>NW_011494956.1:9357487-9378765 GCF_000754665.1 Bison bison bison | reverse complement strand
CCCTTTGAGTCAGTGATGCCATCCAACCATCTCATCCTCTGTCGTCCCGTTCTCCCCCTGCCTTCAATCTTTCCCAGCATTAGGGTCTTTTCCAATGAGTCAGTTCTTTGCATCAGGTGGCCAGAGTATTGGAGTTTCATCTTTAGCATCAGTCCTTCCAATGAATATTCAGGACTGATTTCCTTTAGGATGGACTGGTTGAATCTCCTTGCAGTTCAAGTGACTCTCAAGAGTCTTCTCCAACACCACAGTTCAAAAGCATCAAATCTTTGGTGCTCAGCTTTCTTTATAGTCCAACTCTCACATTCATACATGACTGCTAGAAAAACCATACCTTTGACCAGACAGACCTTTGTCGGCAAAGTAATGTCTCTGCTTTTTAATATGCTAAGTTGGTCATAGCTTTTGTTCCAAGGAGCAAGTGTCTTTTAATTTCATGGCTGTAGTCATCATCTGCAGTGATTTTGGAGCCCCCCAAAATAAAGTCTCTCACTGTTTCCATTGTTTCCCCATCTATTTGCCATGAAGTGATGGGACTGGGTGCCATGATCTTAGTTTTCCGAATGTTGAGTTTTAAGCCAGCTTTTTCACTTTCTTCTTTCACTTTCATTAAGAGGCTCTTTAGTTCTTCTTCACTTTCTGCCGTAAGGGTGGTGTCATCTGCATATCTGAGGTTATTGATATTTCTCCCGGCAATCTTGATTCCAGCTTGTACCTCATCCAGCCCATCAGTTCGCATGAGGTACTCTGCATATAAGTTTAAATAAGCAGAGTGACAATATACAGCCTTTACAGACTCCTTTCCCAATTTGGAACCAGTCTGTTGTTCCATGTCCAGTTCTAACTGTTGCTTCTTGATCTGTGTACAGATTTTTCAGGAGGCAGTTCAGGTGGTCTTGTATTCCCATCACTTGAAGAATTTTCCAGAGTTTGTTGTGGTCCACACAGTTAAAGGCTTTGTCATAGTCAATAAAGCAGAGCAGAAATTGATGTTTTTCTGAAACTCTCTTGCTTTTTCGATGATCCAAAGGATGTTGGCAATTTGATCTCTAGTTCCTCTGCCTTTTCTAAATCCAGCTTGAACTTCAGGAAGTTCATGGTTCATGTACTGTTGAAGCCTGGCTTGAAGAATTTTGAGCATTACTTTACTAGCGTGTGAGATAAGTGCAATTGTGTGGTAGTTTGAACATTTGCTGGCATTGTCTTTCTTTGGGGTTGGAATGAAAATGGACCTTTTGCAGTCCTGTAGCCACTGCTGAGTTTTCCAAATTTGCTGGCATATTGAGTGCAACACTTTCACAGCATCATCTTTTAGGATCTGAAATAGCTCAACTGGAATTCCATCACCTGCACTAGCTTTGTTCGTAGTCATAGTCATGCTTCCTAACGCCCATTGACTTGACTTGGCATTCCAGAATGTCTGGCTCTAGGTTGGTGATCACACCATCATGATTATCTGGGTTGTGAAGATCTTTTTTGTATAGTTCTTATGTGTATTCTTGCCACCTCTTCTTAATATATGTAGAAGTTAATATTTGTCTTTTAGTTTAAAAATCCTAGGCAAAGAATCAAATCATTCTGTATTATAAACAAGTTTGAACTAAATTTATTTTCCTTTGTAATTTCTAGAAAATGTGTCATTATCTAATGCTTTATATGTCATATATAAATAAAATACAAGATAATTTGGTGTAGTAAGGTTATTTTAACATTAATTTTAACTCATTCATGGTTTACGATGTGAAGTTGTTTGATTTACCAATTAGAAGTGTAGTTAAATAGGAAAATATTTCATAATATATGTAGCAAATAAAATATTCTGTATTTAATACTACTACTTGTTTGTCAGAAAACCTAATTTTTATACTTATATTTTAAAATTATTTAAGAGTACTTCTGATGATTTTTATAGACTCATATTTTTGGGTTATGGGTGTTTTTTTGGTTTGTATACTGAAAAGCATTTTTCTCATTATTTTCATACTTCATAAAATTATAGTGACTTTTTATAATTAAGATTTCTCATAATTAGTGTTTACATCAGATAAATTTGGTATTATGAAGAAAGTATGCGTTGCCCCAAAGTTCGTTCGGGTTTTTCCTTAGTATGTTACGGAAAAACCCAAACAAACTTTGTGGCCAAGCAAATACAGTATATTCTGGCACAGTGGGAATGTAGGAGGACTTTGAACTTTAGAGATGGAGTTAAGAAAGTAGAAGTTGAGTCCCACTTCTTACAAGTTGTTTTACCTCTTAAGCATTATTTTGTTATTTTCTCACATAAATTTTTTAGCCTTACTTTCTTCTTTAAAATGACATGATTATACCTTTCTCAAAGACAGTTGTGAGAATTAGGTGCATTCTGTGAAAATAAATAGTAAACTGCAAAAACTGTATAAAAATCAGGTATCATTTTGAGATTGAGCCTAAGAAGTATAAATTTTAAACAGTATGTACAGTGGGAAAATTTGACTATACCCAAGCCTGACATTAATAACCAGAATTGTTGTCTTGACCTGTACTTTTCATCAGTTAGTTTCAGAAATTTTTTTAATTTGATTTTTGATACCCAGTTTAATAGAAATGAGTCATATTATCATTTCTTTCTTTACTCGGCAGCATACCATTTGCACTTCACACACATATATGATCTGTGGGTTGTAGAGAGAAATTAGAATGTTGTTCAGTAGCTCATATCTTTCAGCCAAGAATGCTTTTCACCAACAGTCATGAATTTATTGTAGGCACTGGGAAATGTACACCCTTAGATGGTCAACTGAATTGTGAACCTCAATAAAGAGAAAATTTGAGGAGCAGGTCATTAAGTCAGATTCAGTGTTCTTTGTAAATACCAGTGACCATTGTCCATGAAGTAGATGAGATGATCTTGGTTTTTATGGTCTAAATCATTTTCTGCAGAATGATGCAGGAGCTGTTACTGAGAGTCAGAATAAAACTTGCAGGACTGTATGTGGCTTGCTCTTTATTTATGAATCAGATTTTAAGTGGAAACCACAGTTGTTTCCTTGTTTCTCATTCATGCTTTAGCAGAGGATATGATGCTACAGATTTGACTTGGTTTGTAGTTTCTCCTTTAAGGTTAACACCCTTTTCTTTTCCTTTTTAGAAGCCACGGTCGTTTTAATGTATTAGCAAACCACAGCATGTACCTTGTTGGATATGCTTTGTGTGCTAAATATTACTTGGTAGTCTCAGTACTAATTGTGGTGGTCTAGTCCTGTTTTGGAAGTATAGCATAAGGAAATGAGTTCAGGGAGCTCAGCTCAGTGCTTTGTGATAACCTAGAGGGGTGGGGGTTGGAGGGGTGGTAGGTTCACGGGGGAGGGAATATATGTATACATATAGCCGATTCATGTTGTTGTACAGCAGAAACTAACACAACATTGTAAAGCAATTATACTATCCAAAAAAATCTAAAAAAAATAAGTGCATGCATACATATGTTTGGGATAAGTGATATATATATAGGCATACAACTTTCAGTTCAATTCAGTCACTCAGTCGTGTCTGACTCTTTGTGACCCCATGAATCGCAGCATACAACTTTAGACATGTGAAAATCAATTTTAACCCTTTGACTTTATTAACTTGTATTTAAAGATAATGTTTTATGTTGTTTAACCTGAGTGTAATAATGTTAATTTTCCCTTATTCTTCCTTAGTGTCAAGGCGTGCCATGGGTTGCCTCTAATAAATGGACAAAGCTGTGACCCTTATGCAACAGTTTCTCTAGTGGGCCCTTCCAGGTAATGTTTATTGAATTAGTATTAGATTTTTAAGTTTAAAAATTACAAATTAAGTTTCTAAGAGAACATATTAAATATCTATTTATGAAATAGACTAATGAATGCTTTTTGAAAGAAAAATCTTCAGTTCTGTTATATACTTGGAAATAGCCAACTCTTCTTTTATGAAGGAAAACAAGTGCCATTTCAAATCTGCCAGACTCTTAGGCTATGGGGAGCAACCTCTTTTACAGTATTTAAAATGTACTTTAAAACATGAACTTGACCTTCTTTCATCATCAGCCTTCTTATTTTCAAATGTCTTAGATTTTATTGCAGGTAGAATCCTGTTTTAAGAAATGTTAGCTCAAAATAGCAAGGAAGTTTCAATATTTTTATCTAGAAAGCAACTCAGGACTAAAAATACCTTTTCTGCTTGTGCCATCTGTGCTGTTCAGAGAGAATTCCAGAACATGGTGAAGCACACTGTATCATTGATTTAAATTACTTAATAATTTATAGAACATCTATAGCAATTTTTAGTATTTTCTATTTTATAATTTCATTATGGTTTCTTTCAGAGCCTGACTAGTTGAAATTTGTCTTATTTTTAAGAAAATAACCAGTAAGTCACTTTGAAAAATGTATTTGTCCCTATGGTATGTCAAGCACCATGCCTGGTACTTACTGGGTCTCAAGCAGTAGTATCCTATTATTAGTAAGATGGTTTTAAATTTAAAAGCAGATACTCAGTTGTATAACATTCATGCTGTCAAAGGGATTTAGTTCTCCATGTTTCACGTGTTTAGTGGAATTGTTCTTGGTTTTTGTTCTTGTTTATAATCAGTGCCCAACAGATTCCTTAGTGTAAATGCTTAGTAATGTACAGATAGAAACTGTTTAGCATCTGAGTTTGTTTTAAAAAGTCACTATTGGTTTTGATACTGTGCTGTGGTTGTGGAGGATGTTACTGTTGGGGAGCTGGTCAAAGTCTCCATGGGACTTCCCTGTACATTTCTTTGCAGCCTCCTCTGCATCTCTAATGATTTCAAAGTAAAAAGTTTTTTTAAAAAAAAGCCACATTGTAGCCAAAGTCCAAGAGGTAAACTGAGTTAAATGTGTTCCTGGGGTATTTTTCAACATAGAATAAGGTATTTGAATCTCATTGTCTTCCTTCTGCTATTTATTTGAGTTGCTTATATAATGGAACGTGTTATTTAAAAACCCCTGAAGGAAACTTGACAGTCAATCTAATATAGCCATGGAATAATAAAATCTTGGCATATATCACATATACAAAATTTGTATCTTCTTTGGTTTGAGTTTTTAGAGACACATCAGTTTTTCCCCTCAAGTAATGTTTAAAGCTACTGCCTTCCCTGAATCATCCTAACAGTTAAACAGAAAGAGGCCTGGCTCCCTGGTTGGAAATAGCATGTTTTATAATTGTGTACTGTTAAGTTCTACAAGGTAAAACTCTACCACATTGGAACAGGAATGACCAAAAGAAGACAAAAGTAAAGAAGAAAACAAGCAATCCGCAGTTTAATGAAATCTTTTATTTTGAGGTAACTTTTTGTTTTATTTAAATGTTAATACAACTAAACATTTTTTCCCTGAAAACTGTGGGTTCATGGTGTGACACAGTGGAGGCCCAGTGCATAAAACGAAGGCAGAGTCTGATTAATTTGAGGAGGGGGAGGTCTAGGACCACACCCGTTCTTCAGTCAGCCGTGGTATCACACCCCACTTCACACAGAACCCCACCTTATCCAGCCCCCCAGGACTCTTTGGCAGAATACTGCTTGAAAGCCATTAGTGAAATAAGTGCAACATCCACTTGTTAGATCTGGGTTCTAGTCCCAGTTGAGTTTGGACAGATCACTACATGAGAGACTCAAATTTTTTGTGAAAGGATAATTTTGTCAGAGAGAACAATAGCATCCCAACCTAAGTCATAGAGTTTCTATGAGGTTCAAATGGGAAAATGCTTTGAGATTATAAAGTACAATATGATTAAGGCCTTGTTATTAGCTAAATCACTCTAAGGACACATGCTTTTTTCATAGAGAACTTCAGCTGCCTTGAAGTTGCCCAAAATACAGGGCTTTGAAGTTCCTTACTATGGAGCATTGTTAAATAAATCCTTTTTCATATTAGAAAACGACAGGAAAAAACAAAAATAATTAAGCTCTATTCTAAAAGATTGTGTTCTGCCCATAGGATATGTTGCAGTTGAAATTAACCTGTAGGAAAGTTTTGTTTTTGGTTTTTTTAAGTTACATTTTGTGCTTTTCCTTTTTTTTACATGGGTTTTTTTGTTTTTTTGATATTTCGAAGTGAAGAGAGTGAGGGCACATCTAGCCATGCCTGATTACTGTGCTTTAATAAAGGAACACAGTTGAAGAAATGCCAGAATTGAAGTAGGAAGAATTGTGGGGGTGGAGGCAAGGAAAAAAGAAAAACAAAAGAAAATGTACCAGTGTGAGATTTTTCCATTTTCCAGCCAAGGACTTACTTAATTCAGTTGTTCCGTATTTAAAAATGGCTATTACATCTAGCCTGAAGAAAATCCAAGAAGGGGCAACATGTAGCAACAAGCAGATGGTCCTTTGAAAATCAAGACCTGACCTGTTTGGTATATGCAAGCATGCATATCAAGCCTCAAAACATTCATTCGAAGGGCCCTTTTGTTGAGTTGATTATAAAGATGAAAGTTCAGTCTCTGTCCTCTAGCTAGAGTAAGAGACCCAAAGCATGCACACGCATGCAGACATGCAGCAGTAAAATGCAGTAGTAGATGCTGGGGAGCTCTGCTGCCACTGAGTTAAGCCAGGGGAAAGAGTATTAGAGATGGAATATTTTGAACAAAGACATAGAAAGTTATGTCCAAAGAGTAGCAAGTAGTGATTTGACTGAAAGGGAATAAAGGGAGTTAAGCTTAGAAAGATAAAGTAGGACCAACTAATGAAAGACCTTGAGAGCAGGTTGGAGTATTGGACATTGAATATTGTTGAGCCCAGAGGTAACAAGAGTAATGAAGTATTTTGAGAAGAATTAACCATGATCTGTTGGCCAGATGGCTGCGAGAGAGAACAGAGATCAAGAGACTATTGTAGTCTAGGTGTTTTTTTTAAAAAAGGAAAAAGCAAAAGCGGGGAAGAGTCTGACTCAAGAGAGTAATATGGAAACAGGGCGGAAGAGAAAGATGAGAAACTACAAATGGCAAGATAACAAATTGGTTACAGAAGAAAAGATAAAAGGAGGAGTCAGATGTTGTCCTCATGATTTCAAATCTGGAAAAGTTAAGAAGGAAAACAAGTGGTTCAGTGTGGGGCATAATGAGCTTGAGCTCTGACATGTAAAATCCTCCCGTAAGAACTTCATGACTAAGATGGGTGATGACTGTAGATAAAGATTCAAGAATTGTTTACAGTGAGTCAAGAAAGCAAGCCAAGGGCGTAGAGGTATGCAAGAAAGGAGAGAAGTGAACCAGCTAAGTTCTGCCACATATTAAATATTTGACTTTGAATGTGTTTCTTAATTTCTGTACTTTAGCTTCCTCATTTTCAAGATGAGGATAATAAATCTAGCCCTGCCTGCCTCAGAGCAGTGTTCTGATGAACACAGAAGATAATGAACATGAAAGCACTTTGTTAACCATACAGCCCTGTGTAGCTTAAAGCAAAATAAAATATAAAACCCTGGAGAAAACCCATGTTTGTATGTTCTGAGGAAGAAGTAATGGCAGAGGTAGAAGCAAGGAGAGCAGAAGGTAGCCAGGATCGTGCTGGGTAAACTCAGAGAAAAGAATATCTCTGGGAAAATGGAGGATGTTTGTATGGTCACTCATTCAGATAAAGGGGTCACGGAAGGTGAGAACTCAAAATTTCATCATCAGACTTGATGATTAAGAGAGGGGTTTTAGGAGGATGATCTATGAGGAAGCCAGATTATAAGGAGTTACTGTAGTGAGTGGGTGGTGAGGAAGTGGAGGCTGTAAGGATGGGTAGCAGTTTTGAGATACTTGTCTGTGAAAGGAAAGAGATAGGAAGACCATAATTTAAAGGGAGAATTTTTCTTAGACTTGAATGAGGTGAACAGTCTGGTCAAGAAAGCTGCAATTAAAATAGATCGAATGCTGACTGCGTTTTTACTGCATACCATGTGGGGGTGGAGCTGTCTCAGAAAAGAGGAGGATCATCTCACCCTCTGATTCAGAAAAGGGTGAGAAAAGTCATCCAGGAAACAGGCCTCTATGGGAATGGACGTGTTCAGGTGGACAGTAGTTGAGGAAGTTCCTGCCAATGGCCTTGATATTTTCAGTAAAAATGTGAGAAGGAAGTGTGAGGGTGGCATTGTTATCTTGAGAAATGTGGGAAAGTCTTCAAACAGTTCCTAGATTATGCAGTTTCACTGAAATAGAACACTTTTACTCTGAGTCACCAACAGATACATATGAACCAGAGAACCCAGTGTTCCTACATATTGAATCGATAAGGAAGGGTATGGAGGTAAAGTTGATTTTGATGTTTTATTTACCACCTTATCTTTACCTCTCTCTGCTACTTCCATAGCTGTTTGTGTATTTAGATTTGAGGTCAGATATTACATATGCATTTTCTTCTGTTTATAAGAAACACAAACACTTTAGGGATGGTTTTTTAAAGTTTGTGTAGGAAAAACATTAAAAACTTTTTTACTAAAATTTTTTGTTTATAGGTGACGAGATCCAGTAGTTACACCAGAAAGTCCCAGTTCCAGGTAGAAGAGGAGGACATTGAAAAGCTGGAAATTAGGTATGTGAATTGGATTTTAGAGTTGCTGTTTTCTGTGCCAAAAGAAAAATCCTAAATTTAACTAAAAAAGATGACTCAAGCTTAACAGAATTCTCTTTAGCAAGTTCATCAATGAAACTTAGAGGAATGTGCATTAAATTTAAATTATCTTCTAATTTAAATCCAAATTATCTTCTCAAAATCTCATTTCTTTGCAGAAGTAGTCAAGGTGTATTTATTTTAAAAATGACCTTATTTTCACCCATTTTATTTTTACCTATTTATATTTTTAGTTTTTCCCAAATTTAATTGCTCCTTAAAATTTTAAATCATAACATAATGGATGCGAAGAATATATAGAAAAGTAATTATATACTAGCCAATTTAGAAATAATTTTTTTATTCTTCTTAACATATCTGCTGTCTAACAGAAATTTCAGTGAGGTAAGAAGTCTTGTAAGATAACCCATCAGGTGCATGTGTTTGAAGTTTGTGCTATTTCCTAGGTCTTAAATATCTATGCTGTTTGGGAGGTGAAAGTTTTGTAAATGCATGTATAGGTGTGGTGTTAACAGTGTGTTCATCTGAAGGGTGTATTAATCACATGTTTGGAATGATCAGGTAATGTATTTTTTAAAAATCACCTATCTTTACATATTAACTGGTTTTGAGAAAGAAACTATAGTCTTGTGTTGGTTTCTTTTCTCAAATTCAAAAATGTAATTCTGTAGTCCTTATTTCTACAGGTTAAAATAAAACCTAGATTTTGGAACTAAGAAATTGTTTAAGATAGTTAAATTCTGTGCTTTTAAGTAAAACTAGTATAGTTTTCTGTAGTATTCTGCTGTCTTAGTTTAGCTAGTGAGGTGTATGGCTAACATCTCTTATTTTTAAGCATGTGAAATTACTTGTCTGGTACTTTGACCATAAGCATCTTTGCCATAAGCACCTTTACTGTAAACATCTTTGCCACAGACATTTTCACCACATAACTAATTGGCTATAAGTCAACTTCGCTGTGAAAAATAAAATAACTGGTTGACAGTTTGGTTTCAACTGGTTGACCTACATTAGTGTTTCTTCTAGTTATCTATGTAATTGATAGCTTTATTGATCAGACAGGTGACAATGATTTGCCCCAGGAGTTGGTTTCTTATGTGAAACACACCACATTGGAGGAGAGTCTGAGGGCCTCAGAGGCATAGGGTTGAACCCACATTTCCCATAGAACTTGGAAACATCTGTCAATAGACATGGGACACTGTGCCAAGAATGAACAGTAGTGTGGATGGCTTTCCCAACGCAGTACAAAGCTCAGAAGCAAGTAGTGTTTGGAAATGGACACCTCTTAACAAAGGAAGGAATTTTAGCAAAACAGTGTAATGCCAAATAAGGAGACCAATCAATAAGCCAAAACAAAAACAATGTGTAAAATACTGTGAACGAAGGACTTAGAAGACAAGTGTTTAGGTACAGCCCACAAAATAAAGTCAGTTATTTGTGAATTATTGCCATGAATTTATACATATTTTGAATGTATTAAAATTTTGTATTTTGCAATGAAGTCTTTTTAATTTTATTTTTTATGTTTGTGTCTTTTGTAATGTCTCTTTTTTATTTATTTACTTTATCTTTTTATGACAGAATTGCCTTATAACCAGTTAGTTATGTGGTGAAAATGTGTGTGGCAAAAATGCTTGAGGGAAAGATGTCTGTGGCAAAGGTGCTTATGGCAAAAGTACTCAGAACCTTAAATTAATGCTATAATACAAATCATAGTAGTTTGAAGCTATTTGGTCATGTTTGTTCTCTTACACATTGTTTGCAAAAAAAATCAAGCCAACTTGAAAATTTTCAGGATCGACTTGTGGAACAATGGAAACCTGGTCCAAGATGTTTTCCTCGGTGAAATCAAGGTTCCTGTGAATGTATTAAGAAATGATGCCTCTCACCAAGCCTGGTAAGAAGACCGATGCTGTAGTGAACTACACATTGGTCAGCCCCTTTCATTCACTGTCTATGCAAATAAACGGTTCTTCTAAGCATATTTTAAGTTTTGAATGGATAAGCCCAAAGTCATTAACACTGATTTGGCCATTAATTTATTGTCGCAGAAATAGAAGTACAATTATTTTTGTTTTATGACTTGCCCTCTGGTACTGAGATAAAAGAACTGAATTGTCTGGAATATTTTCCTGTTCAAAAACTTAATCTTAACTCTGAAGGGAAAATGTAGAACATTTCAAATATTACATAAGAGTTGCTCTTGTGAGAGAAAGTTTGATCACAGATCAACATCTGTAGTTCAAAAACTTTATTAACAGGCACGGGAATTGTGAATGTTTGAAAGCAAAGGGTTTATTGTAGAGATTCAGCTGTTATGAAATCTCACCAGTGATTTTTCTTCCCCAAACCCCATTGAAATGTACTGTGACTGGCTCTGGTGTTATTTTCTTAATGTCTGGGATCTAGATGTTGAGCTCATTCAGTTAATGAGCTTTTCAGGGGTTCTGGTGGCTCAGTATTGGCTACAGTATTAAACCTTTTCTTGACTTTTAAATTCATGTTAATGTTCAGACATTAAACTGATGTTAGCTTCCTTAGCAAAATCAGTGTGAAACTATTGTTTTTTTCCCCCTGTCTACAGCACATAAGAGCAGGTATGTCCTCTCCCCTCCAGTAGGTTGCCCAGTAGCCATCATGCTAAACTTGGGTTTCAACTGAGTATAAAACAACATGCCTTTCTCATTTGCCTTGTGAGGCCCCCTTTTAGTGCTCAGCTTCAGTTGCCTGGAAGAGGACTTGAAACCAACTGTTCCGATGTTTTCTTACTGCGGGCAGCAGTCTCCTTTGTCTGCAGGATCCTGCCTCTCCTGAGTGCCTGCCGTCAGGCATTCTTCAGTTTTGTCTGTGTAGTCTCAAAATTTTTCTTTTATTTTTTACCTTTTGCTAATGCAGATCTAAGGTTAGTCTTTATGGTGGCGTTTTATATGCTGTAACTTCCAAAACGTGTCCATAGATGGGGGAAAAAAAAGAAAAAAAAAAAACATGGTCATTTTTTTTATTAACATTTGAGGCTTGTCATTCCCTCCTGCCGAACTTCTTCCACCTTATATAAAGTTAGCATACATTTTTTTAAATGAAAATTTCTGAACTCAGTTCATTGTCTTTAAAGTGATACGCCATGTGTGCCAAGTCACTTCATTCGTGTCCGACTCTGTGCAACCCTGTGGACTGTAGCCCACCAGGCTCCTCTGTCCATGGGATTCTCCAGGCAAAAATACTAGAGTGGGTTCCCATGCCCTCCTCCAGGGGATCTCCTGACCTAGGGATTCTGTGGCTCCTGCATTGCAGACTTACCACTGACCCACCAGGGAAGTCCATAGCATGCTGCTTGGTACAAAATAACAGATAAGTTGTTGTGCCTCCCAAGGCTCCTCCAAGTGAACTTGAAATGTGCCATTATAGCCTGTATTTTAAATAAGATGTCTCCAAACAGGCCCTCCAAATTTGGCAACAGTTTGTCGAACTACCAAGTCAGGATGTATGAGCACTAACAGAAATTAATTTTATTCCTATAGATTTATTTTTGGCCAGTAATATGTTAAAGGTGACGTGCCAGAAGTATGTGTTAAAATTTATGCAGCGTGAAATAGAAACATCCTGCTCGTTCATTTACACTTCCCTATACGTGAGGAAATATAAAAATGTGAATGCAATTTCCTTTTAAGTCAGATTAAAACACAATCTCCTTTGTCAGTTGTAGAACTGCAGCGTCCCCTTGTGGGGTTGTTAGTAACTAAATGAAAACTCAAGAAAAGCTTTACCTTCAGGATTTCAAGTGTATTTTTTCTAATCTTAATAGTAGGAAAGAAAGTAATTATCAGTAATATAATTCTGTTGTTTGAGAAGTATTCATTTGCTTTCCCTTTCCACATTATTTCTATTTAGCATTTACTATTAGAGTCTTTTCCTGAAAACTGATTTTTTTTCAAAAAATATTTATTATTTTTATCTATTTGGCTGTGCTGGATCTTGGCTGTGGTATGTGGGATCTAGTTCCCTGATCAAGTATGGAACCCAGGCCCCTTGCATTGGAAACATGGAGTCTTAGCCACTGGACCACCAGGGATGTCCCCTGAAAACTGATCTTTTGTGGTTTCAATTTTGTTCTCAAATTATGACATGATTCAGTTACTTTCCCTTTCCTTTGTTAACTAGTCAGTTCCTTAGTGATAGTGTGTATTCTTTATTCTGAAACTTCTGTTAAAGTGTTAGGATTAGCTCGTTATTGTCGCTATTAGCTAGTTTTAACTTTCACATATGTAAACAACAGAACTCATTCACATGGTTCACAGTTCAGAAGATGAAAATCTTATCTCCTGCCTCTGTCCCGCAGCTAACCTCTTCTGAGGCAGCCCCTGTTTTGAGTTCCTGGAAATATTTTATGTAAATACAGGCAAATGTGGATATGTCCATCTTTCCTCTTCTTTACATGAATGGACATATGTTGTATCATGTTCTATACCTTTTTTTCAGTTAGCAGTTTAGTAGAACTTCATTATTTGTTGACTTTTTATAGTGGTTAAGAGTATGGATTCTAGAATCAGACTACCGTGGTTCAAATCCCATCTCTGTCATTAACTACCTGGCTGATCCCTGACAAGGTGTTCCACCTGAATGCTTTTATTTTCTTTGGCTATGGAATGGGGGTGGTACACTTAATACCTGCCTCCCAACACTAGAGGATGAATTGGTTTCACATAAAGTAAGTGCTGTGACCATGGGTATCTCTCACACTCATCATTACAGTTATTGCTGCTGTCATCACCATTATTCTGCATCAGTACATACAGAATTTCTGCATCTTTTTTTTTCCTTTGGTACCAGTATTCCATTGGTGTGGAATGGTATAAATGAAGAGAACCTTAGTGCTAATATAGTTCTGTCTTATTTTACCAGTAACCTGGTGTCAGAGAACTTAATATGTGCGAAACCTTTGTGTGATTGTATATATTGGTACAATCATTTCCTCCTAGATGATCCAAAATGAACATTAAGAAAATTGATGCAAAGATCTTTTCATGTTATAATTTTTTAATTTTGAAAGTAAAATTCGAATAGAAATAAAGCACATGGTTGGAGGGTTTTTTTCAACATAAGCACTTTATACAAATATAAAACTGGATTAATATTTACTTAAGATGAATTGGTTTTCTAGTTTGCTAGTTTTGCCACCTGTCTTTGGTAAAAATCCATTGACAGTGATTATCTTTCTGAAACCAGAAGTGACATTCACGTATTGGAAAAGCTGCCTCTGAACAGTTGTTTTCCAGCTTAGGCAGCATTATTCACAAATAATGGTAATCTTTGTCTACATACCTCAATTTTAATTATACAGCCTTGTTAAAACTTTCAAATGCTTTTTTTTTTTCTTTTAAAAGGCTGACTCTTGAGATCATTAGAATTGCTTTTATGCCCAACTATAAATTGGAAAAAAAAAAAATGTGAGCAACTGAGTGCCCTTTTCAGTTAATAACTTCTTTTTAATTCCTGTTCCTTATTCTTTCAAACTGAAACAGTTCATTTAAAAACTGAAGAAAAATATACTTGAGATTTTTTTTGTATCCCTAGACCTTAGACACACCAGATACCCTCAATGTAACAAATCTTGAGGTTTTTCTCTTTAACTCTAATTCATACAAGATTGATTAATTCACAAGGGATCCTTCAGTTGGTTGAAATTGAGCTTTTTGTAACAGTATTTTGAAACAACTAATCACATTTACATAATTATATAAATAACTTTTCATCTTTAAGTGGTAACAGTTATATGTATATAAATGTTTTATAAATCACATTTACTATGTGCAAAGCACTATTCTAAGTGCTCCACTTATATAACCTCCTTAGGGTTTTTATAAGGATTAATCATTTAAATACTATTTTTACTCCTTATGTAACAGATAAGGAAGCAAGCACAGAGAGATTGAGCAATTTGCCCAAGGTTGCAGACCTGGAATTTGGACCAAATTCTTTTGACTCCAAAGTTTGTGCTCTTAACCAGTGTACTATAATAAGTTAGTACTTTTCACCTAAATGCTTTTGAGTATGTTTAAGACTCAAAAATATTCTGTTTTAAATTGCCAGCAAATATTTGAGTGTCCCTTTTAATATTATTAAAAAAGAAATCAAGTGAGTGATCCCTTCTCATTTAAAAAAAAAAAAAGATCTTTTCAAGAAATGGGTAGGACAATTTTGTAATTCTGTATTTTGTTCCAGTAGACATGGATGAGATACTTTGTCCATAGGAATTTCCCGTTCCTGCCAAAGAAACCCAAGGAGGCAAGTTTAAAAAGAGTGTCCGGAGAGAGCCCTTCTGGAGTTCCTGAGCATCCTAAAACAGTGTATACATAAAAATCAGTAACTGTCATATCACTGCCTGAATCCCTCCCTGTTAGGACTGTAGACCTATTTTGCGGATATTTTGTAGTTTTATAAGAATACCAGAGGGATAAGGCATTCCTTCCCCCAGCAATTTGGAGATAAGGGAATAATATACTCTGAGGATAATTTCTATAGAACAAACCAAAATAGAGTCTGTAAACCTGATTAGAGTGTGAGGATACTGTTTAGAGTGGGTAGATGCAGTCCCTGGGAGGCAGAAGCAGGTTTTAACTGTAATACAAGTAATCTTATTCTACCATATATGAAAAACAGGAGTTACAATAGAAGGGGCAGTTAATCTAGAACAGTAAAAAAGGCTCCCAAAGAGGCAAACATGGGTGAGTACTGCCCATTCAAGCCCAGTCGTGGGGTAAGAGCAATCTGTTCTAGAAGCATTGTTCTTTCCTTGGCAAAGTTGTCTTAGCTGAGAGATTAAGATTCCATAAATCTCTGTGTTATGTCCCTGTAGTCACCACAGCACACCTTCTGATAGATAATTTGACTTTCCACATAGCTTGCCAGTAGGTAAAAAAATGTATTGACCAAACATAAAAAACTATATGTTAACAGGTAAAAAATGTACTAGTTGAAATGAGAGATTTAGATGAAACACTGTAGAAAATGGTGATAATAGTTAAGCCAGGTGATAAATGCATGGGGTTGATGGTGAGGGTGTTGCTTGTTAATAGTATCACTCTTCTCCCTACTTTTGTGAATTAACATTTCTGTAATAAAATACATCAGTCACGATAAAGTACAGGTATCTTTGTCACTCGAATGCGGTACAGTCTTCCCTCTGTATTCGTGGGGGATTGTGTATTCCAGGAATTGTGTAGTTTGAACCCATGTTGTTTGCATGTCAGCAGTATTTCTTGCCATAAATTTAGTAATCGGCCTTCTATTTTAAATATATTGGTCTCTGCTCCGTCATTGTGATTCAGATTCACTTCTAGATTTGCTGATTGAACTAGGTATCTGAATTTGCAGAGCTACAGAACATACTGCACGACACTGTGTAGTGTATGTATGTACACATACATATTACACTGTGGGAAATTGACCAAAGTGATGCCCACGCCAGAATGATTGGGGATCTGCCACCTAGACTTCCATTGGAGGCACTTCAGAGTCATCTTTGCTGACAGGCTTATTTCCAGTTATTTCCATAGGCAAATTATTTACATCATTATTTCTCAAATCAGAGAGTAGAAGTTCTGAAGCTTGGTTTTCTGAAACAGGAATTCCTTTTTTGTGGGTAGTGCTATAATTTCTATATAATTTCTTCTTATATTACCATTCCTTCATTTTTTAAATGTTGCTTGGTTAATTCTCTATTCTCATTTATCTTTATCATATCTTTCTCAAAGCTAGTATTCTGTTAAAACCTCCTCTCCTATTTTTAATCAAGTTAGTGTATTAGGGGAGGACATAAGTGGTAAATGTCAGGAGTAAATATCAGAACTACTGACTTCTTTATAAAAAAACATTCTGGCTAATGATTGAAGGAGGAATGATAGAATTATAGTTATCATTTTGAAACCTGTGCAGATTAATGACTCTTGGCAGTGATCATCAATAATTGCAAATATCACAAAAAGGAGAAAACAATGACATCACTGCCTCCTGGTGTAACTACACAATACTATCAATGTATTCCTACCAGAATATCAAATTCAATCTAACCAAGCCCCTAGATATACTCCAGTATCCAATATACTCCAGGATACAGGAAATGAGACAGACGAATATGTTAAATGATACCATGGGGATAGAGTTAACATAGTCCTAAGACTGGAAAATGCTATAGATAAATTATCTGATTTCTTAATTGCTTGAATCCATCAACCAATTACAGTCTGTGAACTTGGATTTGAATAGACTATTAGAAAACTGTTCAGTAAGTTCAGGAGAATTTGAATACTGACTGGATAATGTAGTTATATATACCGAAATATTTATAGATGAAATTAGAAAACACCTGTACATTGCTTTAAAATAATAAGTGGGATGGGAGGAGTGAGTAGAGATGTGGCTAAAACAATAATGGCTTTGAACTGATAATCAGTAATGTTAGATGATGAGTACATGGAAGTTCAGTATTCTGCTCTTCTTACTTTTGTATGATTTTTAAATTTCCATGACAAATAGTCTTTAACTTAGATTTCTGGTTTTGATCCTACAAATTCATGTGAATCCAATTTTTGCAGCTGAAATCATTTTCAATATAGTTGCAGTGCTAATCCTTTAACAATATAAAAAACTCTTTATAAACCTTCAACCACTTACTCTTAAAAAATTAGTTCAAATTTTTACAATATAGGATTTACTTTAAAATGAGATCACTTACATCTTCTTATAGTATGTCTTATCTGTTTTAACCAAATGTATCTTTCTTAAATTTAATGAAAAGTTATTTTTGATAATACATTGGATTTTAAATCGTTTATAATATTTTTCCTAACCTGCAGGCTAATCAAACTCTTACTCAGTCCTTTTGAGATATTGACTTTTGTACTATCTATTTCTTTTTTGTTTCCTGGATAAAAATCTATTTTTAGTTTTCTAGTTCCATTTACAGCCACCACTTAGCCTCTGAAAATTAATACTCTGCTATTTAATAAATTATCCTAACATTAAATACTGACTTTTTTGATTCTTTTTTATAGCTTAGCTGTTTAATTATCTCTCTAGCTTTGATGCGCATTATCATTGCATAGAATTGATTGTATTTTTTCTTTAGGTACTTGCTACAACCAAGAGACAATGGAAACAAGTCATCTAAAACTGATGACCTGGGGTCCCTTCGATTGAATATATGTTATACAGAAGACTATGTGCTTCCTTCAGAGTACTATGGTCCTTTGAAAACACTGCTGCTAAAATCACCAGATGTTCAGGTACTTTAAAAATCTTGTGTGTTACTTAATAGTCCAGTGAAAGTCGCTCAGTTGTGTCCAACTCTTTGTGACCCTGTGGACTATAGGGAAGTCCATGGAATTTTCCAGGCCACATTACTGGAGTGGGTAGCCGTTCCATTCTCCAGGGGATCTTCCCAACCCAGGGAACAAACCCAGGTCTCCCACATTGCAGGCAGATTCTTTACCAACTGAGCCTCCTGTGAAGCCCAAAATGAAAAGGCTAAAATAATTCTATAAATGATGAGAAAAAGATTTCAGAGTATCAAATTTTATTAAAACTATATATATGTGAGATAAGAAAGCCTTCTTCAGCGATCAGTGCAAAGAAATAGAGGAAAACAATAGAATGGGAAAGATTAGAGATCTCTTCAAGAAAATTAGAGATACCAAGGGAACATCTCATACAAAGATGGGCTCAATAAAGGACAGAAATGGTATGGACCTAACAGAAGCAGAATATATTAAGAGGTGGCAAGAATACACAGAAGAACTATACAGAAAAGATCTTCATGACCCAGATAATCACGATGGTGTGATCACTCACCTAGAGCCAGACATCCTGGAATGTGAAGTCAGGTGGGCCTTAGGAAGCATCACTATGAACAAAGCTAGTGGATAGTGGAGGCGATGGAATTCCAGTTGAGCTATTTCAAATCCTAAAAGATGATGCTGTGAAAGTGCTGCACTCAATATGTCAGCAAATTTGGGAAACTCAGCAGTGGCCACAGGACTGGAAAAGGTCAGTTTTCATTCCAGTCCCAAAGAAAGGCAATTCCAGTCCAGTCACTTCATGGGAAATAGATGTGGAAACAGTGGCTGACTTTATTTTTGGGGGGCTCCAAAATCACTGTGGATGGTGACTACCGCCATGAAATTAAAAGACGCTTAGTCCTTGGAAGGAAAGTTATGACCAACCTAGACAGCATATTCAAAAGCAGAGACATTACTTTGCCAACAAAAGTCCATCTAGTCAAGGCTGTGGTTTTTCCTGTGGTCATGTATGGATGTGAGAGTTGGACTGTGAAGAAAGCTGAGCACCAAAGAATTGATGCTTTTGAACTGTGGTGTTGGAGAAGACTCTTGAGAGTCCCTTGGACTGCAAGGAGATCCAACCAGTCCATCCTAAAGATCAGTCCTGAGTGTTCATTGGAAGGACTGATGTTGAAGCTGAAACTCCAATACGTTGGCCACCTGATACTAAGAACTGACTCATTGGATAAGACCCTGATGCTGGAAAAGATTGAAGGCAGTAGGAAAAAGGGATGACAGAGTATGAGATGGTTGGATGGCATCACCGACTCAATGGACATGGGTTTGGGTGGACTCCAGGAGTTGGTGATAGACAGGGAGGCCTAGCATGCTGCAGTCCATGGGGTCGCAGAGTCAGACACAACTGAGCAACTGAACTGATATGTGTGTCTAGATATACACACACATACTCTACACGTATGTATGTTTTTGTGTGTTTTATTTGAACCAGAGTACTATATACCAATATCTGCTCCAAATTTCATCTCTGATAAAAAGTTAGAAAATTATTTTTGTCAATGTTATGTGCCAGCCTGGATGGGAGAGGAGTTTGAGGGAGAATGGGTGTATGTATGGCTGAGTCCCTTTGCTGTTCCCCTGACACTATCACATTGTTTATTAATCATCTATACCCCAGTACAAAATAAAGTTTTTTTTTTTTAAGTTAAAAAATTTAATATTATGCTATATAATAATTATAGTTAATGAGCATATTTGAATTACTTTTTAATGGATAGTGATTGAACATTTAATCATGTGTCTCTGATTTTGTGCTTGTTTTCCACCTTTCTGTATTCTAGCCAATATCTGCCTCAGCTGCTTACATTTTGGGTGAAATATGTCGAGATAAAAATGATGCTGTTTTGCCCCTTGTACGACTGCTGCTCCACCATGATAAACTTGTTCCTTTTGCCACTGCAGTGGCGGAACTAGACTTGAAGGAAACACAGTAAGAGTTTTATTTTATTAAGTGTTAATTATGCGCCACTGAAATTGGGCCTTAATTTAACAAAATTTTTCACAGTCTCAGTTTTTTTATATTGACCAGCCTTTCTGTAGAGAGGTCTAAAAGGACTACGAAGCAAGTAATAAAAGGCAGTTCTTTAAGTTAACAAGCAGTGTCCGCCAACAGTAAACTTAACAAGTAATGAAGTTTTTTTTTTTCCATTTAGTGTCAAAATTTCCTGTTCCTGATCTTTGCTTTGTCATTGTAATGATTCATGTGTCACAAATAAAACACCAGGACAGAAGATTTTTTTCCCCTTATCCATTATATATATATCACCCTGATATGCACATGTGCATCACTACAAACAAAGCTAGAGGAGATGATGGAATTCCAGTTGAGCTATTTCAAATCCTAAAAGATGATGCTGTGAAAGTGCTGCACTCAATGTGCCAGCAAATTTGGAAAACTCAGCAGTGGCCACAGGACTGGAAAAAGTCAGTTTTCATTTCAGTCCCAAAGAAAAGCAATGCCAAAGAATACTCGAACCACTGCATAATTGCACTCATCTCACACGCTAGTAAAGTAATGCTCAAAATTCTCCAAGCCAGGCTTCAGCAATATGTGAACCGTGAACTTCAAGATGTTCAAGCTGGTTTTAGAAAAGGCAGAGGAACCAGAGATCAAATTGCCAACATCCGCTGGATCATGGAAAAAGCAAGAGAGTTCCAGAAAAACATCCATTTCTGCTTTATTGACTATGCCAAAGCCTTTGACTGTGTGGATCACAATAAACTGGAAATTCTGAAAGAGATAGGAATACCAGACCACCTGACCTGCCTCTTGAGAAACCCGTATGCAGGTCAGGAAGCAACAGTTAGAATTGGACATGGAACAACAGACTGGTTCCAAATAGGAAAAGGAGTACGTCAAGGCTGTATGTTGTCACCCTGCTTATTTAACTTATATGCAGAGTACATCATGAGAAACGCTGGACTGGAAGAAGCACAAGCTGGAATCAAGATTGCCAGGAGAAATATCAATAACATCAGATATGCAGATGATACCACCCTTTTGGCAGAAAGTGAAGAGGACCTAAAAAGCCTCTTGATGAAAGTGAAAGAGGAGAGTGAAAAAGTTGGCTTAAAGCTCAACATTCAGGAAACAAAGATCATGGCATCTGGTCCCATCACTGCATGGGAAATAGATGGGGAAACAGTGGAAACAGTGTCAGACTTTATTTTCTGGGCTCCAAAATCACTGCAGATGGTGATTGCAGCCATGAAATTAAAAGACACTTACTCCTTGGAAGGAAAGTTATGACCAACCTAGATAGCATATTGAAAAGCAGAGACATTACTTTGCCAACAAAGGTCCGTCTAGTCAAGGCTTTGGTTTTTCCAGTGGTCATGTA
>NW_011494956.1:9357208-9357387 GCF_000754665.1 Bison bison bison | reverse complement strand
GTGCCGAAGAATGGATGCTTTTGAACTGTGGTGTTGGAGAAGACTCTTGAGAGTCCCTTGGACTGCAAAGAGATCAGTCCTGGGTGTTCTTTGGAAGGACTGATGCTGAAGCTGAAACTCCAATACTTTGGCCACCTCATGGGAAGAGTTGACTCATTGGAAAAGACTCTGATGCTGGG
>NW_011494956.1:9338915-9357108 GCF_000754665.1 Bison bison bison | reverse complement strand
GCTGGGAGGAATTGGAGGCCGGAGGAGAAGGGGACGACAGAGGATGAGATAGCTGGATGGCATCACCGACTCGATGGACATGAGTTTGAGTGAACTCCAGGAGTTGGTGATGGACAGGGAGGCCTGTTGTGCTGCAGTTCATGGGGTTGTGGAGTTGGACACGACTAACCGACTGAACTGAACTGATGCACATGTGTTATTAAAAGCCATCAGATGGCTTCCCGTTCCTATCAAGTCTAACACTTGTTTAGAGACACACACTACTTTTGTAGTTCAAATACAGGTTGCTTTTCTTGTTAGCTTGTTTTTTTATATTTTTGTTAAGGGATTTTTATAAGTGTGAAAATCCTTAGAGTAGCAAACTTTTAAATGGTTGGTAAAAATTATTAAAATTGTATACACGGTCAAAGTCAAATGCCTGGTTATTGATTTTACAGCCTTTGTTTATTGCGCTTGGTTTTACCTTGTTTCTGTTTGTATTTCAGAGATGCAAACACAATTTTTAGAGGAAACTCCTTGGCTACCCGATGCCTGGATGAGATGATGAAAATAGTGGGAGGGCACTACCTGAAAGTAACATTAAAACCTATTCTAGATGAGGTACAGAATATACCTCAGATAGTAATATTTTGTCATTCTTATAGTGTGTCTTCCATCAAGTGATCTGGTGATATGAATGACATATCCATTCATACATTACTGAAAACATAAGGCTGAACACTAAAGTAAAATAAATGATTTACTTTTCCTTTAATGTATTTTTAGTTGAATGCACATTATAATGTACTCTACATAATTATTTATTCCTTACCAGATTTATAGTAGCTAGAGTTTCAAATATGTGAAAGTTTTTTTGATATAGTTCTTTAGGTGTATACATTATCTCTGGATGAGGGTTTTAAACTTGATTACAGTTTAAATTTTTATAATTAATTTGTATGATCAGAAAAATAATAGTTATTGGGTTGGCCAGAAAGTTTCCTTATGCTGTTAATTGAAAAACCAAAAAAACTTTTTGGCCACTATGAATTTTTCATTTTTCCAAATTATTTAGAAAAGAGCATTAAATGAAAAATTACCTGTTTTCCAGATATGTGAATCCTCAAAATCCTGTGAAATTGATCCTATTAAATTGAAAGAGGGAGATAATGTAGAAAATAATAAGGTAAGCCTTTGCTGTCTTTACAACTGCGTTAAAATTGGTCTTAATGGTGTATCTGTCTCTCACTTGTGTTGTAGTAATGCTGTTTGGAGGGAAGCAGTGCTTTTACTTACAGGATGCCCATACTATTAGCAGCATTGCCTCCGTCTAGTTTTCAGAATGCTGTTTCCCTGATTTATCTTTGTATCGTTTTATTCTCTGTTGCTTCCTGTGAATTTTCTTCTATACATTCACCTCTTGTATCTAACTAGTCTAAATCTAACTTATTAAATGAGGTCAGGATGAAAATTGTCCTTTCACTGAATGAATTTATAGAAGGGAAGCAAAGCTTTAGAATACTGGATAGACTAGTATATCTCATTTTCACTGCATTTTTTTCCATAAAGGGTATTGAAGATGTGTAAAAGTCAAAATCTTAATGTTCACCTTTTTAAACCCTGCAGGAGAATCTGCGCTACTATGTAGACAAGTTGTTCAGTACAATTGTCAAATCAAGTATGAGCTGCCCCACTGTAATGTGTGATATCTTTTATTCTCTAAGGCAAATGGCTACTCAAAGATTTCCTAGTAAGTGCCTTGTTTTACTAAAATATGCCATTTCTTTTACTGTATGATTTTATGTAGACTTATGTATTTGGTTTATGTAAAAGGTTTAAGGTTTTAAGTACAGTTTGTTTTTAAAAATAGTTCTAGCTCATTAATGAAATGTATAATTTAATTTAATGGCAACTTTTTACATGCCAATCAGAATCACCACTATTTTTAAGAAAGGCAAAGATTACAAACTGCATATTATATAAGTAAACATTTATACTGGGTGCTTATAAGACTATTAAATATGATAGATAAAAACACCTTTGTCATTTGTGCCAGCTGTATTTTCCACTTGCATGCATTCAAAATAGTGAGAATTTTTAGTTCCATACAACTGACTAGATTTGACAGTTTGAGAATGCTAAGGTTTTATTGGTGAGTGGTTTTTACAGAAATGACTTTAGACATTAGAAACATCTCCGTTGCAATATACCTAGAATTTTGAGGTACATATATCAATAACTGTCATGCTTTAATTTTGCAAGAGCAGCTGTGTCCAAGCTTTGCTTAGCAACATTTCATAAAATTAATAGTTGCTACCTCTGGTTGTCAACACTTGGAATTATTCTGTTTATATGCATCTCTGATAAGTAAATAAACTTATTTACTATGGCTCTTTCCTGATCTGCTTGTAATGGGGGGAGGGTAAAGGAGATAAGGCAGCTACTTAAATTATCAGTCTTACCCAGATGTGTGAAACTATAAGTTTATTTCTGTAACCATCTGAAGAGATTTTGCTACTTTATCATATTTTTCAAGTGTGCATATGCACACAGGTGTTTGCAGTTATCTGCCCCTCCACTAAATTAACCAAAGCTAAAATGAGCCTGAATTCTTTACCTAACAAGTAGATAAATTCAGCCCTAGACGTCTTTACTAATTACAGTAAGGCTGTAAACAGTTGGCTTGAAATAAGCATACTAAACCCAGACTTTGTAACAAATATCGGGGGCAGGGGGGTGGGCAGAGACATTAAAATATAGAAGGGTGAAGTGCTGAGATTTTATTTTTAAATAGTGAGTTAGACCATAATAACCATATTGAGGGCTTAGTGAGCAGGACAGTGCTAGCCTGAATTAGCTCCTCTCTCACCTGCACACCACCACATGAGTCAGGGACGTTCTCCTTCATCAGTTAATGAAACGTAGGTTTAGGGAAGTCAAGTGATTTGCCAAATGGCCTGTGACATGGCCAACAGGCATGCTGGGTCTCAAACCTGGGCCCAACGCACTCCAATGTGTTACTAATCACTGTAGTCTACCCAGGGATTTTGACCTTCAATATGCATTAACTGTTTAATTCTTGTTTATATGGATAATCTAAAATACATTTTTTATTATTTTAAATAAATGTAAATGTATTTCCTTAACTATCTCATTGTTGTCCTGAAATATTAACGTGTCTTCCTATTCTCTATAGACCCCAGTAGTGATAGTTTTGTTCTCATAAAGTATTTGCATTATTTTCTCATTTGTACTTAACTATCCTGGAAAGATGGGTGGGGAGCGGGGAGGAAGCAGTCACGGAAGCAAACGTTATTATATTACTATAAAGTATATTGTACTTAGTCGCTCAGTCATATCCAACTCTTTGTGACCCCATGGACTGCAGCCCACCAGGCTCCTCTGTCCATGGGGATTCTCCAGGCATGAGTACTGGAGTGGGTTGCCATGCCCTCCTCCAGGGGATATCTTCCCAACCCAGGGATCAAACCAAGGTCTCCTGCATTGCAAGCGGATTCTTTACCAATGAGCCACCAGGGAAGCCCATAAAGTATATTAGTATATTATTATGTAAAGAACTACATAGTAAATGACTTGGTGACTACGTGCTGAGTGGCTCAGAAGAGTTACTCACACCAAATGCAGACATTGTTTCCCTCACCACCTGCGTCTCTGCCATCTGATTGATTGTTGTGTTAAGTGTTGACTCCAGTCTGAAAGCTACTCAGCTGTAGCTGAGTGATCAAAGCCACAAGTTGTCTCAGTTCATCTGCATTTTTATAGGTAATATTGGCAGATTTTTAAAAGTAAAGATTTCTAATTATTTTGTTATCCAGCCTTTGATTTTATCAAGATTTCTGAGGGGGAACTGAAACAGTATCCCGAAACTGAAGACAATCTCCTGTCCTAGTCTTAGGGGCTTAATTATTACTACTGGATAGTGCTGCTGCTGCTGCTGCTAAGTCGCTTCAGTCGTGTCCGACTCTGTGCGACCCCATAGACGGCAGCCCACCAGGCTCCCCCGTCCCTGGGAATCTCCAGGCAAGAACACTGGAGTGGGTTGCCATTTCCTTCTCCAGTGCATGAGAGTAAAAAGTGAAAGTGAAGTCGCTCAGTCGTGTCCGACTCTTAGTGACCCCATGGACTGCAGCCCACCAGGCTCCTCTGTCCATGGGAGTTTCCAGGCAGGAGTACTGGATAGTACTAGATACTACTTTTATTTTTGTTGTTGTAATTTCAGGAGTTTCTTCTTATAGATGAGGAAAGAGGTATTTTTCCAAATTAAATTATTTCTCACAACCTAGCAGCTTTGCCTTTCATTTTCTTTGTTATTTCTTACTATTTTTTTTTCAAGTTTCATTTTTTTAGTCATAGGATTTTTTCCCTTTAATTTGGTCATAACCATTACTATCATTTCATCAATTCAGTTCTTACTAGCCAGGTTATATTTATCTCCTATTAAGTTTACATGCTTTTTTCCAATACTTTTTGTCATCTTCGTTTTGTAATTCAGTGTTTTGTGCATGACATTTCACCATTTTTTTTCCTGCAGATGACCCTCATGTTCAGTATTCTGCAGTGAGCAGCTTTGTATTTCTTCGTTTCTTTGCTGTAGCAGTAGTATCACCTCATACTTTTCATTTGCGACCTCATCATCCAGTAAGTGTTGTTCTTTTCAAAGCTTTATTCCATTTTTGTTTATTTTCATTAAAATAAGAAAAAACAAAATAACAGGCCAGTTGCACTTGGCTGTGTTTTCTTATAACCAGTACTTAAATTTAACTGGTTATTTTCCTTAGCCATTTCATTCTTTCAGAAAAGGCTGAAAGTCCCATTATTTTTGTTGTTAAAAGATACTTACACATGGGTAATACAGTGTTGGTGCTAGTTGCAGCTTGGTGATGGGCGGGAAGAGAGCTCATCATCTTTTCCCTCTGCTGTTGTGTACATTTGTAAATTTCTTTACAACAGGGTTGTCTTTTTTTTTCTTTCATTAGTTGTAGGTTTAATCTTGTGGATAGCTTTAAATCTCACAGACATTTGAAGAGGCTCATTTCTGGAAGGTGTAGAAACTTTCATTGGAATGTAATTTGGTATCTCCGTATTTACTTTTTATTCACCTGAGATATTATAAATGTATGAGATTTAAAACTTAAGGCATATAATCTTTTTGTTCTAAAGTCATATTTACTTAAATCTTAATCAACACTACGTAGATTGACATGTTTCTTAACATTTTGTTGTTTAGTCACTAAGTCGTGTCCAACTCTTTGCAGCCCCATGGATTGCAGCACGCCAGGTTCCCCATCGTTAACATTTAAAACTCATTAATTTTGCTGTTTCTTTTTCCTTCTCATACAGTATTTTTTTGCTAAGTCTATAACCTTTTATGTTCCAGACATTTTATAATCTTATCTAATTGTTTTTTTGCTGATTTTTGTAGCAAGTAATAATAATAAAAGCCAACATTTATTTAGTGCTTGCTTTGCACTACACCTTGGTCTAAGTACTTTACATGTTGTAACTTAGTTCTCCCAGTAACCTTATGAGGTAGGTTCTGTTATAATCTTCATTTATAGGTAAAGTGAAAGTTGCTCAGTCATGTCCAACTCTGTGCAACCCCATGGACTGTGTAGTCCATGGGATTCTCTAGGCCAGAATACGGGAGTGAGTAGCCTTTCCCTTCTCCAGGGGATCTTCCCAACCCAGGGATCGAACCTAGGTCTCCCACATTGCAGGCGGATTTTTTACCAGCTGAGCCACAAGGGAAGCCCCATTTATAGATTAGAAAACCACAATTCAAGAACTTTTTTAGGGTCGTACAATTAAAATATTATGATTTGATCTCAGTTTGAACTGGATTAAATGAGAATTCTGACCCATTCAGTCCTCCCAGACTATGAGCTTACCCGTGTTCCTTACTGCCTCTTAGCAGGTCAGGTGTGTGAACACCTGCAGTGTATTCAATGCTGTGCTCAGCCCTGGAGAGTCATTGATGAGGAAGACACACCTTCCCCTAAGGAAACTTGCTAATACAGTGTAGGGGAGACACAGAGGTTTTGTAGTTAAACTAGGCTCTGAAGGCCACCTCTCCTCTTAGCAACTACACATTGGCCACTCATTTAACTTGAGAACTGAGTATAACCACACTGCTGTGGTAGTAACACACCTTTTCTTGTCAAAGAATGAATGATCTTTGAGTAGCTGCAGTGGACCAGTGTCCTTTGTCTTTTCTGTGGTTCTGTACAGAGCTCTGGAGCAGCGAAAGCGTGATGGCATTCTGGACAGAAACAGAACTCCTACCTCTGAACATGTGACCTTGCCTTGTATTCAGACTTGGATTTGCATATCCCTATAACAGATGGGTTGCAGTAAAATCCTTCTGATCACAGACTCTGTATTTTAGGTCACCTTTCTAATCAGTATGCCAGAAGGACTGCTTCACACTGTCATATAACTTTATTGTTTGTTTTTATTTTATTTCTTTATTGTTTGTTTTTAAATGAACCTTTCCTTCTAATTGGGGAAATAAGGCAAACACTTAAGACACAGTCTAAAACTGCAAGCATAAATCTAGCACCTGATTAGTACCAGGTGAGCAGTACAGACAGTTCATACTACAGAAATTGAGAGCAAGGAATAATCCTGGTGACCTGAGAGTGATGACATTGTCAGGACCAGTAATGAAAGTTACAGAGTGATTGAAGAGGAGAACCACCATTTAGAGGTTCTTTGAATTTTGAGAAGTCAGTTTTAGTAGAGGAGAAAAGAAGAAAATCCAATTGAAAAAGATTAAGGAATAAGTAGATAAATGCAGTTTTACCCAAATTTGAGCAGGGAAGTCTTGATGAAATTCAGTTCAAATTCAGCTTGTTAGCAGATTGTTAAGAATTTTATATTCTTCAAAGGCAGAGAATTGGAGGGACCTTTTATAGATATAATGGAATCCTGGATGTTGTAGCTAAAATGTTTTCTGAATAACTATAATTAAGGTGTGTAACTATTTCATAAGTATATCATAACTTATCATATCTCAGATATTCCTTCTTTTTCAGAATTGCCTTACATCCTTAGCCATCTCTTCACCTCACAGTCACTGTCTATTTTCAGTGTGGTGATACTAAAATATTAAGGAGTATCAACCACTTTAGTTTACAAAAGCATTTCTGTATCTAAATTTTCTTGAATATGTCTTTTGATGGCAGATACTGTTTATCTGAATCTCCAGAACAAAAAAAGATGTTTTTATATAGTGATAGAGGAATTAGTTATACAAAATGTATGGATGTGTGAAAACTCATCAGACTATATACATTTAAAATTTGTTCATTTCACTGTATGTAAATTATACCTCAATTAAAAAAAAAAAAAAGCAGCAAGGATTTGTTAGGGAACACTATTTGGTCAGTTTTATTTATATTTACTTCTTTCTAGCAGACAGCCCTGGAAAACACCTTGGATTGTAGACTCAAATAGTTACTTTCTGCTAAAATCGTACATGAACTGAATGATTTCTCATTTCCTAAGCTGAAGTTAGGTTTTTGTTTCCATGGTGAAAACAATTGATTGCAGAAGCCATAAGATTATTGAATATGCTTACAAGTGAGTTGAGTACAAAAAATTTGGAAATTGCCATTTTAAGTCATAAAGTAAAAAGAAGTAGATGCCATTGACATTCCAAAAGTAAATAAAATTTTTTTTAGGTAGTCCCATCTACCATACTTCCCAGTCCCTGGGATTCTCCAGGCAAGAACACTGGAGTGGGTTGCCATTTCCTTCTCCAATGCATGAAAGTGAAAAGTGAAAGTGAAGTCGCTCAGTCGTGTCCGACTCTTTGCGACTCCATGGACTGTAGCCTACCAGGCTCCTCTGTCCATGGATTTTCCAGGCAAGAGTACTGGAGTGGGGTGCCGTTGCCTTCTCCACTACCATACTGTACCCCTCCCTAAAAAATAATTGATTATGACTTTCAAAAGTAACACATCATTAGATATATTTACTTCAGGAGGGATTATCAATTACATATGGCTTCTTTAGTCTTTAATTCCTTAGTCCAGTGAGCTGTGCCCATCTTTTGCTATGTTTTAACTTGTTTGAACGCACATTGTTGAGTCACTGTTTTAGAGCATTGTAGCCCATTCACTCTACTTTTTACACAAATTCTATTCCTTGAAAACCTAACAAGACTTTTTGTGTCTTTTCTATGTTCTTTAGGATCCACAGACAATCAGAACATTAACTCTCATCTCAAAAACTATTCAGACTTTGGGAAGCTGGGGGAGTCTGTCCAAAAGCAAGGTGAGTGTTACCTTGTATTGCTTTGTGTTCACACTTCTAAATGTTGTTAAACCCTATGATCCCTGCTCACTCACTGCTCCCTCCCTTCCAAATTAAAAACAAAGCAAAATCAAAAAACTATATATAGAGAGAGAGATGCGATAGTTGTCTTTTAAATGTCTTATCTTAGTCACCTGTTAAAGAAGACAGTTTCATTTAAACTAATGTGTCTAAGATGGGGTAGAGGGTCTAGTTAACAGATGTAAGAGCCTTGTCTTTATCTTTTTGTGCCATAATCATCAGGCAGCTCTTGAGAAAAATCTTTAGCTCCAAACCCAATAACTCTCTTGAAATATATGATTGAACCCCTTTGGGCCCTAATCCTAAGCTTAAAAATACAGCCCATTATATTCTGTATTCTTAGTTCTCTACTTAACATATATAAGTTCTGTGTGTGTGTGTGTTTTTTTTTTAGTCAAGTTTCAAAGAGACATTCATGTGTGAATTTTTCAAAATGTTTCAAGAAGAAGGATATATTATGGCAGTTAAAAAGGTAATGATTGTTTTACTCTGGAAATATTAACTTATCAAATAGCATTAGGGAAATAACATTTTATATTGTTCCTGGGAACCAATCCCCAGTTAAAAAAAATACATTTAAACTATCTGTCAAATATAAAAAGGCTGTCTTTTTCGGCTGTTCTCCCTCCATACATAACTATGGGTTTTTTAGCTATGGAAATACCTAAATGAGTTTTAGCAACACTAATTATAAATATCTAGAGTTAAGATTTCTTAACAGCAGCACCGTTGACAGTTTGCTTGGGTAATTCTTACTGTGAGGGGCTTTTTTGTGCATTGTAAAATGCTTAGCAGCAGCCCTGGCCCCTACTATTGGATGCAAGTGGCATAGGTTTTCACAACTAAAAATGTCTGTCTCTAAGCATTGCCAAAAGTCCCCTGAGGAGCAAAATTGCCTCTGATTGAGGATCTCTGGTCTCGGGAGAAAGGCTTAATGGTACCTGGTATAAAGTGGGCACTTAATTGACACGGGAAAAAATATATGAATTATTGAATATCTCATATACAGTATAGGCTTGTGGTTAGTAACCTGAGGAAAGTTAATTTAATATGTATGAAAGCCTACAGTATATAATATCCTAACAAAAGGCCTACAACAAACCACAGTTGCTATACTTAGAAGCTGAGAATGTTTTGAGAAGATTTTTACTTTCTGAGTCTTTAGTTCTGAGTCATCCCAAACAAAATACGCCATTGTTATAAAACCCTAAAAATTTGTAAAGAAAAGTTATTTTGAAGTATATCTAAGCTTAGCTTGAAGAAAGTACTGTCTTATTTTTCACAATTCTCACTTAATGAATCCAAACTAACAAGGTCAGATTTTAAAGATTGCATTCAAGTTCTGTAGTGATTCACTGGTGACCAAGGGGTCGCTAAGCGTCGGACAAGACTCAGCGACTTGACTTTCATTTTCACTTTCATGCACTGCAGAAGGACAAGGCAACCCACTCCAGTGTTCTTGCCTGGAGATTCCCAGGGACGGGGGAGTCTGGTGGGCTGCCGTCTATGGGGTCACACAGAGTCAGACACGACTGACGCGATTTAGCAGTGGCAGCAGCAGCCAAGAGTATATTTTGTTGAAGAGCACATTTTGTTTGTATTTTTGTGTGTGCACTTTAAAAATTCTTACACACACACACAAAAAAAATAAAAATAAAAATAAAAATTCTTACAGAGAGTCATGACTGAAAATGATTATTGAAAAAATTAAAGCCAGTTGGAACTTTTTCATCTAGAATAACAATGTAAGTTCAGCCAAAAAAATATATATATATTTATTTAAGCAGTGATTGAATGCTTTTGAGGAAGAAGTCTTTCAAAAGAATATGCAGAGTGGTACAGTGGGTGAGAATCTGCCTGCCAGTGTGGGGGACACAGGTTCAGTCCCTGCTCTGGGGAGAGTCCATGTGCTGCGGAACAACTAAGCTCACATGCCACAGCTCCTGACGCCTGCACACCCTATAGCCCACAAGCCATAACTACTCCCCTGCGTGCTGCAGCTTCTAACGCCCATGTGCCTAGAGCCTATTCTCTGCCACAGAGAAGCCACTGCCACGAGAAGGCCACACACCACAACCAAAGAGAGCCCACATGTAGCAGCAAAGACCCAGCACATCCAAAATGGAAAATAAATACGTAATTTAAAAGAAAAAAAGGTAACTCACATGTCCCCTTTAAAAAAAACACACACTAAAAAACGTTCAAAAAAAAAAAAAAAGAATATGCAAAGAACAAGCTGGCTTTTTTATTTTTAGGACATTGTTGAAACAGTTGTGGGACAGTGTAGGCAGACTTCTGTTGGCAAGATTATAATGTACTGTCTTTTGTTTTGGGGGCTGTTTTTCCATTTCCATGACCTAGGCTCTGGCAGCATCTGATTTCTTTTTGCTGATACAATCATCAGAATGTGTGTAGTGGGTAATGTCAGTGGAGAAAGTATTTAAGGGTGTCAGGAGTTTAGTCTGCTCATGATCTGCTCTGAGTCACCCACTCAACGTTCCTGTGAACTATCACTGTGGTACATCTCCTGTCTCAGATTTGTATAGGATATTTTGCCCTAACATATGAATTTTATTATTTACTGGCTAAATCTAGATATGTGCAGCACTAGGAATAGCAAAAGCTTATGAAACCCAATTTCTTATTTAATTAGTAGTACTCTCACTAATGACATTGGTCACTGCTCCAGAAGAGAATAGTTTATAACTCTGAATCCTATACTTAATTTCCACAAAGTCTAGGAAGAATACCAGAATAGGTCTATAAACAGGTTGACCATATAATTTAGTGTCCAAACCTACAAAGTTCTCAAGAATAAAAAGAAGTACTTTGATTATGCCACGACCAAAGTTGTAGACAGAATGGCCCTGAACAAATTGAGGCCTATGTTCACCCTGCCTAGAGTCTACCTTAATTATTATGTTTCCTTTTGCTTTATGTAACTAGGTTTACCTCATATTCCTTAACAGTATAACAAATAAGTAATAAACTTAATAACTATAAATAAATAATAAATATTAAATAAGAAAATTAGTGCCCACAGGCAAACACTAAGAAATAAAATATTCAAGTAATTCTTTCTCACTCCATTAGTGGATGGTCCATTTGTGAGAACTGAAGACGTAATAGGACACTTCTTTAGTTCCCTTGAATACTTCTTCTTTGTCACCCACATATGCTTCAAAAGAAACTCTGTCCTTGTTCTTTGACTTACCAAGATTTCTTCCAGCGAACTTGAAGTAAACATTATACTGGAAAATACCGCAAATGGAGATTCTCACAGGCACTCGATAGCCAGTCTTAGGAGAAAATGACTGTGCCCACAAATTCTGCTTTAGATTTTTCACTATCGTCCTTACTGGAATGTACTTTGTTTTTGTTTTAAACCCTAAGCGGGACAACACAGTTAAGTATAAAGGAAAAAACAAGGACTAAACAAATAGTTCACTTATGGGGCAAAATAGGAGTCTTTTCTAAGAACAGGAATTGTCCCTGAACCCTGAATTTTCCTCTCCTATGAAGAGAAGGCCACATGTCAGGAATCTCTTGACCAGTTGAGGTAACATATTCATGAAGCTGAATGCTGCTCATTGGGTGGTTTGCCATTGCTGGATTTGGGTAATCCAGATTTTCTTGAGCCACCACATTCTCACGTTTTCCATAGGAAGTTTCTAAATGGTTATTAGATTTCCAGGTTATTCCAGAGAACCCAAATTATACTTTAGTCATAACTGAAAATATTAGCTCTGCGGGCTGAAGTCAATTATATATAATAAAAGTCAGCAAACTTTTCTGTAAGGGCCAGTGAGTAAATACTTCAGACTGATGGCCACGTAAAGGCAGTGCTGCATATTTCGCTATGATTTTACAACTCTTTAAAAATTTTAAAAATGTTCTTAACTTGTGGGCCTTGCAAAAACCAGTTGAATCTGGCCTGCTGAACTATAGTTTGATGATCCCTGACCCACAATATAGGTTCACAACCTGTGTCAAAAATCTTTGGCAACAGAAGTATTTCAGAATTCAGTTTTTCAGAGCTTTGAAAGATAATAAGTATATGCTATATATTATAAGGGGTCATGTTATAACACCCCGTAATCAAACATATCAGTGTTTATGTAGCATATTAGTGAATATCCACCCTAAGTAGGATAAATGGCTTTAAATAGCCTTTCCCCAGTTCACATTAAGTTACTGTAAGTGAGTTTACTGTAAATCAGAAGCAAAAAGGTCTGTGTACTCAGAACTTTATAGGTTTCAGAGTTGCAGTTAAGGGATTGTGGGTTGAGTTATTCCTATAGGGACACATATTCTGGGTTTTAAGTACCTTTAAGCTGTATTTTGGGGTCTCCTCTACAATTAAATATGTGTTTTGCTTTGTTCCTTAATGAAGAACTTCACTATATTATCTATCTGTGACACTGATAAACTGAATTTATGATGTACCTTATCACAAAGTGTAACATTTGCCCCTTTCTTCATTTAGTTCTTGGATGAAATTTCATCTACTGAAACTAAAGAGTCCAGTGGTACAAGTGAGCCTGTGCACCTGAAAGAAGGGTAATTTAATGAAATTAGATATTAAAGTCGTATTTCAGTATAGACAGTAAGTAAGTACAAAGAGCATGGGTGCAGAAGTGAAGAAGACTGGGTTTTGTTCTGTGCTAAAACTGCCCGTAACATCAGTCAGGTAATTCATCCTCACTGTCTTATTAACTTCATGCCATATGGACATGACTTCTTTCTATACAGTGCGAGAGTTGTTTTCAAAAATAGTGAGATGGTGGGTGTTAGAGTACTTTGAAAAAAAAAAGTAACAGCATTGTTCAGTCTTAGTGTTTTCATTGGAAGTTAAAGGGGAAAATTACTCATTTGGCCTTTTTAGTTCTGGATAGGACAGTTGTAAATATTAAGTTATTTGAAGATTTTATTCCCTTAGTATGGCCAAAATAAATGTAGCAGTTATAGATGGCAAAGACGTTTCATCTACTTAATATAGTCTTTGACAACTGTTCATGTCATTTAAAATTAAAAGAGGAAATGACTGTGCAAATTTTTTTTTGTTTTGGATTAATTCTTTTAATATTTGTAGCTAAATGTTTACATCTGTTGTTTTGGCAGTGAGATGTATAAAAGAGCTCAGGGAAGAACTCGGATTGGAAAAAAGAATTTCAAGAAACGGTGGTTCTGCTTAACAAGCAGAGAGCTCACCTACCACAAGCAGCCAGGTAGTTGTGCTTATGCTTTTCTGTGGGGTCTCCTCCTGCTTCCCAGTGAAGATGGCTTTTCCCGCTGCTCAGTGTGACTAGTGAACCTTTTTACTAACGTTAATAGTTTATGGTTTCTTACAGTGACGCATACACCCTAAAAATATAATAAATATGTGACTAATGACACCATGTAAATAACATTTTTTCTCTTACATTGACTGTCTTGTGTTACTTAAAAATGATGTTCCTACAGTATGCTCTGTTTTCTAAAAACCCATGGTAAATCCATTTTTTAAAAAAATTAGTATATAAAGAACAACAGTTAGATATTTTAGAACTTAGAGGTTTCTTGAACTTCCAAAATCAGATTGGCAAGAATCAGTTTCTAATAAATGAGAGTGTTTCAGTAGTTTGCCAAAAATTCCCACACTTATACCATAGACAGTGTTTCCTATTCAGTTAAAACATTCATTCATTTATATTAGCCTGGCTAACTCTTAAGATGAAAATTCTAGTAATTTGCCTCCTGAAAAGGCACAAATTGTCTTTCTGGGTAAAGAAAGCCATCTTCCTATAGTGTGATTTGAGAGTTTCAGAGAGGCAAAGTTTGTCCCTCAGTGGACTGACATAATACTTATCATCTCTGCCTTTTGAGTGTATTCCTTTGGGGTAAAGCATTATCCATAGAAGGCCACTAGCCTCTGATACCTTGGAAAGAACTTAGTATCTTGATCATAGGTCACATACAGTAAAATCCCTTCTATTTGAAGTGATCAGGACCCAAAGCGTCACTTAGCCAAAAAGGTCAGTTAAAGCAAGAATCACTTTAAGACAACAAGAACAAAAGATGCATGCGTAGCTTAAGTAGTTACATGTTTGTTTACCAGTCTTTTGATAGAGAGCCAAGATCTTTTCTTGGTTGATTTCTCCAAAGTGAAGCTGGAAATTATTAATAAATATTTGAAAAGTGATCCAATTATAGAATCCTTTTAGAGTCATAATAGTTACCCTAAGCTTTTGCCAGTGTCTCGCAACCATATAAATCAATTTGATTTGTGTGGGTGCTGGTCTCCTTTTTTGAAAAGCTTTTCAGAGTGCCTGATTTTCAGATAAATATATGCCGCTTGGTGTCACTTACTGTGTGACACTTACTGTGACACTTACTGTGTCACTTTACATAATGTTAAGTAAATTATAATTACAGCATGGAAAAAGGGCATAAAGTCTGGGAACAAACCTAGTGGACTCTGTAATCAAAACAGCCTAACCAGTGGAGATCAAAGGGTACAAGCTTAACAGAACCCTAGCAGCCACAAGGATTCAGTGTCTCATGAGCATCGCTCAGGATGTTTGACAGAGGAAATGGAGTCTTGGTTAATCTGTCAAATCTGTTAGGTAAAGAGTGCCTGGTATAAATTCTGAAGTGATAAACACTAGACATAAGATACTTTCAAGAGAATGTCCTTTCAGTTAAGTATGGGTGCTTCAGTAGAAATTCTTAAGGAGGAAAGTGAAAAGAAATTGTGTTTCATAATTCCTTAGAATCTTTAGCCAGAATGACCAAATATGTCCAAATACAGTAGTAAGACATATGAAGCCAGATGCACTATATTTTTAGGCACCTAGATGTTTTGTTGTGGAATATGAATATTCTGACTAAAGATCAGCAGGCTGCATCCCTGCACTTCCAGACAGCATTCTTTAAGCTACACGTTTCTTAAAGTTTTAGTGGTTATAGTTTATATTGAATACTATATAAATGCTCTCGCATATATAGTAACATTTTAATAATAGCTGGTATAATATGCTGATTATGTTTTCATAAGTTAGTCATTCTCTATGAATAAATTGGCTGTTTTCTCCTCATTTAAAGTATTTTCTAATCTAAACCAATATTCTGAAGTCTTTGCTTTAAGACTTCAGGAATCAGATGATAGTTTCAGATCCTTTTCCTCTAGAAAAAAATGCATGTACACACAAGAGACACAAGGTCTCACATATAATTCCAGGAAGTTCATAGTTCCAGAGGCTATACACAGTTCTTAGGAACTTCTGTTCTATCCAGTGATCTTATGAGGATAAAATTCTGTAGAATGATTAGATTGGTCTAAGCTATAGAATAGACACATTGGAAGTTCCATTATTTTCAGGCCTTAAGAAATTTAACATGTTGGGATGGCATTGGGGGAATGAGCTCTGTTACATGAAGTTTCGAGATTATTTACCAAAGCCAACAGTTCTAAGCACCCATGCTTTTTGTTTTTAACTGTTTTGTTGGATTTTTCCAAAATGTATTACATGCTTCCCTGCCTTCTAAAAAAGAGTTCATTGAACGTAAGTTAACATTTTCTAGATGACTTGGGGCTCTCATTGATAATGTTAATTATCATTTAGTACTCTGATTTAGTGATGTTTTCAGGGCTGCTTATGGATGTGTGCAGCTGTTTACTTCCCAGCTACATGCCTTGGACTGCTGTGCTATTTTGTGTTCCTGTGTTTGCTTTATACAGTTTTTCATTGTCCCCTTTATGTTCAGGCTGTCACCTTAAGTTTCTTGTGCTGTCAGTGAATGGTAATGTAACATCTCACTCCCATCTTTACCCCCAATTCCATTTTTACTGCTAATATACTGTGAGTAAGGATGTAGGTACTGTGTTTGTTAAAATTATGCATATGATTAAAAGGCTTTGACTGAACATTTCAGGACTTTCCTCTCTGACTAAAATACATAGGCTTTGGATTCTCCCTTTGGTTGCTCTGCAAATGTTTTGCTTACTTCCTGGTTCCTTGCAATTTTCTGCATAGCTAAGACTGCTAGTTAAGTAGTTTCTTATTACACTTTATGACTTTGGTGTTTCAAAGAGTGCCTCCCAGATATTCTGTAACATAGCTTTAAATCATTGAGTCTTCACTGTTTGCTCCTACTGGACACTAATATTCTGAATGAAGTATTTCTGTCACTTAGAATCAAATAAAAGATTCTTTTTCTAATTTACTAGAAAAATAATTAGAATTCTCTCAGTTTTAAGGGTTTTTCTCAAATTAGTTAAAAATTGATGCCCAGTTAGTAATCAGTTCAGTTCAGTCTCTCATTCATGTCCGACTCTTTGCGACCCCGTGAATCACAGCACGCCAGGCCTTCCTGTCTATCGCCAACTCCCAGAGTTCATTCAGACTCATGTCCATAGAGTCGGTGATGCCATCCAGCCATCTCATCCTCTGTCGTCCCCTTCTCCTGCCACCAATCCCTCCCAGCATCAGAGTCTTTTCCAATGAGTCAACTCTTCGCATGAGGTGGCCAAAGTACTGGAGTTTTAGCTTTAGCATCATTCCTTCCAAAGAAATCCCAGGGCTGATCTCCTTCAGAATGGATGGTTGGATCTCCTTGCAGTCCAAGGGACTCTCAAGGGTCTTCTCCAACACTATAGTTCAAGAGCATCAATTCTTCGGCGCTTAGCCTTCTTCACAGTCCAACTCTCACATCCATACATGACCACTGGGAAAACCATAGCCTTGACTAGACGAACCTTTGTTGGCAAAGTAATGTCTCTGCTTTTGAATATGCTATCTAGGTTGGTCATAACTTTCCTTCCAAGGAGTAAGTGTCTTTTAATTTCATGGCTGCAGTCACCGTCTGCAGTGATTTTGGAGCCCCAAAAAATAAAGTCTGACACTGTTTCCACTGTTTCCCCATCTATTTCCCACGAAGTGATGGGACCAGATGCCATGATCTTTGTTTTCTGAATGTTGAGCTTTAAGCCAACTTTTTCAGTCTCCTCTTTCACTTTCATCAAGAGGCTTTTGAGTTCCTCTTCACTTTCTGCCCTAAGCGTGGTGTCATCTGCATATCTGAGGTTATTGATATTTCTCCCGGCAATCTTGATTCCAGCTTGTGCTTTTTCCAGCCCAGCATTTCTCATGATGTACTCTGCATGTAAGTTAAATAAGCAGGGTGACAATATACAGCCTGGATGTACTCCTTTTCCTATTTGGAACCAGTCTGTTGTTCCATGTCCAGTTCTAACTGTTGCTTCCTGACCTGCATATAGGTTTCTCAAGAGGCAGGTCAGGTGGTCTGGTATTCCCATCTCTTTCAGAATTTTCCACACTTTGTGATCCACACAATCAAAGGCTTTGGCATGGTCAATAAAGCAGAAATAGATGTTTTTCTGGAATGAGGTTCATGACATTGTACATGAGACAGGGATCAAGACCATCCCCATGGAAAAGAAATGCGAAAAAGCAAAATGGCTGTCTGGGGAGGCCCTACAAATAGCTGTGAAAAGAAGAGAAGTGAAAAGCAGAGGAGAAAAGGAAAGATATAAACATCTGAATGCAGAATTCCAAAGAATAGCAAGAAGAGATAAGAAAGCCTTCTTCAGCGATCATTGCAAAGAAATAGAGGAAAACAACAGAATGGGAAAGACTAGAGATCTCTTCAAGAAAATCAGAGATACCAAAGGAACCTTTCATGCAAAGATGGGCTCGATAAAGGGCAGAAATGGTATGGACCTAACAGAAGCAGAAGATATTAAGAAGAGATGGCAAGAATACACAGAAGAACTGTACAAAAAAGATCTTCATGACCCAGATAATCACAATGGTGTGATCACTCACCTAGAGCCAGACATCCTGGAATGTGAAGT
>NW_011494956.1:9338130-9338815 GCF_000754665.1 Bison bison bison | reverse complement strand
GAGGTGATGGAATTCCAGTTGAGCTATTCCAAATCCTGAAAGATGATGCTGTGAAAGTGCTGCACTCAATATGCCAGCAAATTTGGAAAACTCAGCAGTGGCCACAGGACTGGAAAAGGTCAGTTTTCATTCCAATCCCAAAGAAAGGCAATGCCAAAGAATGCTCAAACTACTGCACAGTTGCACTCATCTCACACTCTAGTAAAGTAATGCTCAAAATTCTCCAAGCCAGGCTTCAGCAGTATGTGAACCGTGAACTTCTTGATGTTAAAGCTGGTTTTAGAAAAGGCAGAGGAACCAGAGATCAAATTGCCAACATCCGCTGGATCGTGGAAAAAACAAGAGAGTTACAGAAAAACATCTATTTCTGCTTTATTGACTATGCCAAAGCCTTTGACTGTGTGGATCACAATAAACTGTGGGAAATTCTGAAAGAGATGGGAATACCAGACCACCTGATCTGCCTCTTGAGAAATTTGTATGCAGGTCAGAAAGCAACAGTTAGAACTGGACATGGAACAACAGACTGGTTCCAAATAGGAAAAGGAATATGTCAAGGCTGTATATTGTCACCCTGTTTATTTAACTTATATGCAGAGCACATCATGAGAAACGCTGGACTGGAAGAAACACAAGCTGGAATCAAGATTGCCGGGAGAAATATCAATAACCTCAGATATGCCTG
>NW_011494956.1:9333979-9337557 GCF_000754665.1 Bison bison bison | reverse complement strand
TTCTTTGGAAGGAATGATGCTAAATCACAGCTCCAGTACTTTGGCCACCTCATGCGAAGAGTTGACTCATTGGAAAAGACTCTGATGCTGGGAGGGATTGGTGGCAGGAGAAGGGGACGACAGAGGATGAGATGGCTGGATGGCATCACCGACTCTATGGACATGAGTCTGAATGAACTCCGGGAGTTGGTGATAGACAGGGAGGCCTGGCGTGCTGTGATTCACGGGGTTGCAACGAGTCGGACACGACTGGGACTGATCTGATCTGATCTTGCTTTTTCCATGGTCCAGCAGAGTAAGCAACTAATCTTCAATATCACAAAACTAACGTGGTAAATGAATATCATAGGCATTCATTCGTCCAGCTATCACCATGGTTACCTTGACAGTTTGGATGGATCTGTGTGCCTGTGATTACGGTTTTATATTGCTCTACTGTAATGTGGTCATCTTCTACAAGTAGTTCTTCTAGTTGTATGCTGTAATCAGATGTTATCCACGTTGCAGCCTTTTCCCATCTCTCGGTGCAGCCTCATCTTTTGCATTCTCCGTATGTTGCTTTGCCAGGTTGACTCTTGAAGTTCCTTTCAGTTGTGCTCTTTTACATTCATGCTTTTGCATTGGCTCTGTCGAGAAATCTTTCTTTCCTTCTTTACCTGTGTAATTTGTTGTCCTTTAAGCCTCAGATCAAATGTCAGCTCTTTATGGAAGTCATTTTCATAAAGCTCTGGCCACTTCAGTTGGGTATTCTCTTACTATATTTCTGTAGCATGTTAGTGGTAACTTCTGTCACAGTGTGTGGTCATTACTTTTATGTCTTTCACCCTAGTCTTTCACGATCCTCAGTGGGTAAGGACCATGTTTTTACTGCTATCATTAGGCATTTATTAATTTGTAATAAATGGTATTCTTCAGAAAATACCATGTCTTCCAGATATGCTGTTTTCTATATTAAGAACCACTTTCTAAAATTTCCACCAAGCTTACTAATAATATATGATGAACAAATTCATCTCTGAAATCCCATATGTGTTCTCCAAATTTGATTAGATCTTGTCTACTTGAGGATGACATTTTATACACAGATATGTATGTAGAGCCTACACAATTTCCATATGCTCTCTGTGTTCTAGCTCATATAATCGATGGACAATATAAAAGAAGTTTTCATGATGTTTTAAACACAAATCTCAATACTTGGTTTTTACCTGCTCCTAATTTGACACACAGGGCTTCCCAGATGTCTTAATGGTAAAGAATCCTCCTGCCAATGCAGGAGATGCACGTTCGATCCCTGGGTCAGGAAGATCCCCTGGAGGAGGAAATGGCAACCCATTCAAATATTCTTGCCTGAAGAATCCCATGGACAGAGAGGAGCCTGGTGGGCTATAGTCCATGGAGTCATGAAACAGTTGGACACAACTTAGGGACTGAGCACACATTTTGATACACAGGGCTCTGAAGTATTTTTTTCTTTAATGTGTCATGTTTGTGGATTTGAAGCTTGGATATTTTTTAAGAATTCACTTCTCAAGTTCATCTTGATTTTAACACAGTCCCACTACAAATCTACAAGTTTTTTTTGGTAAAAATTGACAAATTGATTCTAAAATTGATGTCAGTGGGGGAACAGAGGACTATAATGGCTGAAGCAGTGTTGAAAAAAATGAACAAAGTTGAAGGACTAAGACTAAGCTACAATATTCAAGTCTGAGATTTTGACATAAAAGCTGGAGGTGAACAGTCAAGAGTCCAGAAAGACACACACACATATGGTCAGTTTAGTTTTGACAGAAGTGTCAAGACAGTTCAGTTGGGAAAGGAATGTATTTTCAACAAATGGTGTTAGAACAACTGGGTAAACACAGAAAGTGAACTTCATCTTATGTCATAGTACACACAAAATTTAATTCAAGATAAGAGGATCAGTGAAAGCATAAGAGAATATCTTTGCAACCATGGAGTATGCAATGATTTCTTAGGATATTAAATGCACTGAACATTTTTTAAGATAAATTGAACTTCATTAAAGTAAGACTTTTCCATATTTCCCCCTTTCTATCATTGCTCCTTCTTTCTTTTTTGTTCTAATAATGGGCATAAAATGTATTGCTTGGCAGTTGAAATTTTTCAATAGGTTTTTGGGATTTGAGTTTCTTTAAGCCATAAGCTAAGGGTTTTCACCAAACCCAAACTTAAAAAAGTTTTTTCACTTATTTCTGTTCATTTTCTCTCCTTCTTAGGACTCAAGTTATACTTATCCAGGCATGCTTGAGACCGTTTCACAGGTCTCTGTGAGACTCAGTTCATTTGTCTTCATTCTTTATCTTTGTTCTTTAGCTTGGATAATTTCTATTTACATTCATTGATTTATTTACCATCTCAAGTCTTTTTAGCTAAATGTGATGAATTTGTCATTCCATTTATTGTGCTTTTCAGCTCTAAAATTTGTTTGATTCTTTTTATAGTTTCTGTTCTCCTGTTTAAAGTCCACATTTGTTCAGTCATCATTAGCATATTTTCCTTAAATTGTTTAAACATTTATAATAATGGCTTTGCTCGCTAATAGAATAAATTCAGCATTTGAGCCCACTCAGACTCAGGTTGTTGGCTACTTTCTTTCCCAAGTATGGGTCACACTTTTCTGTTTTTCACATCTTATTTTTTTGGTTAAAAAGTGAGCATTGTATTGTAATAAAGTGTGTCTGGATTCTGTTTGTTCTTCTGAGGGCTTGCCTAGATTCACACTGCAGTGTCTGTTTTGTGCGTCTGTCTGTCTGTCTGTCTTTCTCATTCGCTCTCTCACTGTATAGCTGCTGTTGTCTTTACTCAGGTTCTGTTTTATTCCCTAATCCTAGCTGCCTCCCTAGGGGTCTCACCTGAGCTTTTTTAGCTTAGTGGTCAGCCAATGATTTGCGCATAGAGCTCAAATGCCTGAAGTCAGTAAGTCTTCTACCTTTTACCGCCTGTGCTGTTTTTGAATCAGAACATATTCAAAGGCACAGCAGATTCACAAGTCTTCCCAAGCTTTCCACTTTTGCCAGACTCTGGGATGATCCATATACAGGCGTCTTTAGCAGTCAGCCAGGGATGTGGTGTGTTTATGATCTCAGCCTTTCTGTAGCTCTGTTTCTAAAATCTCACCCTTAGGCTGAATCTGTAACCTTCAGCCAGTAAAGCTGTCGAGTTTTCATTGAACTGAGGAGTTATGGAAACACCTCCTCCCTGGAAGACAATAAATCCACAGGTTCTAACCTATGCTATAGCAGTTGTTCATGGATGAACACTTCTCAGATGTTTACTTGCGTTTGGTTATTTTCCAGCACCCTGAAGTGGTTGTTTTTAATAATTTTCCCAGTCTTATACTTATTTTCTGAGGAATAGAAGTATGCAACCTCAGTATACTATCAAAAAAAAGATTAACAGTTATTTTATTTCAGCTATGTTCCTTAGGACCAGTATCTAGCTGGACTTCTGTTTTTCTTGGGGTAGTAATTTTTTTTTTAATTTTATTTTATTTTTAAACTTTACAATATTGTATTAGTTTTGCCAAACATCGAAATGAATCCGCCACAGGT
>NW_011494956.1:9330684-9333697 GCF_000754665.1 Bison bison bison | reverse complement strand
GTACACAGGGTTATTGTTACCATCTTCCTAGAACTGCCTTATGATCCAGCAATCCCACTGCTGGGCATACACACTGAGGAACCCAGAAGGGAAAGAGACACGTGTACCCCAATGTTCATCGCAGCACTGTTTATAATAGCCAGGACATGGAAGCAACCTAGATGCCCATCAGCAGATGAATGGATAAGAAAGCTGTGGTACATATACACAATGGAGTATTACTCAGCCATTAAAAAGAATACATTTGAATCAGTTCTAATGAGATGGATGAAACTGGAACCTATTATACAGAGTGAAGTAAGCCAGAAAGAAAAACACCAATACAGTATACTAACGCATATATATGGAATTTAGAAAGATAGTAATTTTTTTTTAATGGAAATAGAATTCACATACCGTAAAATTCACCTATTGAAAGTATATAATTCATTTTCAGTATATTCACAAAGTTATGCAGTCACTACTGGTTACATAACATTTTCATCGCCCCAGAAAGAAAACCTGTACCCATTAACAGTCACTGCCCTGTCCTTCCTTCTCCCAGCCCCTGGCAAACACAAATCTGCTTTTTGTCTCTGTGGATTTGCCTGTTCTGGACATTTCATTTAAAGAGTAACCTTTTGGGCTTCCCAGGTTTTGGACTTTGCCATCTTCCTAGTGGTAAAGAACTTTCCTGCCAGCGAAGGAGACATAAGAGACATGGGTTATATCCCTGGGTTGGAAAGATCCCCTGGAGGAGGGCATGGCAACCCACTCCAGTATTCTTGCCTGGAGACTCCCGTGGACAGAGGAGCCTGGAGGGCTGCAATCTATAGAGGCATACAGAGTCGGACACGACTAAAGCGACTGAGCACGCATTAGCACGCAGCCCTTGTAACTGCCTTCTTTCACTTAGCATGATGTTTTCAGAGTTCATCTGTGATATGGCATGAATCAGTACTTTATGGCTAAATAATATTTCATTGGATATATTCCAGATTTTACCAGTTTATCAGTTGATGTACCTTTAAATTGTTTCCAGTTTTTTATTATTATGAATAATGCCGCTGGGTGAACACTGACATACACTTTTTTGTGTGGACATATATTTTCACTTCTCTTGGGTCTGTATCTAGGAGTGAAATTGAGTCATATAGTAACTAACTTCATGTTTAACTTTTTGAGAAGGTGATGGTGATTTTTAACTAAAACTGGATTTGGCATTTAATAGGGAAACTTAATACCATCACATTTATTGTGATTACTGTAACCAATATTTTGTTTTGTGTTTTCTGTTTATTAAGCTCTTCTGTTCGTTGGGATTGTTTTTTTTTTCCCTGCATTTTTATTGGAATAATCAGTCCCACACATATTCACTCTGTCTTATCTAGTGAGAGAATTTGGACATTCTGTTTCTACTTTTAAACTGTTAAAAGATAGGTTTAAACTTGTGTGTTCATCTTATTGTCTGCAGTTAATCACCATCTCCATTCAAGCGGAGAAGGACCATAGCATGCTTTCAAATTTATTTTTCCTAACACTACCTAATGAAGTCATCTTAAATTTTAGTACTAGTTTCTGTTTCTTTTACCTTTTTATGTTTTCATCATTTTTTTCTAAGCATGCATGTGTGCTAAGTCGCTTCAGTCGTATCCAACTCTTTGCAACCCTGTGGACCATGCTGTCCATGGAATTTGCGACCAGGCTCCTCTGTCCATGGCAAGAATACTGGACTGGGTTGCCATGCCCTCCTCCAGGGAATCTTCCCAACCCAGGGATCGAACCCACGTTCTCTTACATCTCCTGCATTGCCAGGCAGGTTGTTTACCACTAGTGCCACCTGAGAAGCCCTTTTCTAAGCATTCTTATCAGTTTTTCTGATGTCTTTGCCCAACACTATTTCTTATATTAACATACTTGTCTTTTTCCTGGATTCTTACTTATTTTACAGGAGTTATGTCCTCAAGGAATTACTCCATATAGCTTTAGGGCTGATAAGTTTTCAGAGTTCTTACATATTAAAAAAAGTATTTTACCCTTACACTTGAATGATAAGCAAGACCAGATTTAAAATCATTTCCTATAAGATTTTTAAGATATTTCTCCACGATTTACTGGTTTCCATTGTTGGTGGTAAGGATTTTGATGTCATTCTTAGTCTTGATTCTTCTTGGAAACCCTCTGGACTTTCTTTAACCTTCAAGCTCTAAAATTCTGCCCAGTGTCTAAGTATTACCTTTCTTTCTTCCTACACTTTCATCAGCACTTGATGGGTCCTTTCAGTCTTAAGATTTCTATCTTTATTCTTGGACATTTTCATTAGTAATTTTCTTCTGAACAACTCAATTGTTTCTGGAATGCTTGTTACAGCTGATCTCAAAACTTCTAAATTCAGCCATCATGGCTCTGTCCTTTTGTACTATATATTTGGAGAGTCCTGAGTACAATCCTCTGTTTTACTGATTCACTTTGCAATTCGTTCAAGTTAACATTAGCAACTTCAGTTAATTTCAGTTAACTCTAATAATAATAACGTCATGTGTGCCTGTGAACAATGCATTTTCTCTCTGTATGCTGTGATATAATTTGTCCAGAAATGAACAAACACAGCAATTCTAGGATGTGGGCATGCTTTGTGTATTCAACAAATCTAAAGAGTTGTTGAAAATCTACAAAATCTACTTCCTGCACAATTTTTAAATTCTCTGGACCCTGTGGTGCCCCATGTAAATTGGCACCCAAAGGCATGTCTCCTCTGCCCCCTCATGTGTTACACCCCTGATCTCCTCCAATGTTATTCTCTTTGTTGTACGTGTTTCCTTCAGAGTGCTGATTTTCCTCATCCGTTTGGTGATTTTTTGGCAATTTGCTCATTTTTGTGTTACAGTGCATTCACCTGCCTGAGGATCCAGTAGCTCATGGCCAGTGTGATCAAGGGAGGGAAAGGATGAGCTGCTGATGGGCAGGGGTGCCGGTGCTCGTCCCCTGGCATGGGCACTGTCAGCAGCCTGTGGCTAACCCCCCTTTCCGCCCG
>NW_011494956.1:9294055-9330584 GCF_000754665.1 Bison bison bison | reverse complement strand
GGGCGTGGGCCCTGCCGGCAGCCTGTGGCTACCCCGCTTTCCAGCCAGTATGCATCTTCACTGCTTCAACCTGGGACTGTGCCTCTGTGGACTGCTGCTTAGTACAAGCGGGTTGAGGGGGACAGTATGTGAGGACCTAATTGACCCAGCTGCTCCAAATGCAGCTTACCATGTAGTCATCCTGATAGACATCTAAGTATGCCCCCCCTCTCCCCCCAGCTCGCTGTGTCCAGTGACTCTGGCTTGAAGCTCTTCTGACCAGCCCTCCTTTTGCAAATGTGTCTTTTCCTCCATGCGGCTCCAGCTGTGGCTTCTTGCAGTTTCTTCCCTCCTCGCCTCCCCTCACCCCTTCATAAATTTGATCTTGTCTGCTTCCAGCAGACCGCTGATAGTCTTTTCCTATTTTCACATGTATATATAATTTGTAATTGTTGTATTTAAATGTCATTTCTTCAGAAAAGTTTTCCCTAACTGCCCAACTTAAAGTAACATCCCAATTACTTCCTGTCGCATCACTTTATGTTGCTATCTTTATTGCATTTATCTCTACCTAATATTTGTCCTCGTCAGTCTTTCCAGACCTAAATGCAAACTCCATTAGGGGCCTTATATGTTCTATTCACTGCTCTATCCCAAGTGGTTAGGATAGTGTCTGGTATAGGATAGCTAAACGTGATAGCTAAATTAAGTGACTGTATATTGTATATCACACATCTGCTTGAATCACACGTATTTTAGATTTTACAGCAGGAACTAAGCTTAGCAAATACTCTTTGTTAATTTCTCTGTTCAATAAAGAATACCTTTTTAGTGTCTTTAACCCCAAAGCTGTACATTAATCCATGAATAATATAAAAGATCTTCACCTTCAGCACTTCAGCCCACAAGTCATTAAACTGAAGTTTGTTGGGAGGAGGGAAGCAAAGCTTTCATTTTCTAAGAACCACATTTTATAATGTAAATGACCAGAAAAGTTCATGATTATATTTGCTTAGTTTCTATGATTATATGACAGAGAAGGAAATGGCAACCCACTCCAGTACTCTTGCCTGGAGAATCCCACGGATGGGGGAGCCTGGTTGACTTCCATCTATGGGATCGCACAGAGTCCAGCACGACTGAAGCGACTTAGCAGCAGCATGATTATATGAATGTATTTTATTCAAGTAAATTTTAAGTTGAAATGCATCATAGCCTCATGCTATTGTGGAGCCCCTTTAGCAAACAAATTTCCAAATTCTTAAATTAGGTTAATGATTCACTCTACCAAGTAAAATTTTTACTTTTATTCCCTGTATCTCTTAAAGTAAATTTGGTAGCTCTAGTCAGCTGACCAGACAGTACGCAAAAGTAATGAACAATTTTTCAGTTTCAAATAATTGTTTTGAGGGTTAGTTCCTTAATTAAATATTAGGTTGGAGAAGCAGAAAAATCCACTTAGGTACAGTCAGATTCTTTGTTTATGTAATAACTCCATGAAGAAAATTCCATGTCTCAGCAAGTTTTGAGTAGGCCTTTATTGTAAATTATGTATTTTTTCAGTCTCCATATAATTAATGTTACAAAGTACAATAATATTTTTATTTTCTACAGAGATCAAATTTATTCCCTAATTTTTCCATGAAAATGTTTTAATATTAATTAAAGAGGAAGTCATATCGTGGAAAACAAGATTCATTTGGTCCATAAAACATATTTATGGTGCACCATTTGGAAATGTGTAGGTCACTTACACACCCACCGTCAAGAGAATGATCTTAAACCATATAGAGTTAACCTTTCACCTTTATAATTGATGAAAATTATTTTAGTTTTATCTTCTTTTATAATTTAGGCAAAGATGCAATTTACACAATTCCAGTGAAAAACATTCTTGCTGTGGAAAAACTGGAAGAGAGCTCTTTCAACAAGAAAAATGTAAGTTATATAATTTAAAGTTTTTTAAACTGCATATATTACTTAGCTGAAAATTTTACAAGAAGTTTAGTATTTGTTTTTAATCATTAATATCTTATAATTCGTAGCTGGAACTCTGTTTAAAATTGTCCATTACTGTTGATGCTTTGTATAGTCCACCTCACCTATTAAGTTAAAGGCACTTTTTTCATTTAAGAATTCTGTGCTCAATGGGCTCAGTGGTGAAGAATTCGCCTGCCAGTGCAGTAGATGCAGGTTCGATCCGTGGGTTGGGAAGATCCCCTGGAGAAGGGAATGGCAACCATCTCCAGTATCCTTGCCTGGGAAACCCCATAGACAGGAGCCTGGTGGGCTGCAGTCCGTGGAGTCGAAAGAGTCAGAAACAACTGAGAGACTAAACAACTTCTCTCAATACTTGAGTTTTATCAAATTTCTCAGCTTGACCTTCAGAATATAGTCCCAGCCTGTCTGTGCAGCCTAATCCTCTGCTGCCCTTCAGTACATACCAATAGATACCAGTGCACTCAAGTAACCAAGATGATTTCCTTGTTTCTATTTGCCCACTGCTGTCTTTACCCATAGGTTTTCCTCTACCTGAAATTCTCTCCCTTTATTCCTATGTGTATGATAGCCCCTTCCCTAGGACTTGTGTGGTTTCTAAACATTATATTCTGTTGTACTGTTGAGTACCGTATAACTCCAGCAGTCCTGGGGACATAACCGTTTATGATGTACCTGAGCAACAGTTACCTACACGCAGACTACATTTCTGCTACATACCTTCTTGTGTTCTGTACTGTGTTTGATTTTTAGACTGTTACTAACTTTTTGTCTTAATTGTCTGTGAAGATGTTCCAAGTGATACACACGGAGAAACCACTCTATGTCCAGGCAAATAATTGTGTAGAAGCTAATGAATGGATAGATGTGCTCTGCAGGGTGAGCCGATGCAATCAGAACAGACTCAGCTCTTATCACCCCTCCGCATATCTAAACGGAAACTGGCTCTGCTGTCTGGAGACTAGTGAAAATGCTCTCGGCTGTAAGCCTTGTACTGCGTAAGTTTCTTTTTGATTACAAAGGCAGTGTCTTAAATGCTGTATCCATACAATGAGATATTATATTATTCATCCATAAAACGGAATGATGTCCTGATACGTGCATGGATGCACCTTGAAAACATGCTGAAAAAAAGCCAGAAAAACATGCTAAAAGAAGTCCGACACAAAGGCCATGTACTTCGGGGTAACACTTACATGAAGTATCCAGCATAGGTAAATTTATGGTGACAAAGTAGATTAGCAGTTGTGAGGGATTTGAGGGAGGGAACAATGGGGAGTACTTAATGAATACAGAGATTCTTTTGGGGTGATGAAAATATTCTCAGTAAATTGTGATTTCACAAGTCAAAAAAAGGGCAGTGTTTAAATAGATGTGCAAACTTGAGCAAGGTATTGAGGAAGAAGGGCCTAGCATTCTTGTTGTAATTGCGTGGAACAGCCATGGTAGCTTTACAGACTTACAAAGTAATATGATGAAGCACAAGTAGTGAAAATGATTGCACTTAAAATCCTCTTCCTTTTGAGTATAGTCACATAATGACCAAACCTAAGAATCTCAATCTATTTAATTATCAAGTTAGACTAGATTCCTAAGGTTCCTTTTACAAAATTCTGTGTTTCTGTTTTCAGTCTCAAACAGTCAGAAGTCTTTAGCATGTTAACAAAATGATATTTTTCCAGTGTGTTTTATTTCATTTTTACACAGAGGTGTCCCTGCAGACATACAAATAGATATTGATGAAGACAGAGAAACAGAAAGAATTTATTCCCTTTTCACCCTCAGTTTACTTAAGCTGCATAAAATGGAAGGTAAGTATATAATTAAAATTCTTTTATATAATCATGATCCTTCATTACCAGTACCTGAAGTGTTGCTTTGGCATTATCTTAAAGTCAAAAGATTCTCATTCAGTTCAGTTCAGTTCAGTTGCTCATTCGTGTCCAACTCTTTGCAACCCCATGAATTGCAGCATGCCAGGCCTCCCTGTCCATCACCAACTCCCGGAGTTCACTCAAACTCATGTTCATTGAGTCGGTGATGCCATCCAGCCATCTCATCCTCTGTCGTCCCCTTCTCCTCCTGCCCCCAGTCCCTCCCAGCATCAGAGTCTTTTCCAATGAGTCAACTCTTCGCATGAGGTGGCCAAAGTACTGGAGTTTCAGCTTTAGCATCATTCCTTCCAAAGAACACCCAGGACTAATCTCCTTTAGAATGGACTGGTTGGATCTCCTTGCAGTCCAAGGGACTCTCAAGAGTCTTCTTCAACACCGCAGTTCAAAAGCATCAATTCTTCGGCACTCAGCCTTCTTCACAGTCCAACTCTTACATCCATACATGACCACTGGGAAAACCATAGCCTTGACTAGATGGACCTTTGTTGGCAAAGTAATTCCTCTGCTTTTGAATATGCTATCTAAGTTGGTCATAACCCTCCTTCCAAGGAGTAAGTGTCTTTTAATTTCATGGCTGCAGTCACCGTCTGCAGTGATTTTGGAGCCCCCAAAAATCTGACACTGTTTCCACTGTTTCCCCATCTATTTCCCATGAAGTGATGGGACTGGATGCCATGATCTTAGTTTTCTGAATGTTGAGCTTTAAGCCAACTTTTTCACTCTCCTCTTTCACTTTCATCACTCATCCTCTTCACTTTCTGCCCTAAGGGTACACTGCGTATCTGAGGTTACTGATATTTCTCCCGGCAATCTTGATTCCAGCTTGTGCTTCCTCCAGCCCAACGTTTCTCATGATGTGCTCTGCATATAAGTTAAATAAACAGAGTGACAATATATAGCCTTGACATACTCTTTTTCCTATTTGGAACCAGTCTGTTGTTCCATGTCCAGTTCTAACTGTTGCTTCCTGACCTGCATACAGGTTTCTCAAGAGGCAGGTCAGGTGGTCTGGTATTCCCATCTCTTTCAGAATTTCCCACAGTTTATCGTGATCCACACAGTCAAAGGCATTTATCAAAATGTTACCTATATGGAAGGTGACAAACTCCCAAAGGAGTTCTTTAAATAAAAATTTTGTTTTTGCATATGTAATTATAATTAATAAAATGTATGGATTTTGGTTGTCTATGCATTTCCAAGGGAGCTTTTCCCAGCTTGAGCCCCTCTTGAAAAGTTCTTTATTTATATTACAGATTATGCTTAATGGATTTAGTTGTCTGATCAGAGATTTCATTTCTTCTTGTAGAGGCTTGTGGAACTATAGCAGTCTATCAAGGACCACAGAAAGAGCCTGATGACTATTCCAACTTTGTAATTGAGGATTCTGTAACAACCTTCAAGACAATTCAACAAATAAAAAGTGTCATAGAGAAGCTAGATGAACCTCATGAAAAGTATAGGAAGAAAAGATCAAGTAGTGCAAAATACGGGAGCAAGTAAGTACTGTTAAGATACTTCAGACATTTTTGAACACAGTTTGCACTTTCCTCTGCTACCCGAAGTGCAGGTCTCCTGCCTACCTTCCTCTCTCAAGACCAACTTAGAACCTTTCTCTTGTGCAGGAATCTCCGGAGTCACTCCTGCAGGAGTCTTTTCAATTCTAGCATCATTCATTGTGTTGGGGCAGTACCTTATCGTCACCTTCAGTGTTATATTTCAGTTTAATCATTGAATTGAATACTTAGTAGCTTCTTGTTTTGATTTTTACTGATCCTCTTCTTTGTCTGTCAGAGTACCTTTATACATCCTAAGTACAAAAAAAATTAGCTTTGACAGTGCTAGAAGTATTTTATAATTGATGCTTTGGATCCATCTCAGAGGCAGATGGACACTGACAGGAACAGCAACAACAGTTATTAAGGACCTTCTTCCTCACCACTAGACACTGTGCCAAGTACTTTACATTCCATCAATTAGATTTTTTTTAGCAGCAAGTAACAAAATCTCAATGGCTTAAATAATAGGAAAACATTTACTCTCACAAATTAAAAGTCCTGATTTCTACATTTAGCTAGTTTAGCTCAACACTGTCATCAAGGATGATCCAGCCACTCAGCCATTAGAAATCAAACAAGATGATTTCTGTCTTCCTCAGGCTGGTGCCCTTATGGTCACAGCTGGGCTGCAATAGTTCACATTTATAATAATAGTGTCTAGAGGCAGAAAGAGCTGTTTCTTCCTCAAAAGGAAAGAAACCTTGTCTGAATTTACCCTGGCTTCCCCTGAACCATGGGGGCTACCCAGCACCAGCACTAGAATCAGGCTTCTGTTTGCACAGAGGTACAGTTGGGGTTGAACCCAGGTCTCCTGCGTTGCAGGCGGATTCTTTCCAACTGAGCAATCAGGGAACCCATAGAGCTGATTCATAAGGGGGCTTTGAATCTTGGCCCCAACCATTTTAAGTATTTTTTTTAACTTACATGGATTGATCATTTTAATTGTGTTTTATAAACAGTAAAAATCAGTTTGACCAGTATAAATATTTGTGTTCTGCCTAGATGGAAGGCTCAGTACAGTAAAAAGGTTATTGTAAGCATCCTGTTACTGTCTTTTCTACATTAGTATATTTTGTTCTCTTCCAGCGGTAAAGTAATGCAGTTTTCTTGGAGCCATGGCAGGTTTCCGTGAGGTTCTAGCCAGTGCTTGGCATCCTTCCTAAGTAGTATCCTCCCCCACCGTACCCACACACACTATACCCCTTCCAGTTGTATTTTTCTCACTTAAAACCTAGCACTCTTTCTTGTGCTAAATATTTTATTTGTTTATCTTATTTTCTCTGTAGCAGAATATAGGCTCCACAGGGCCAAGGGTTTGTCATTTGTCTTCACCTCTGTGTCCACAGTTGCTCAAACAGTGCCTGACATTTACTGGGTAGTCACAAAAAGCTTGCTGAATCAGTGACGTAGGACTTGGCAAGAGAGAATTACAGACACTGGATACTATGAGATATTTGTTACTTTTTACAATTTTCTTCAACATTTGAAAAATTATTTTTATTATTTTCTAGGGAAAATCCAATCGGGAAAATATTTTAGAGTTTGGCCAATTGATTCGGAAGAACTGGAAGATATTTTAGTTGGAGTTTTTCAATTCATCGTGTATTTTGTTCATAGTATTTAAGAATGAACATCGGCTTCACTGTCATCTGCATTCACATTGTATTTAATATTTAATAATTGAAACTAACTGTTTGGAAATTCTGGTGTGATGTTTCACTAGAGAATTTAAAACCCAGGATTCCCTTCATATCTTATGTGTCGAAAGCCATGTTTCCGCAACTTCTTTTTAATAGAAAGACTCTTCCTAAAGAAGCTTTATAACAAAAGGAGAACTCCTCCATAGCAAGAAACCATCTCTTCTTGTAACACTCCATGTTCTGTGGACTTTTCACTACCATTAGTGCCTGCTCTATACTGCCAACATTGTGTTTTACTAGAAAATTTCAATCCATGACTATTCAGAGCTTTCCGTTTAGTTCATCTAGACCCTTCCTCTTCAAAAAAAAACAAAAAAGATCTCCTTTGGCCCATCGGTCATTACAGATTACATTAGAGACAGTGACAGAAACTTTAGAAACTACCACAGTATCCTTGGAAGTTGGTGGACCCTTTTACCCATTTAGAGATGCAAACAGAGCTCAGATAGGAGAAATCAGGGAACATGTACTGTTGTCTGCATCTTGTTTACATGTGGGATGAGTGATGGCAGATGAAATACAACCAGACCACTAAATTTTTTTTCACCGTTTAAACATCAGGTACTCATATTTTTGATTTGAGAGTTCAGGTTGTTGTGACTTCTAAGGACTTCACTTCTGAAAAAGAAGAGAAAGTAAACAGTGGGGACAGGTGGTGGTACAATCACTTGACTTCACTCGTTGCCCCGTCATTATAAGGGCCGCCACCACGGGACGCCCTCCTCCCCACGTGAGGGTGAGATCCAACTCGAGGACAGTCACTCGGTGCACTTTACTCATCTGGGCGACCCCAGATTATGCTTCAGATACTCCATGGTATCTAACCTTTATGATCAGTTGAATGATCAGTGTTTAAGTCTAGAAATAATGCTTTCTTGAAAATGTTTATATTTCACTGCTGTTTCCTTATTGCCTGCCAGCCAAATGGAATTGGGCAAGCAACTGTTTGAATCCTGTTTTTCCCTAATAATTTACCTTTATCCTAAAAATCACAACTGTAAATAAGCAGTCGAAGCAAGTGGCCACCTTGAAGTTAAGAGGAATACACTTCGCTTCATCAGTATTAAAAACCATGGTACTCTTACTATGTGTTTTTAAATTCAAAACATTTTCTAAATGTGGTACTTTGAACCTTGGAGTATTTTACACGTTTCTGTTTAAAACTGTGACTTATTAATGTAAGTCTAGCTAGTAGTGCTTTTTTGTTTCCCTGAACATAAGCTATATTTCAAGATACACTTTGCCAATTATGTTATTGGTGAGTAATTGTTTTTAAATTATAACGTTACTGGGTAATTATTTTTAAAGACCATTGGCAAACAATCAAAGTTCCATAAATGATTACAACTAAGCAATGTATTTCTCTAAAGGACTTGTAAAAATCAGTTAGTTTTATTTAAGGATCAGTCCTAGTCTGCATTAAGTTATTCCTGGCCCATTTTAAAGACAAGTTTGAAAAAGACTTTTAAATTTTATGAATTTGTAGATTCCATAAACTCCACTGATTAATCAGTGTGAAAGAATTTTACTGTTTTAATCCATTTCTCACTGTTGAATTTTATTCAGATTGAAATTTCCTTTTCAGAGTCTCTGAATGTCCGCCTGGAAAGGCCATGTGAGCATTGCCAGGTACCACTCATTGCTCTCCAGTGGCTTCTTGACTTATATTCTGACATTTCTAATATCAAGCCCTTGGTAACATAATACCAAGTTATGACTGTTTTTAAAGATCACAGTGTTCTCAAAGGGACCAAGGCTGTCTGAATATGTAACTCAGAATTTGAAAAGAATTCAGTTACTAGTTCTTTTCTTCACTTTTAAACAGCCAGTTTGACTGGAATTAACCACCTTGGCACAGCCTAAAAACAAGTAATGTGAAATGAAATTTTCTTTGAAAGTCTTCTGAAATAAGAGACCATGTCAGTGGGACCCAAAGATAACCGAGGTACTTTTACTTGCTTCCAAGGGCCTCATTCTTCTGCTGTTACTTATGAGTACTTTGATTTTTACTACCTGATCTGCTTTCTCTCCCTTTTCCAAACTTGAAAAATACATGGCAGCTCACTTTACCCTAACGCCGTGAAAACCCAAAGAAAGCAAGCAAAGGATGATCCGGAGGAACTCTTGCCATAAATGCCGACTTGGTTCTTAGTTTAGCCATTTCCATCATTTGAAATTATGGTGGCGTGTCGCTTGTTTTGTTGTCATCGTTTGTTCTTTGTTTAGCTTTGTTTTTTAATATTCATTTAATATGATAATAGGCAATAGCAACATTTTTTTACTCCCAGGAATATAATTTATCAAATTGAACTATTTTCTTTGCCAAAGAAGTATGTTTATAATATCACGGGTAATGATTTAAGTGTCAAAACAAGGCTTTGCTAATTGTACAAAAAAAAAAAAAAAAGGGTGATGAATGATGTAGCTTTTGTTTCTGTTTCTGAAGCCTAATTTCATTCATTTTTCAGAAAGGCTTATTCATGCCAGGTTTTAGAAGACAGATGTCATTTTTAAGTAAAAGCACCTTTAATTTGTTCTAACGGTACATCCTGTAAAGACAAAAAGCCTCAAAGCCTTTTAGGTGTCCTTACAGTATGCGAAAACTACAGGACTCATTCTAAATTACCAGTCTCAATTGATACTATCTGCTTCCATTTTTATTAACTTGGAAATTAATATGTTGCTAGTAAATATTGGTTTTTACAGTGTCCAGTTTGAAAATGTAAGTTATCAAAACTTAATGTAGTGAATTTGTGTAACCATGTTGTACTGTTGAGAATGTATTTTTATTTAAATTTTATTTTCTTATCAAGAGTATTATAAAAATTAAAAACTTTTGTAGCTGTTGCTTGGAAATAACAAATAAATTACAAGAAGCCTGTCCACTCTCTGCGTGACCTCACTTTCTCACTGATGTGAGAATCTCTGCTCATTAGAATGACCATAACTCACCTATTAGGAAGGGAATAGCAAGTGAGGAGTCCTCAATAACAGAAGAGCAAGCCATCTGAAAAGGGTGCAGAAACCTCCTGCGGCATTTATCTGGGCTGGTTGTTTGGACCGAGGCCCTTGTTTGTTCATTCAGCAGACTTGTCTGGAGGACCTGCTGTGTGCAGGTGCTGTGCAGGACCCGTCGTTCCCGAGAGCCGTGCACGTCCAGTATGTGGGGGTATGTTCCACTCATCTGAGTCCACAGTTTAGAGCTGACTTGTGCCCCCAGTGAAAGGAGCCAGGATCTTCCCCGTTACTACCCTCAGCAGCCTCTTATTATTTCTAAACAAACCTTGATAAGACCTAGCCCCTGCAACCCCAGAGGAATTGCAGGTTGGTAAAGATGAAGGAATAGGGTTCTGAATCTCTTAAGCATCTTCTTTTTATTGAAATACCAGACTTCCACATAAGCCCATGTATTAGAACAGACCTTAGAAAAACTGGTAAGGGCATAGTTGAACTCACCATCGGTCAACTGGATATAATGGGCATCTATAGAATCATCATTTTAAAGAAAAGAATAGACCTTAGAATAGAAGCATCAAGAGGTTCTATGCAAGTTTTATTCATGATACAAGCTATTTCTTCAGATAGAGGAGACCATATTTTTGGTGGGTTTCCCTTTTCAAGTTTCATGATTCCAAAATAAGAGCCACCTGAGGCCAAGCAGAGTCCCTTCCTGTTGCAGTTGCCATGTGAGTTTCCCTACTACCCTAAGTCTCAACGGCCAGCGTGGTCCTTCAGAGAATACCTGCCTTGGGTATACCTGATGTACTTTAGAAATAAACTGACCAGAGACCGTGTCCAGAGACCATGAGTCTTCATTCCTCATTCACATCTTCACCTGAGGTTTAGTCTCTTGTGGCTGAAAGTCTCTGTAGCTTATCGTTTTGCCATGTGACATCTTAGTTTGGTGAGCCATTTGGTGCCATGTTTTAAGCTTATGTCTAGGTATTAACAGCAGAGAAGGTGTAACCTGCTTAAAGCCCTATTTGGATTTATTTAGTTTTCTGCGTTGTCTCAAATTGTCTTTATTTCATACTATCAAAGCCTTTGTGCTTTCTTTGTATTGATCTACTTTTTGACATGGTCTTAGATACATGGAGTTTTCGCTCATCAAAAAAAAGTTCTGTCTAGAGTAGACAACATTGTTTTCCAAATTTAACACATATTCTCAACTCCACCCAGAACTGAGAAGGCCACACTGCACTGTTAAAAAAGCACCCATCATTTTAGACAGACTCGGTGCTGGGCAGACTGAGGGATGCTTTGAGAGGCATGTCAGAATCTCCCTGAGGAGATAGAGGGCTCAGACATAGTTTGAAAAGGCATAGTCAATAAAATTCGTACACTTGAAAGTGCAAACACCTGTTTTTGTACTTCATACTACAGAAAAATCTCAACAAAATCTTGACCCATACAAATGCGTAGGTGAGACCACAGTTTTCATCCAGAGGCCCTTTGCAGTATGGAGCCTGCGATATTTATGTTAATATGGGGCATTTTTTAGAAGTTTGGGAAACACTGCAATATGGGGCTAACATGAATTCCAAATCCTGATCCCCAGTCTCTCAAACTCTACATCAGAAGTTGGTGTCGGGTAAGAATACAGCCACAACCACTGCCTCCTTGCAGCTTGCATTCTGAGGAGAGGAGGCAGACGAGACGAAGAGGTAAAATGTGTCTGATGGTGAGAAGTATTATGGAGCAAAGTAAAGCAGGGAAGGGAGACAGTGCTGTGTATGGAGCTGGAGGGGCTGGGATACAGTTTAAAATTAGGGGCTTCCTTAGTGGTCTTGTGGCTAAGACTCCACTTTCCCAATGCAAGGGACATGGGTTCAATCCCTGGTCAGAGAACTAGATCCCACATGCTCCCACTAAGAGATTGCATCCCTCAACAAAAGACCCCACACGCCACAGTGAAGATCAAAGATCCCGTGTGCCAGAAGAAAGACCTGGCACAGCCGAATAAGTAAATGAGTAAATATTTAAAAAATAAACAGGTTTATTCTAAGTTTAAAATAAACTTAGAATTCTAAGATTCTCCAGCAAGACCTCACTAGGAAGGTTACATTTGAACCAAGATCTGAGGAAGATGAGGAAAGGGAGTCTTACAGAAATGTAGGGAAAGATCCTCCCATCTCAAAAACAGCAAGGAGATGAGTGTGGCCAGAACAAAATGAGTAAGAGGGACTGGTAAGATCCTGCAGTGAGGGAGGGTTTTGAGCAGTGGGATGACATGATGGACTTGGCTTTTTCAGATTGCTCTGGCTGAGAGAAGTCTCACAGGCATAGGAGGCAGTTGGAGATTGGGTTGAATCATGTGAGGTTCATATGGAACACAGAGGACCCCAAACAGCCAAGGGGAGCCTGACAAAGGAGACCAGCAGCTGGAGGAAACTCTGCCCTTGACTTCATATTCTGAAGCTACAGAAATAAGACAGTGTAGAAATGGTACAAGAGATGCATGGGCCAGAGGAATAGAAGAGAACACCCAGGAATAAACCCACAAATACGTGGTCAGTTAATTTATGACAAAGCTGCCATATAAAGGACATAGAGTAGCCAAAGTATGTTGTTCGTCACTAAGTCGTGTCCAACTCCACGACCCCGTGGACTGCAGCTCGCCAGGCTTCCCTGTCCTTCACTATCTACCGGAATTTGGTCAAACTCATGTCCATTGAGTCAGTGATGCTGTCTAACCATCTCATCCTCTGCTGCCCCCTTCCCTTTTTGCCTTCAATCCTTCCCAGCCTCAGGGTCTTGAGGCAGCTCTTCCATCAGGTGGCCAAAGTATTGGAGCTTCAACATCAGTCCTTCCAATGAATATTCAGGGTTGATTTCCTTTAGGACTGACTAGTTTGCTCCCTTGCAGTCCAGGGGACTCTCGAGAGTCTTCTCTAGCACCACAATTCAAAATCATCAATTCTTCAGCACTCGGCTTTCTTTATGGTCCAACTCTCACACCCTAAGGATATGTCCCTCAATAAATCGCTTGGAAAATGGAACATCACAAGCCAAAGGACACTGCACATCATCTGCTTTGCACACAAAACTAAACACACAACTGTGCACATCAAGCCCTTCCTTTGCTGAGTCCTCTAATGACGGACCCCCAGCAGTCAGCCACTTAGAGAAGATTCTCCCCAATTTTTCACCACTTTTTCTCCCATGGCATAACCTTACAGCAGGCCCTGAAGAAACAGATCCACTAAATGTGGTTCCAGCTCTGAATTGTCATGAAACCAAATCCCTGGCATGTCCTGTCATCTGTGCTAAGTCACTTCAGTTATGTCTGACTCTTTGCAACCCCATGAACTGTAGCCCACCAGGCTCTTCCATCCACAGGATTCTCAAGACAAGAACACTGAAGTGGGTTGTCATTTCCTCCTCCAGGGGATCTTCCTGGCCCAAGAAGTGAACTCCCTCTCTTAGGTCTCCTGCATCGACAGGTTTTTTTTTTTTTTTTTTTTTTTTTACCACTAGCGCCACCTAGGAAGCCCTCCTTGTCAGCTGTGCACAGAGCCAAATCTGCGGCCAAGTCAGGCAGGTCCTGCACTGCTAAGAGAGGTAGGCTTATCGCCCTCTGCTGGCCACTTGTGAAATGCAGGCCTCACCCGCTCAACAGTTCCCATGGAGGCCAAGATCCCTGCTGACAGTCCTGCTGAATCTATTATACTTTGGGAATTCAAAGAGATGGAGGCCAGTATCCCATGATTTCTCAAAGAGTTCTAAAACAATTAGAAACCATACGCAATGAAATGAACGTACATACAAAGTTTACAACTCACACCTAAAATCACTCAAAATTGTCCACAGACACATTTAAAAATATAAACATTATAGAAGAAAATAAACACGGCCATGGGTTTGTCACATAGGTCAGGAGCTTTTACTTTTAATGTACAGCATGAAAAGCCCACACAGAAAAGGGAGTGGGGAATTAATAACATGTACTGTCTACAACTAAAAATTTTTACTTAGGGATACTAAATTCAAAAACCAAAAGATAAGCCTCATGGTGGGAGAAAAATATTTGCTAAACACATGTCTTATAAAGAATTTGTAATCCCATTAAAAATCAATAAATCATGCAGATAAAAGTACTTTCTTTTGTTAATGCAAAGTTTTATGTTTGAAATTACTGGGAAGTCAGTAACATTCCGAAACCCCATGTCAGTACCACACCAGAAAACACAGAAAACATCACGTTACAGGGAAAAACATTTCTCTACAAAGGCCAAGCCTTACCCACTTCAGTTCACACAAAGAAACATCACCGCTCTCCTAGGAATTCAAATGTAACTGACAGGAACTGTGAGAAGGTTATATCAGGAGCCACTGTGTCTTCCATATTGCAGATGACCAGGATGTGACAAAGAGTGAACTCTTAACAGTTCCAATTTTCTGCATTATTCCAACAACAAACTATTAGAACTAATATAGGGATTCAGTAAAGTTACAAATCAACACACAAAAATCAACTGCGTTTCTCAATAACAAACCATCAGAAAGAGAAAATCAGTTTGCAGCTGCATCAAAAATAACAAAATACCAAGGAATAAATTTAACTAAGGACTTGAAATACGTGCACACTGAAAATATTGAGACATTAATGAAGAAGTCAAAGATGCAAATAAATGGAATGATACCCTGTGTCCGTGGATGAAAAACAATCAGTAGTGCTAAAATGTCCATTCCACCCAAAAGAATATATAATTTTCAATGCAATTCTTAGCCGAATTCCAATGGCATTTTTCACAGAGACCAAACAACCATCCTGACATTTGTATGAAACCACAGAGAACTCTGAACAGCTAAGGGAACCTGAGAAAGGACACCAGCAGCTAGAGGAAACTCACTCTCTGATATTAAACCAATTAATCTATGACCTACTAGATGTCTCCTGATTCAAAGATCTCACAGTGTGAAAAGACATGTGCTTTGGAATTGCTGTGAAACATGGATTCTCAGATGAACAAAAATAAAAATAAAGCTGATTTTGTCTTTGAACTCCATCTAGATTCATGGATTCTCAGACGAACAAAACAATAAAAACGTCATACGTAAACCTCCAAACATACATGATGTTAGTAAAAGATTAATATCGCAGATAGTTGGGTAAAGAGGGATCTTTATTGAGAAAATTGTAACTGTCTAGGAAAAAAAGTCTCCTATTTCACATGTGATACACACACACTCCAGCTCGACCAAATATGTGAAACCAAGAACCTAACAATTTTAAAAGAACTCAAGGTATAACAATTGTTATATTATCAGAATAGGGAAGGTTTTTTTCAAATATGTCAAAAATCGAAAGCCACACAGAAAGACTGATAATCCGACTGCTTAAAAACAAACAAAACCCAGTGGCAAGGCCAACCCTGTGCCACCATCAAAGTGAAAAAACCACAGGTGAGCTGGGAAGAAGCCTGGCCACTCACCCCACAAGGCCTTGACACCCCATCATGTCTCCAGGGTCCTCATTCTCCCCAGAGCTCCCCCTACATGGCTGCTGCCACGCCAGGTTATACAGACCTCAGTCGTCTAACATGCAAGGGTTCTTTTATTACAAAGACAGTGCGTTGAATGGTGGCCCCAAAAGGTGTGTCCCCCAGAACATATGAAGGGACCTTACCCGAAACAAAGGGTCATTGCAGACTTAGTGAAGAAGCTGAGAAGAGGTCATCCTGGATGAGGGTGGCCCAAATCCAATGACAGTGTCCTCATATGAGACAGAAGAGGAGAGCCCGAGAGAGAGGCCGCAAGAAGATGGAGTTGAGAGGGAGGTCGCCACAAGCCCAGAGATGCCCAGAGCCCCCAGAATCTGGTAGAGGCAAGAAGGAACATTCCCTGGAGCCTCCTCAGAAAGCATGGCCCTGCCCACACCTTGATTGAGAGGTCTGGTCTCCAGAGCTGGGGGAGGATGAATTCCTGTTGTTTTAAAAACCCCAGCTTGTCATTTGTCATAAAAGCCACAGGATAGCCACACACACAGGCCCTGCCCTATAGACTTCTGGAAGCATTTCAGGCTCCTGATTGAGACCCTTCAACGTTACCATTCAAATCACTAATTAAGAGGCAGGCAGGACTTCCTCGGTGGTCCAGTAGCTGAGACTCCACGTTCCCAATGGGGGGACCCTGTTCAATCCCTGGTTGGGGAACTGGATCCCATAGGCCACAACTAAGAGTCTGCATGCCACAATTAAAGATTCCCGCATGCCACAACTAAGACCTGGTACAGCGTGAATATTTTTTGAAAAGAATAAGCAGGCAGTTACACAGATGAAAACCCAATCGGGCTACTTGCTATGCTGAGGAGAATTCTGCAGTTGGTCAGAGTTCTGGTACTTTCTCCCACATGGGCCAGCAGCCCCCCACAGGGAGCGTCCTCATTGGAAAGCTGGTGCATGTGTGGAGGCGTCCCTGAGTAAACATTACCTGACCCGTGAATTAGTGGTTCCTGAAGCTTATCTCCCCTTTCTGGTAAAACACCCGAATATGTGCAAGGACCTTAGGGGCTGCAGGAAAGGGCTTGGAGCAACACCAGCAACAGCTCGCATGCTGAATCGCAGGCCACACGGATGGTCGTGGCCTGGGTGTTCTGGAAATTTTCTGTTTACCTGTCTGGGCTACCCCTCCTTTCTTGGCCCCCCGCCCCCACTGCTTTTTTTCTTTCCTCGCATCTGTCTATTGAGAACTTCCAGCAGCAGGTGAGGCGATACATCCTCTTCTTCTTGGCAGGTGGCAGCCGGGCAACTCCTGACAGGCCCTCTCAGGCCACACTCACAGTCAGGGTCCCTTACCAGCCCATCCACGGCTGACGGGGCAGCAAGTATGACTTGAGGTGCACCCGGAGGTGCTCTTGCTGCCCGGAGGCGGTGCTCACAGTCCCGGGGAGGCACACCTGGGAAGGGCTGGCCGGCCCAGTCAGGCTGCCCAAGTCAGCCAGCTATCACCCATCAGGGGCTCACGGTTATAGAAAATGGGTTTTGCTGTGCTGGTCTGCTCCAAGGAATGTGGGGTTCTGAGGGTCAGGATGAACATGATCTGCAGCTCTGGCTTGTTTTCTAATCATTTTACCTGGCCCACAAGTGGGAGGTAACTTCCAGAATACCCACTCCTTGCGAGACAATCCCAGGAGTCAAGAGAGGAAGGGGGCTGGGCGGAGACAGGCCTGGTGCCCCAGGGCAGTGGAAGCCTCTGGAAGAGCCAGAGGAGGGAGGCTGCCCAGAATGAATCCCAGGGTGACAGACCTGTCCAGGAGCTGCTGCTTCTTAGTTCGGGTCCTGCTCTGAGGTGCTCAGGGTCAGCTCTGACCAGCAGGTGGGGCTAGGGGTGCTCTGCAGAAGGGCTCTGTGCATGGCTCCTTTGCGCCGACCCAGGCCAGGGTGCCCACCCAGAGGGCCCCGGGCCCTGGAAGGGGCCTGCCCAGAAGAGCCCCGTGAGCTGCCCAGGTGAGTCCTAGCCTCTGGAAGGGGCCTCCCCACTCGAGCCCCATGGGCAGCTCAGTGCCGGCCCAGGTGAGCTCCTTATCCTGGGAGACGCCTGCCCAAGAGAGCCCTGTACGCAGGAGGGGCATGTGAATGAGCAGCCTCTCTTTGCAGCCGGCACAGAGTTGCTTAGTGAATCACCTGTGGGCAGTGCTGGGATGGGATGAGAACCAGGAGATCCTGCAGGCACTGAGCACCCCTGCTGCTGTTGCTGCTGAGTCACTTCAGTCGTGTCCAACTCTGTGTGACCCCAGAGACGGCAGCCCACCAGGCTCCCCCATCCCTGGGATTCTCCAGGCAAGAACACTGGAGTGGGTTGCCATTTCCTTCTCCAGTGCATGAGAGTGAAAAGTGAAAGTGAAGTCGCTCAGTCGTGTCCGACTCTTCGCAACTCCATGGACTGCAGCCCACCAGGCTCCTCCGTCCGTGGGATTTTCCAGGCAAGAGTACTGGGGTGGGGTGCCATTACCTTCTCCAGAGCACCCCTGGGCCCATCTAAATAAAGAAGGACAATAGGTGAGACCTGGTGGCTGTGAGACATGAGGGAGACCCCACAGGTACCTCTTGTTTCATCCACTTGACACCACGAAGCCTCCCAAGGACAGGACGGACAGCCTGCCCCAGGCTGGTGGGAGCTCCTGGTGACCCTGCAGTGGACACGGGAAGGAGGGACCAGGCAGGAGGGGAGTGGGTGCCCAGGCAGAGCCGTAGGGCTCAGGGGACGAGACTTTCTGGGTGAGCTGGGAGTGGATGACCAAGCAGTGACTGTGACCCAGGAAAGCTGCTCCGGTGACATGATGCTGAACCCACATCAGGACAACAGGTCTCACAGGTGACTCCCAAAATAGGACTGTAAGACAAATCCTGTTAAGAGAAGGTTTTATAACATGAACTTGCTGGAGGAGAGGTTTTGCAAAGCTAATCCCCCTACCAGGAGGCCCTGGTCCCCTCAGAGGGGAACGAGGAAACAGCTGGGAGCCAGCAGCTCACTGGATGGGTGGTGGGTGCAGGCCCCACACGCTAGCCCCATGTCTCCGTTTCTGGGTGTTACTTGGCTTCCCAGAGAGTCAGCTGTGTTCATGTGAGTGAGAGCTGAAAGCCAGTCCATTTAAATCACTTGGTAAGTACAGCATGTAGTTTATGTACTTATTGCATCTTCCTCACTAGATGGTCAGTGATTCCAAGGATAGGGAGGACCTCCATTGTACCCACAGCTTCTCACCCTTTAGATGAGGAAGACTGAATACATACTCTGTGAATGAATGACGTTCTGTGGCTGATGGAGAAGCAAGGACTGTGGTAGAAAGTCAACGAGTCAACTGGAAACAACCTTCATGATCTTGGTCAGATAACCCCTTGGGGGTTTGGTTTCCCTACACATGTAAAATGTAAAAGTATCTTCAAGAACAAGGTATTGGGCCCTTGCTATGCACTTAGCCCTCTGCTAAACCCAGGAGCCCCTGGGATACTGCCCTCCAATCAAGCCAAAGACTGGAGCAGAGTTACCTGAGGTTTTTCTACAAGTTCAATACCCAGGCAACCCCGGGGGCCCTCCCACACACCCACTACCTCAACTAATTGTCAGTAATTCAGTTCCTTTATGGCCCTTTCCTGGCAGAATGTTCCCAGCTCTCACCCAAAGCTCCATGATTATGAACCAAACCAGCAGCGCAGACCCTGTTAGACCCTTTATCATCCTTTAAAGTATTATCATCCTTTAAAGAATTAATGGCCTTCCCAGGTGTCTCAGTGGTAAAGAAGCCACCTACCAATGCAGGAGATGCAGGTTTGATCCCTGGGTTGGGAAGATCCCCTGGAGGAGGGCATGTATTCTTGCCTGGAGAATCCCATGGACAGAGGAGTCTGGCGGGCTACAGTCCATAGGGTGGCACAGATTCAGACATGACTGAAGCGACTTAGCATGCATGCACACACACATTATTGAAACAGCTGATTTACAAATGAAACAGTCTGGTGTGGGAAATACCCACCAAGGTGTTAATTAAACAAGGAGTCTGTTATATTTAAGTGACTCCAATGCCATGGCATCCACATAAGCAATCCAAAATCCAAGACTGTAAATGCCTCAGCATCCTGACAATGCTAAGAACATCGAATCAGAAACAGCCAACCAGGCTTTTAGTGATCACAAATCAGTGTCCTTTCTTCACTTCTGCAATTGACATGAAAGTCTTTCCCTGGCTCCCGTCTGCAGAGCCATCTTAACCTCTTCCAGTTTGGTGCAGCCCCATCTGAATTGATTTTTGCTTAAATAAATTCTTAAAATTATTAATATGCCACAGGGGTCAGCTCATGGGGGTCTGTGCGATTGTGTCCTCTGCTGAACTAGGCACACGATACATTTCTAAACAAATGTCATCATTAAGACTGCGAAGCCTGAGACTGAGAAGCCTCAGTCTCAAGAGAGCGGCCCAAAACCCTGATGACACTTCCTTCAGCCCCTCAGGTTCTCTCTGAAGGGGATATCACCTTGTTCTGTCTGAACTATAAGCCCCTCATCTTAACAGATCAGGGCATCAGGCAACCACCCCCTCCCCACCACTCCAACCAAGTGCCTGGAGCTCTCCTCCCAGACTTCAGCCTCACGGGTAGAACCCATGATGATGTTCTTGTCCACAGGCAGAGGCATTTGGGACCCAAAGGTCCTGACCCATGCTACCAAGAAGGCCTGTTCCTTCCACAGGGACACAAACAGGTGGGGGCTGGAAGATGCCATGTGAGTGGCACCTGCGACTATCGTGGTGCTACCTGTGTTCCTGTCCCCCAGTTGCCCTACGGAAGAGCCCTGGCAGCCTCCTGGGATGCCCCTGAAGATGCTTCCGACTAAGTGACAGAGAAGGTTCCTTTTTCCTTTGAGTCAGGCTTCTGTCCTGAGGGTCCAGAGGAAACCTCCCCGGATCACTGATGCTGATGACAGGGATTCAGTTCGTGGTGGTGGTGATGCCCTCCTCCAGGGCACGGGGGCGTCCGTCTCTGCACTCACTGCCATGGGCTCATGGCCCAGAGTCTCCCAGCTCATGCAGCTGCAGACCCAAGTGCCTACCAGACTTCTCCAACAACAAGATGTTCACTAAGGGGAGGAAGGAAGGAAGGAGGGAGGGGAGAAAAGACAGGAAATCCAAGTTGGAATTTTAGTGAAACTACAATGAATTTTTTAGTGTAAGTAGGTTCCATGCAGTATTTCCATATTTTCTGTGGCACCCCCAGCTTCTCCACATGCCTCTAGAGGACAGTCCATAGGAAGAAGTGCTCTTCCCTCGGTAGCTCCTAATTTCAAGTCTATGGCTAAAGACACCGACTCACCCAGCCCTCACTCCAATGATGGAATCAGGTATTCTTCCTGAGATGAAGGAGCATGGGAACAGCAATCCAGGCTGCTGTGGGTGCATCCCAGAGCCTGGCTCCATTGCTTGCCAGCCTGTGCCCTTAAGGCAGGTCCCCAGCTGGCATCAGCCTCCATTCCTTCCTCCAGAGACTGGAGAGTGAGTGTGCTGCTTCCATCAGGGGCCAAAAGTCTGTGGTCAGCGGTAAAGGATGATGCCTGTGTCAGGATGGCTACTGTCCTCTGGGTCCCTAAATCCAATCCATGCAAGGGGCCACCCACTTACTCTTTGTTCTTCCCCATTTGAAACATAAAGCATCGGTGCAGGTGGTGCTACTGGTAAAGAACCTGCTTGCCAATGCAGAAGACGCAAGAGATCTGGGTTCAGTCCCTGAGTTGGGAAGATCCCCTGGAGGAGGGCATGGAATTCCACTCCAGTATTCTTGCCTGAAAAATTCCATGGACAACAGGAGCCTGGCGAACTACAGTCCATGGGGTCATAGAGTCAGACACAACCAAGCAACTGAGCACGCACATATATACACACAAAGAATCCATGCAGTGTGAGGCCCCATAGCTGAGGGAGAGGTTCAGGACCCCTTAAACTCTAAGGGAAAAGATGATCTTCCTGGGGGGTGTGTCACCAGAATTAGTGCTCCCTCAGAGTAGAATGGCTGCCTCAGTCCCCTGGTTCCTTCCAGTCTAAGAACCCTCTCTGTGGAGTCTTTATATCCAGGAATTGTATTTTCAGAGCATCTTCTACCATTTTTCAGATTCCCACATCATCTGAACTTTCACAACCTGGGGGAGAGTCCTGACCACCCTTTCAGCCTCACTGGGTTCTGTCTCAATGCCCACGTCTCCCCAGCATCCAGCCCATGCTCCAGATTGCCAACCAGGGGGCTAGGTTTTAGTGTTGGACACAGGGGTCAAAGTGGACCACAGTGCTATAAGTGGGGGCAGAGACCAAGGAGGCCCTACCACGCATGTTCTGAGTAGTCTCTTAGGGAATCTTCACAAGAGTCCTGACACCACGTCAGAGTCTTCATCCTGAGAGGCTGAGGGACCTGCCCAGGGAGGAAAGTGTGGGTCCAGAGGTGTCCTGCTCGCTAGACCAGTGGGTGGAGCTGGAACTCAAGGCTTCAGGACTTGAAAACAGATGGATGAGAGCCTCAGTGGCAGCGAGTCCCCTCCTACCAAGAAGCAAGAGATAGGATTTGGCCCAGCTCCCTGCCCAGCCTCTGAGTGGGAGGGACCCAGAGGGGTCACCAGGGACCAGGAATCTGGAAGCCGGACGGGGAGACACGGAAGCAGCAAGGGTCCGCCTCCAGGGTGTCTGACTTCAGACAGACCAGGAGTGTGTCAATTAGAGGTTTGTGTGCACCTGGGGGAGTGCGGACCACAGCCAGGATAAAGGGGTGCTATCAAAATCTGCGATCAGGAGGCTGGGCCAGAATCCAGGGAGACAGGTGGGCCAAGATGGCAGCTCTGGGACCTAGAGCACTTAGGTCAACAAAGCACCCTAAGGGCTAGACACACACCTCATTTGCTGAGCCCAGACACAGGGCACTGAGCTGGGATGGGGCCTGAGTCACCCCTACCCTCAAGCTATGGTTCCCCACACCTGCCTGCCAGCTCCTCAGTGAGCCCACCTGGCAAGCCTCTTATCCCCACACAAACCCAGATCTCAGGGGGCTGGACTCCCCACCATGACACATTCCCAGTGTATATATGCATTGGCCTGGCTCACTGATGGAACTTCCTGCCCAGTCTGTGGACACATTCTGGGGCAGACGGACAGACTAGGGCCCAAGGCTCAGGCCTCAGGCTCCCTCCTCTCTCTGGCTCAGACACCCTGCACTTTGGATGGCCAGAGAGAGTCCAGGATAAACCTCTTCTCAGGGAGTGACCATTTCTGGGGACCTTCTAGAACATGGTCAGCGACCATAGTCGGACTCTTGAGCCCCTTCAGACAACCCACCTTTATCCAGGCCTGGGAACCAGCTTCTTACCTCTCCCTACTAATCCTCCCATTTAAGCACAAATCCCTAGGGGAGGGAGGAACACCTCTTCTTGGGGCTCTGTGAGTCAGTTCCCCAGCTGTGAGTTAACATTTTGGGGAACTTTGGAAAGAAAGAGAAACATTAGACTAGTGGTTTTCAAAGTGAGGACCCAGGACCAGTAGCATCAATATCACCTGGAAACTTAATAGAAATACAAATGCTCAGACCCTTCCCTGCCAGACCTGCTGAGTCAGAGCTCTCGGGCAGACCCCAGCCATCTGGTCAACCTGCCTTCCAGGAGATTCTGACAGTTAACTCAAGTTGGAGAGTCCCTGCTTTAGCCATCAGGAGCTGCTCTGCACAGATTCAAGTGCTGTCAACTCCATGTAGAGGGGTCCACGTCTGGGGGCAGAAGCTATTCCTAGAAGCACCAGGTGATACCCCAATGCTCTCTGACTTACTTAGGTGTTAACATTGAGGGAAAAAGCCTGAAGCTGAATCAAATTGGCATGGAGCCACCAGAGATAAAAAATTAAAGTTTCCAAAATATTATTGTTGGGAGTACTTAGGAAGGCGCTAGTGTGGTGCCTTTTACACAAATATTGTGAGTCACAATAACTGTGTTTATCTTCTTTTTCCTTCAGCAAATAAGGAAACATCAGTGGGGGTGCTGATATTTATTTATTTTTGGATGAGCATCGTGATAGTGGAAATATTTCCTACGTGATTATAGAACCCTGGAGCTAAAGCACTGCCCCTGAGGAGGAGCAAGGAGTTAATTGGTAAATAATGTAGACATTTCCTTCTGGTTAAAAAGATCCCAACGTGTCCCATTTGTTTCTAAGTCACGTCACTCCAGGCATCTTGCTTCTTAGTAAAAAGCAAGAGCAGGTCAGTGGGAGGAGGCAAGCAGTCCTGACAGAGGGTGCCTGGCCCAGCAATCTCAAATCACACTGCCTTTTCTGTGTTCAGTTTTGCCTTGTTTCTTGGCCTCGTGGTGGAGCTGAGAAGCCAGATGCACTGCAGACTCAGACCTTTGACCTTGTCTAGAGCCAGGCTCTCAGGAAATCCTTGAGTATGGATCCCTACAGTGATCGCCATAAACCTCCTGCCTAAAATTCCAACTGACCCACAGGGCTCATGCACTAAATGTAAGAGAAAATGGAGCCCCTGCGACCTGTGATGGTGAAGGCCTATTAAACACATGAGCAAAGTTAAACCCAAAGACAAGGTGCCTCCTCTGACTCTATATCCTTGAGAGTAAAGCTGGACGTGTGTGGCATTTGGAGATAAGAGTGATTTTTAAGATTGGATTGAGAGAAACAAAAAACATATGTTTACACAGAGACATGTCAGTTCAGTTCAGTCACTCAGTCATGTCTGACTCTTTGCAACCCCATGGACTGCAGCACGCCAGGCTTCCCTGTCCATCACAAACTCCCAGAGTTTACTCAAACTCATGTCCATCCAGTCGTTCCTGCCATCCAACCAACTCATTCTCTGTCATTCCCTTCTCTTCCCACCGTCAATCTTTCCCAGCATCAGGGTCTTTTCCAACAAGTTGGTTCTTCTCATCAGGTGGGCAAAGTATTGGAGTTTCAGCTTCAGCACCAGTCCTTCCAATGAATAGTCAGGACTGATTTCCTTTAGGATGGACTGGTTGGATCTCCTTGCACTCCAAGGGACTCTCAAGAGTCTTCTCCAAAACCACACTTCAAAAGCATCAATTCTTTGGCGCTCAGCCTTCTTCACAGTCCAACTCTCATATCCATACATGACTACTGGAAAAACCATAGCTTTGACTAGGTGGACCTTTGTCGGCAAAGTAATGCCTCTGTTTTTTAATAGGCTGTCTAGGTTGGTCATAATTTTCTTTCCAAGGAGCAAGCGTCTTTTAATTTCATGGCTGCAGTCACCATCTGCAGTGATTTTGGAGCCCAAAAAAATAAAGTCAGCCACTGTTTCCACTGTTTCCCCGTCTACTTACCATGAAGTGATGGGACCAGATGCCATGATCTTAGTTTTCTGAATGTTGAGTTTTAAGCCAACTTTTTCATTCTCCTCTTTCACTTTCATCAAGAGGCTCTTCAGTTCTTTGCTTTCTGCCATAAGGGTAGTGTCATCTGCATATCTGGGGTTATTGATATTTCTCCTGGCAATCTTGATTCCAGCTTGTGCTTCATCCAGTCCAGCATTTTGCATGATGTACTCTGCTGCAAATGGTGACTGCAGCCATGAAATTAAAAGACACTTACTCCTTGGAAGGAGAGTTATGACCAACCTAGATAGCATATTCAAAAGCAGAGACATTACTTTGCCAACAAATGTCCGGCTAGTCAAGGCTATGGTTTTTCCTGTGGTCATGTATGGATGTGAGAGTTGGACTGTGAAGAAGGCCGAGCACCGAAGAATTGATGCTTTTGAACTGTGATGTTGGAGAAGACTCTTGAGAGTCCCTTGGACTGCAAGGAGATCCAACCAGTCCATTCTGAAAGAGATCAGCCCTGGGATTTCTTTGGAAGGAATGATGCTAAAGCTGAAACTCCAGTACTTTGGCCACCTCATGAGAAGAGCTGACTCACTGGAAAAGACTCTGATGCTGGGAGGGATTGGGGGCAAGAGGAGAAGGGGACGAGAGAGGATGAGATGGCTGGATGGCATCACTGACTTGATAGACGTGAGTCTGAGTGAACTCCAGGAGTTGGTGATGGACAGGGAGGCCTGGCGTGCTGCAATTCATGGGGTCGCAAAGAGTTGGACACGACTGAGCGACTGAACTGAACTGAAGAAGGGTTACAATATACAATCTTGATGTATTCCTTTCCAATTTGGAACCAGTCTGTTGTTCCATGTCCAGTTCTAACTGTTGCTTCTTGACCTGCACACAGATTTCTCAGGAGGCAGAGCAGGTGGTCTGGTATTCCCATCTCTTTCAGAATTTTCCAGTTTGTTGTGATCCACACAGTCAAAGGCTTTTGGCATAGTCAATAAAGCAGAAGTAGATGTTTTTCTGGAACTCTCTTGCTTTTCCAATGATCCAACAGATGTTGGCAATTTGATCTCTGGTTTCTCTGCCTTTTCTAAATCCAGCTTGAACACCTGGAAGTTCATGGTTGGCGTACCGTTGGAGTCTGGCTTGGAGAATTTTGAACATTACTTTGCCAGCGTAAGAGATAAGTGCCATCATGTGGTAGTTTGAGCATTCTCTGGCATTGCCTTTCTTTGGGATTGGAATGCTTTAGTGTAATTGCCCAAAAATGGAGACAACTGAAATGTCCATTAACAGGTAAATGGAAAACGAAGCTGTGATATGTCTGTCCCAAAGATGGAGTACTCGCTGCTCGGCAAAATGAAGACACGAACAACCAACACAGCCAACAAGGCGTCAAACTCAAAGTTGCCGTCTTGAGCGAATGAAGCCAGTCATAAGAGATAATGTGCTGTGTGATATATTTGTATACAATTCTAGAAAGTGCAAACTAATCTACAGTGACAAAACGCAGACCAGTGGTTATCTGCGGGAGGGAAAGGGGACTAGGGGAGGGTCACAAAGCCACAAAGAAATGTTGGTGAGGGCTGGATCCCTTCACCCTCTCCACTGGGGTGCTGGTCACATGAGAAATTTACATATGTCAAATTTTATCAAATTATATGCTTGAAGATATACTGTCTATTATATACCAGTTAGATGTCAGTGAAATTTTTAAATATATGGGTTGGCAATTTTGACTGTTTCTTGGATAAACTGGTCACATTTCTGCTACAGTCCCTCCTCTTTCTGGCTAAACTGGAAATAGATTCTTGTTGACATCAAGAGAAATAGTGAGGGGCCTTTCCTGGTGGTCCAGTGGCTAAGACTCTGTGCTCCCAATGCAGGGGGTCAAGTTAAACCCCTGCTCAGGGAACTAGACCCCACATGCCGCAACTAGGAGTTCACATGCTGAAGACTGAAGATCCTGCATGCTGCAACCAAGACCTGGTGCAGCCAAATAAATTAAATAAATAGATATTTTTAAAAGAGAGAGAGAGAGTATGTATTTCAGGACAAATGGAACAAGAGTTTATGAGTCTGTGGGGCAGGGGAATGAAGAAATACATCTCTTTCATAGCAACTGTGCTATTAATCATCACTAATCTGAGCATTTTTTGTCTGCCAGGCTGATCATTGTACATTACCTTATTTAATACTCATGCAACCTTGAGAATAGATGTTATTGGACTCAATTTACAGAAGAGCAGACTAAGGGAGATACCTGACATCCTAAGGAGTGGCAAGCAGATTCAGGATTTGAAACAGGTATTTATTTATTTGTGTGTACTTCTTAAACTTTCTACAAAGAAAATAAATTACTATTAATCAGAAATCTTTCAGTCTTTAAAGTTATTAAAATCATTTGGTAACAACACTTGAAAATTTCTTCTCGGAGAAGGCACTGGCACCCGACTCCAGTACTCTTGCCTGGAAAATCCCATGGATGGAGGAGCCTGGTAGGCTGCAGTCCATGGGGTTGCTAAGAGTTGGATACGACTGAGCGACTTCACTCTCACTTTTCAGTTTCATGCATTGGAGAAAGAAATGGCAACCCACTCCGGTGTTCTTGCCTGGAGAATCCCAGGGACGGGGGAGCCTGGTGGGCTGCTGTCTATGGGGTCGCACAGAGTCGGACACGCTTACTGAAGCGACTTAGCAGCAGTAGCAGCAGCATAGGCAATTCCTACTGCTTATTGAACCTATTAGGTAACACATACTTAATTGTTCCTTTCTTTTAATAATTTCTTTTTAAATATTTATTTTTATTTATTTATTTGGCTGCAACATGTCTTAGTTGTAGCACATGGGATCTTTAATTTTCATTGCAGCATGCAGGATCCTTTTTAGTTGCGGCATGTGGGATCTAGTTCCCTGACCAGGGATAGAACCTGGGCCCCCTGCATTGTGAGCGTGGAATCTCAGCCTCTGGACCACCAGGGAAAGTGAAAGTGAAGTCACTCAGTCATGTCCGATTCTTTGTGACCCCATGGACTATAGCCTATCAGGCTCCTCCGTCCATGGGATCTTCCAGGCAAGAGTGCTGGAGTGGATTGCCATTTCCTTCTCCAGGGGATCTTTCTGACCCAGGAATCAAACCCAGGTCTCCCGCATTGCAGGCAGACGCTTTACCGTCTGAGCCACCAAGGAAGCCCCTAATTATTCCTCTTCTCTGAGGCTGAGACTCAAGAGTAGATGAGCTTGTGTCACAAATGACGAAGCTAAGAAGTGTAAGAGCCAGAATGTGAACTCAGAACACTTTGTGTGTGGAACACTTGTTCTTTTTATGTTTGTGGACCCAGATTTCATGTCCACCAAATGCTTGCATGGCCATTTTAACTCCCTGAGTCCCTTCCAGTCCAGGAGGTGTGTGCACGGATTTAACATAGCTGGAGTCACTCTGGCCGTCTGTCACTGACTGTTCTATTTTCTATTTAGACCAGTGGAGCAATGTTTTCCATACTGTTACATAGACTTCTCATTTATTCTTTAAAGAGATATGTAATATTTCATGCAATTGATGTATTATAGTCACTTGCTTAGCCATCACTTTCTTTCGGTCTGTTTTTATGGAAAACCATGCTATCTGTCAAGGAACCAAAACGATAGCTGGTAACTTACAGTGGTCTTCAAAAATAGCAGAGAGAGAAGCAGAAGAGGAAAGATGCTCTGATGATTTGAGGCAGATCATCCACATCCCAGCTCAAAACAGGGAAAGGCTCGACAGCATTACCTCTTTTGTCCTTGAGGAGGAAGGCCACCGGGTTTAGGGAGAAGTTCGTAAGGATCTCTCCATGGTGATGTTTGCAGAGCATGTGTCAAAGTTTATTTCTCCTTTAAGTAACATAGCACATTTTTCTTACACTCACTATGAATAAAGATTGTTCATCTACCCTCTTCCTTATGGATGACATTTTTAATTATTTGCCATATGGGATTTTTTATCTGAATTAGGGAGGATTGGGCTTCCCTGGTGGCTCAGACAGTAAAGAACCACCTCCAATGTGGGAGACCCAGGTTCAATCCCTGCGTTGGGAAGATCCTCTGGAGAAGCATCTACCCATTCAAGTATTCTTGCCTGGCAAATCCCCATGGACAGAGGAGCCTGGCAGGCTACAGTCCATGGGGTTGCAGAGAATCAGACACGACTGAGCAACTAAGCACAGCCCAGCACCCATTTCAGTATTCTTGCCAAGAAAATTCCATAACAGAGGAGCCTGGCGGGTTACAGTCCATGGGGTCACAAAAAGTCAGACAGAACTGAGTGACTGAGTACACACACACACACACACACACGTATGTGTATGTAATTCTATTTTTAATTTTTTAAGGAACTACCATATTGTTTTCCTATATAATTGACATATAACGTTATATTGTTTCAAGTATATAACTTGAATTAGTCAATACACACACTGCAAAATGATCATCAAAATAAGTCTGGCTAACTTCCGTCACCATACGTCGTTACAAATCTTTTTTCTTATGATGAGAACCTTTAGATCTGTTCTCTTAGCAGCTGTCAGATATGTAGTACAGTACTATCCGCTACAGTCACCATGCTGTACTTTACATCTCTATGCATGCGTGCTTAGTCACTCAATCGGGTCTGACTCTTTGTGACCCATGGACTGTAGCCCGCCAGGCTCCGCTGTCCATGGGGATTCTCCAGGCAAGAATACTGAAGTGGGTTGCCAGCCCTCCTCCAGGGGACCTTCCCAACCCAGGGATTGAACCCAGGTCTCCCACACTGCAGGTGGATTCTTTACCTTCTGAGCCACCAGGGAAGCACATCTCTACGACTTACTTATTTTATAACCATACCTTCTCCCTCGTCTCACCCCCTGCCTCTGGCAACCTCCAATTGTTCTGCATGAGCTTGAGTTTGGTTTTTTCTTCTAGATGCCACATGTAAGTGTGATCATACAGTATTTGTCTCTCTCTGTTTGACTTATTTCATTTAGCATAATGCCCTCAAGTTTCATTCATGTTGTTGCAAATAGCAAGATTTCATTCTTTTTTATAGCTGAATATCATTCTATTGTGTATATATAGATAACTGTATATAAATATCACATTTTCTTTATCTATTCATCCAACAATGGACACATTATTTCCATGTCTTGTCTGTTATAAATAATGCTTCAATGACCATGGGGGTGCATGCATTTTTTGAATTAGTATTTTCATTTTTTTAAGATAAATACCTGAAAGTTGATTACTGTATTATATATGATAGCTCTACTTCTAATTTTTTGAGGAAGCTGCAAACTGTTTTCCAAAGTGGCTGCCCCATTTTACATTCTCACCCACAGCGCTCAAAGGTTTCAATGTTTCCACATCTTTCCCGACACATATTTTCTGTTTTTGTTGATAGTAGCTTTCCTATACATTTTTAAATGGTTTTAAAAAGTTGAAAGAGAAATAATATTTCATGACATATCAGTTGAATTTCAGTGTCAGGAAGAAAGTTTGCTTAGAGCACATGCATGTTCATTCATTTACGTATCTGGTTGCTGCTTTCAGACTCCAGTGGCAGAATGGAGTGATTTCAACAGAGATGATGGCCTGCAAGCCTAAAATATTTACTGTCTGGCTTTTTACAGAAAAAGTTTGCCAACTCCTGCTGTCGGAGCTTCTCCCTGGGATGATGGTGGGTCAACTTGGACTGAAACTTGAAAGCCAGACATTAATACACACTAGTGGCCATGAATCTATGAAGTCCGTGCTTCCCACCTGCCTTCTTGGCCCTCAGTTGCTTTCTCAGTAAAGACCTCAGCCACGCTGTGGTCACCTCGTCTCAGCTCCAGCATGCAGGCTGTTCTCTGGATTGGCCTCGTTCAACCCTGGATGCCGGAACCCCCTGAGACTCTACACCTCCACCCCCTCTCACCTCAGATGACATACATGCTTCAGAGCCTGGGACCTGCTCCCCAGGAACTGCTGCCCCGAGAGCCACTACCTGGAAGCCGGAGGACCAAAAAGTTGATTCTTAGAGCTGACAGTTGAATTTCCTGGCTCCTCCCCGCCAGTTCTGGGGCCATCAACATCCGCAGAGCTGCACTGCTCAGGATGGCACCACTTTGCACTCGGTCTTCATCCCTGTAGGCCTTTCCCCTCATACTAGCTGCAATGGGTTTGCCTTCTACGAGAGCCTGACTATGACACCCATAAAAGTCCTTTGTTGGATGTAGTAATTTCCCCAAGGATTCGCACACTTAGACTATTATACAGCCTTAAAAGCATGCCTCTATGCCTGTGAAAAGTATCTTCTGAAATACTGGGTGGTGGATTTGTTTGTTGGTGTGTTCTAGATTTTCCTGAAAGGTACCATATCATTTATGTTGTAGAGGGAAAACAATAACACATGGCATATGTTATATTTGATCACAATCAATACAACAGAAATTGCTTTGAAAAATTAGTTCAGAACACATTTTGGGGAGTAGATGGTATCTGCCAAATGTTTGCTAATTACTCAGTATAAAAATATTCCATCTCCCCTGATACAGAATGAGCTTCCAGAAATCAATATAAACACCAAAATAAGAAAAAAATTGAAAAAAATAATAAAAAGATATGTACAGTAGGTTCACAGGAAGGGAAATGTGGCTTTTTTATATAAGAAGAAATGCTAAATCTAACATGTAATAAAAAATACAAATTAAAACTTGATGAAGAATATCATAAATTTTCTACGGCAAGACAATCAAAGAAAGAAAGGGGAAAAAAATTACATGCTCCCTTTGTGGAAGGCCTTTCCCAAAGCTCAGTGTGCATCTATATTATATGTTAACCAGACCTCAAAGCAGGAGAATGAAATCAACCTTTGAGAAAAAGTTGGCCCCTTTCTTCAGGTGCCAGCATTATAATTCTATGATTAATGTATTTTTTTTCATCTGAAATAAGGGGTTGCATTGCCCAAAGGCTTGTCTGTACATGCATTATTGACAAAAAAAAAAAAAAAAATTTGATGAATTGTTTACACAACGCTAACCTGTCAGTATGATACATAATTTCTTCATTTCAAATATGTATAAAACTGCATCTCTAACTCTTGATCCATGGATGAGAACCTGTTTCCTGGGTTGGAGTCCTCAGTTTGACTCAAAATTCTCTTTCCTTTTTCATAGCTTGATTGTTATTTGATTTTTCATCAACAAACTACAAGGTACCATATTCCACCTACCAGTTTGAAAAAGAATTTTAAAGTCTTATACCATATTCACTAGAGTGTAAAGAAACAATTACTTTTAGAAGTTGCTGTAAGAATTATTTGATACAGAGGGTAATTCAGCAATAGCAATCAAATTATGAATATACATCCCTACTGATGAAGCAAGTTTCACTCAGACATTTGTCCTATGAGTGTATAGACAGACATGAGCATGAAATCTTATGCACAAGGTTTTTCTCTGCAGCCCCACGTGAAATGGCAGAAGACGATGAGCATCCTAATATCCTAAATATCCACCAAGTCTATTCAAAAAAAGTGTTACTGAACGAAGAAAAAGATGGCAGAGGAGTAGGTGGACGAGGAGTACATCTCTCTCCACAGATACATCAGGAATACACCTTCAGACACAGAAGTGCATGCGGAACACCAGCTGAGAGCGGACAGGAGTACCTGACCAGTGGAAAAGAATATATAGAACCACGCAAAACTCAGTAGGACAAAGGAACTAGGGGGAAAACAGGAGTGTTAGTAGGACTGGACCTGCCCTCAGCGGGTGGGGGAACTGAAGCAGGGGTCCGATCCCCACACAAGGCAATTGTCTGAGTCAGAGGAGAAACAAAGCTGAGAGTGAAACAACTGATCTGTGGCAGCCTAAATGGAATGAGAATCAGACCGTCCTTGCTGCAGCCATACATACCCCAGACGGGGAAGAGGGACCCCTGGAAGGTGCAGCAGTTGGGAGCTCGAGTTTCAGGATTATGAAGCAATCCCAGGCCAAGGGCTGCTGTTGACTGCGGAGAGACAGATCAAGGGGAAGTGAGGGAGGAGATCGTGATGGGAAATGCTGGCAGAGAAAAGCCAGGCAGCCATGGAAGCAAGGCGGTACTGCTAGTCACACATAGAGGGTGGAGCCATCACCATAGCCTCTCTCACCTCACACGCCAGCAAAGGCAGCTGAACAATAGAGAGGCTGGTCCATCAAAGGCCTGATGCGCTGAACTACAGCATAGGACCTCACCCAGGGTGCCCCTTTAAATGCCTGACCGCCGATTTACAGAGTACGGCCCCAGCCAGGGGTGCCCCTCTATGTGCCTGATGTGCCGAACAACAGAGAAGGACCCCAGGCAAGGGAGCCCTCTAAGTACCTGAACAGGCGGAGCTGCAGAGAAAGACTGGCTGAAGAGGCCTTCTGAACACCAGCTACAAGATGCTCAAAAAAAGACTCTGATACGGCCATAACTCCTGCAGTGGAGACAGTCTGTGTCCCTACACACTTGGCACCACCAGGGTCCCCACAAGCCAAGCAGCTGAGCCGCCTTCACGCTCAGGGCTCACTGGGGCAGAGCTGCCACAGGCAAAAATAGTCTTATGTCTATGCACGCAGGGTCGCTTTGGTCATGTCTGACTCTTTGCAGTCTTGAAGACTGTGGCCTGCCAGGCCTGTCAGGGAGGGCGGTTCTCCAGGCAAGAATACTGGAGTGTATTGGCCAATACTGGTTGCCATACCTTTCTGCTGCTGCTGCTAAGTCACTTCAGTCGTGTCCGACTCTGTGCGACCCCATAGACGGCAGCCCACCAGGCTCCCCGTCCCTGGGATTCTCCAGGCAAGAACACTGGAGTGGGTTGCCATTTGCTTCTCCAATGCAGGAAAGTGAAAAGTGAAAGTGAAGTCGCTGAGTCTTGTCCAACTCTTAGCGACCCCATGGACTGCAGCCCACCAGGCTCCTCCATCCATGGGATTCTCCAGGCAAGAGTACTGGAGTGTATTGGCCAATACTGGTTGCCATACCCTTCTAGAGCACCATATTTCCTGCTGCCCTAGCTGCCAACCCCTCTGGGTACCTGGTGCTGCCAGAACCCCTGTGACCCAAGCAGCTGCACCACCTCCACACCTGGCCCTCACAGGGACAAGCCCAAGTCCTCCAGGGCAGCTGCAGGACGACCCCAGTGGACGACCCACATGCAGAGGTGGAAATAAAACCACAACTGAAACCCAGGGGCAGTGTGGCTAAGGAAGAAGACCAAACCTTCCCACCAGCTCTACAAGCTGCAGATTAAATCCACATGATCAACTAGGCAGACTCTGTGTCTATGGAATATACAAAAAGTCATTGAGCACTCCCACAAAAGAAAACACACTAGTTCTGATAGCTGTGGATTTTGGAGGCAAGAACACCCAGGAGTAGGACCAGATTAGAATCTGAGCTGCCCCCACAGCAGGTCCAGAGATCACCACAGTGTTTGAGGGCATCCTAGGGAGGTGAGGTGGACTGTGACTCCCAGTGAGGGAAAGGACTCTGACAGCAGTGACTCAAGAAAAACATTTATTATTCTTATGTTTTAACTTGTTGGGCTTTTGCAGTTCTGTGGAATTTTCCTTTCTTTCTCTCTTTTTTTAATTCAAATTTTTTAAAAACTAATGTTACTTTTTCCTGCATTTATTCCTTTGTTTGCTTTTCCTACTGTTCTTTTCTCCTTGCAGTTAATCTTTAACATATATAAATCTTCTTTACCTACCTCTATTTAACTTTGCATATCTATTCTTTTTTTCTTTGCGTCTCTCTTTTCCTCTCAACATATTTGTTAGTTTTATTTTCATTGCTTTGTTACCCTATTGGCACCTTGCTTTAGTTTTGTTTGCAGTTTGTGCTTTAGTTAGTTTTGTTCTGGTAGATATAATTTTTTATTTCCTTTGTTCACCGAGTCAATCTATTGTACTTTATTTTTGTTGGAATGTTTTGATTTTGCTTATGGATGTATATGCTACTGCTAAGTCACGTCAGTCGTGTCTGACTCTGTGTGACCCCATAGACGGCAGCCCACCAGGCTCCCCCGTCCCTGGGATTCTCCAGGCAAGAACACTGGAGTGGGTTGCCATTTCCTTCTCCAGTGCATGAAAGTGAAAAGTCAAAGTGAAGTCGCTCAGTCGTGTCCGACTCCTAGCGACCCCATGGACTGCAGCCTACCAGGCTCCTCCATCCATGGGATTTTCTAGGCAAAAGTACTGGAGTGGGGTGCCATTGCCTTCTCCGATGGATGTATATGTATATGTGTATATTCAGCCATAATTTTTAATGTAATAAATCTCTGCCTCTATGTTGAGCTTTTGCAGTTCTGAGGTGTTTTTCCTTTTTTTCTGTTTTTTCTTTCATCTTTTTTTTTTTTTTCTTTTTTCTCTTTTTTATAATTTTAATTTTTAATTTTTTAAAACCTATTATATTTTTTCTACATATATTCCTTTGTTTGCCTTTCCTGCTGTTCTTTTCCCCTTGCAGTTAATCTTTAATGTATAAAAATCTTCTTCATATACCTCTATTTAACTTTGCATATCTATTCTTCCTTTTTTTTCTTTCTTTCCTTTTCAAGAATATTAGAGATACCAACGGAACATTTCATGCAAAGATGGGCACAATAAAGGACAGAAATGGATCCAACGACAGCAGAAGATATTAAGAAGAGGTGGCAAGAATACACAGAAGAACTATACAATAAAGATCTTCACAACCCAGATAATTCCGATGGTGTGATCACTCACCTAGAGCCAAACACCTTGAAATGCAAAGTCAAGTGGGCCTTAGGTGGCATCACTACAAACAAAGCTAGTGGAGGTGATGGAAGTCCAGTTGAGCTATTTCAAATCCTAAAAGATGATGCTGTGAAAGTGCTGCACTCAATATGCCAGCAAATCTGGAAAACTCAGCAGTGGTCACAGGACTGCATAAGTTCAGTTTTCATTCTAATCCCAAAGAAAGGCAATGCCAAAGAATGCTCAAACTACTGCACAATTGCACTCATCTCACACTCTAGTAAAGTAATGCTCAAAATTCTCCAAGCCAGACTTCAACAGTACATGAACCATAAACTTCCAGATGTTCAAGCTGCATTTAGAAAAGGCAGAGGAACCAGAGATCAAATTGCCAACATCTGTTTGATTACTGAAAAAGCAAGAGAGTTCCAGAAAAACATCTACTTTGGCTTTATTGACTATGCCAAAAGCCTTTGTGTGGATCACAACAAACTGTGGGAAATTCTTAAAGAGATGGGAATACCAAACCACCTGACCTGCCTCTTGAGAAATCTGCATGCAGGTCAGGAAGCAACAATTAGAACTGGACATGGAACAAAAGGCTGGCTCCAAATCAGGGAAGGAGTACATCAAGGCTGTATATTGTCACTCTACTTATTTAACTTATATACAGAGTACATCATGAGAAACACTGGTCTGGATGAAGCACAAGGTGGAATCATGAGTGTCAGGAGACATATCAATAACCTCAGATATGCAGATGACACCACCCTTATGGCAGAAAGCAAAGAAGAACTAAAGAGCCTCTTGATGAAAGTGAAAGAGGAGAGTAAAAATGT
>NW_011494956.1:9282889-9293955 GCF_000754665.1 Bison bison bison | reverse complement strand
TTTTAGGCTCCAAAATCACTGCAGATGGTGACTGTAGCCATGAAATTAAAAGACACTTGCTCCTTGGAAGAAGTTATGACCAACCTAGATAGCATATTTAAAAGCAGAGACATTACTTTGCCAACAGAGGTCTGTCTAGTCAAAGCTATGGTTTTTCCAGTAGTCATGTATGGATGTGAGAGTTGGACTATAAAGAAAGCTGAGCACTGAAGAATTGATGCTTTTGAAGTGTGGTGTTGAAGAAGACTCTTGAGAGTCCTTTGGAGTGCAAGAAGATCCAACCAGTCCATCCTAAAGAAAATCAGTCCTGACTATTCGTTGGAAGGACTGGTGCTGAAGCTAAAGCTCCAATACTTTGGCCACCTGATTCGAAGAACTGACTCATTTGAAAAGACTCTGATGCTGGGAAAGATTGAGGGCAGGAAGAGAAGGGGATGACAGAAGATGAGATGGTGGGATGGCATCACTGACACGTTGGACATGAGTTTGAGTAGGCTCCAGGAGTTGGTGATGGACAGGGAAGCCTGGCATGGTGCAGTCCATGGGGTTGCAAAGAGTCGGACACAACTGTGACTGAACTGAACTGAACAGCATATTTGTTTTGTTTTCATTGCTTTATTCCCTACTTGGCACCTTGCTTTAGTTTTGTTTTGCAGTTTGTGCTTTAGTTAGTTTTGTTCTTAACTGGTAAATATAATTTTTTATTTCCTTTGTTTGCTGGGTCAATCTACTGTACTTTATTTTTGTTGGACTGTTTTGACTTTGCTCATGGGTGTATATGTGTACGTATATATTCCATTATTTTAATTATTATTTGCCTGACTTATTTTGCCATTTGTCTGGGCTTCATCTTTGGCTTCTCATTTTTGGATATTTGTTTTAATCTCACTTAATGCCACTTGTGGAATCTTTGTTTTTGACCAGAGATCCAAGCCCTGAGCCTTTGGAGTGGGAGCACAGACTCCAAGACTCTAGACTACAAGAGAATTAATCCTAGGGAGTATCAAATTGTGTGAACTCACACAAATGAAACCACTTGAATACAAGACCCAGCATCACCCAACCACCAGGAGCAGCACTCTGTGCCGGACACGTCATCTAACAACAGACAAAACAAAAATACAAACCCAGTCATCAGCAGACAGGATTACCACCTCACTCAGCCTTGTGTGGAAAGACAAGCGACAAACAAAAACTTGGCACAAATCTCACCCTATACAAAGCTTACGCAAACCACTGGACCAACCTTAGGAGGGCAGAAACCAAAAGGAAGAACGAATTCAACCTTCTTCAAGGTAAGAATTCAACTTTCCTTGAAGCCTGGGAAAAAGAGACCTCAAACACAATAAGTTTTTAAAAAAATAAGGAAAAGGCAGAGAAATACTACACAAATGAAGGAACAAACTAGAAACACAGAAGTCCAAATAAATGAAGAGGAAATAGGCGAATTAACTGAAAAATAATTCAGAATAATGAAAGTAAAGATGGTCAAAAACCCTGAAAACCAAATGGAGAAAATGCAAGAATCAATTAACAAAGACCTAGAAGAATTAAAGAATAAATATGCAGAGTCAAACAACAGAATTACTGAAATTAAAAATACTCTAGAAGGAATCAATAGCAGAATATCTGAAGCAGAATAACGATTCAGTGAGCCGGAAGATAAAATGGTGGAAATAAGTTCTGAAGAGCAGTATAAACTAAGAAGAATGAAAAGAACTGAGGATAGTCTCAGAGACCTCTGGGACAATATCAAACACACCAACATTCAAATTATAGGGGTACCAGAAGAAGAAGAGAAAAAGAAAGGGTATGAGAAATTTTTTGAAGAGATTATAGTTGAAAATTTCCCCAAATGGAAAAGGAAATAGTCAATCAAGTCCAAGAGGAACAAAGAGTCCCATACAGAATAAACCCAAGGAGAAACACACCAAGACACATACTAATCAAACTAACAAAGACTAAACAGAAAGAAAGAATATTAAAAGCCACAAGAGAGAAGCAGCAAGTAACATACAAGTAACATACACTTAACAGCTGATCTTTCAACAGAAATTCTACAGGCCAGAAGGGAATGGCAGGATATATTTAAAGTAGTGAAAGGGAAAAATTTGCAACCAAGATTACTGTACCCAGCAAGAATCTTGTTCAAAATTGATGGAGAAATAAAAAGCTTTTCAGACAAGCAAAAGTTAAGAGAATTCAGTACCAAGAAACCAGCTTTACAACAAATGTTAAAGGGACTTATATAGTCAAGAAATACAAGAGAAGAAAAAAGATCCTCAAAATCAACCGAAACAATTAAGAAAATGGCAATAGGAACATATATCTCAATAATTACTTTCAATATAAATGGATTAAATGCTCCAACCAAAAGACAGAGACTGGCTGAACAGATACAAAAACAGGACCCATATATATGCTGTCTACAAGAAACCCACTTGAGACCTCAAGACACATATAGACTGAAAGTGAGAGGATGGAAAATTATATTCCATGCAAATGGAAAGCAAAACAAAGCTGGAGTATCAATCCTCATATCAGACAAAATAGACCCTATAAAAAAGATTACAAGAAATGAGGAAGGACATTACATAATGATCAAGGGATCAATCAAGACGAAGACATAACAATTGTAAATATCTATGCACCCAACATAGGAGCACCTCAATACATAATACAAACACTAACAAGCATAAAAGGAGAAATTGACAGTAATACAATAATAGTAGGAGACTTTAACACCCCACTCACACCAATGGACAGATCATCAAAACAGAAAATTAATAAGGAAACACAAGCCGTAAATTATGCATTAGATGAGACAGATCTCACTGATATCTTCAGGACATTCCATCCAAAGCCAGAAGAATACACCTTCTTCTCAAGTACACATGGAATATTTCAAGTACACATGGAATATGACCCAGATCACATCTTGGGTCACAAATCAAACCTCAGTAAATTTAAGAAAATTGAAATCGTATCAAGCATCTTCTCCAATCACAACACTATGAAACTAGATATCGATTACAAGAAAAAAACTGTGAAAAACACAAACACATGGAGATTAAACAACATACTTCTAAATAACCAACAAGTTACTGAAGAAATCAAAAGGGAAATCAAAAAATTTCTAGAAACAAATGACAATGAAAACACGACAACTCAAAACCTATAGGATGCAGCAAAAGCAGTTCTAAGAGGGAAGTTTATAGCAACACAATCCTACCTCAAGAAACAAGAAAACCATCGAATAGATAACCTAACTTTATACCTAAAACAACTGGAAAAAGAAGAACAAAACCCCCCCCCCAAAATTAGTAGAGGGAAGAAATCATAAAGATCTGAGCAGAAATAAATGAAAAAGAAATAAAGATTAATAAAACTAAAAACTGGTTTTTTGAGAAGATAAACAAAATTGACAAACCTTTAGCCAGACTCTTCAAGAAAAAAAGAGAGATGAATCAAATCAACAAGATTAGAAATGAAAAAGGAGAGGTTACAACAGACAATGCAGAAATAGAAAGGATTATGAGAGACTATTACGAACAACTATATGGCAATAAAATAGATAACCTGGAAGAAATGGACAGATTCTTAGAAATGTTCAGCCTTCCAAGACTAAACCAGGAAGAAATAAGAATTATGAACAAGCCAATTACAAGCACTGAAATTGAAGCTGTGATCAAAAATCTCCCAAAAAACAAATGCCCAGACAAATGGCTTCACAGAATTTTGTCAAACATTTAGAGAAGAGCTGATGCCTATCTTTCTAAAACTCTTTCAAAAAATTGTAGAGGAAGGAACACTTCCAAACTCATTCTATGAGGCCACTATCACCCTAATACCAAACCCAGACAAAGACAACACAAAAAAAGAAAACTACAGGCCAATATCACTGATGAACATAGATGCAAAAATCCTCAACAAAATTTTAACAAACAGAATTCAGCAACACAACTTGATCATACACCATGATCAAGTTAGGTTTATTCCAGGGATGCAATTGTTCTTCGACATACGCAAATCAATCGATGTGATACACCATATTAACAAACTGAAAGATAAAAACCATATGATAATCTCAATAGATGCAGAAAAAAGCCTTTGACAAAATACAGCACCTATTTATGATTAAAACTCAAAAAATGGGCATAGTCTACCTCAACATAGTATGATAAGCCTACAGTAAACATTATTCTCAATGATGAAAAACTAAAAGCATTCCCCTAAGATCAGGAGCAAGACAAGGGTGTCCACTTTCACCACTATTATTCAACATAGTTCTGGAAGTCCTAGCTACAGCAATCAGAGAAGAAAAAGAAATAAAAGGAATCCAGATCAGAAAAGAAGAAGTAAAGCTCTCACTGTTTGCAGATGACACGATATTGTACATAGAAAACCCTAAAGATAGTATCAGAAAATACTAGAGCTAGTCGGTGAATTTAGCAAAGTTGCAGGATACAAAATCAGTACACAGAAATCACTTGCATTTCTTTATACTAACAATGAAAATTCAGAAAGAGAAGTTAAAGAATCAATCCCATTCACCATTGCAACAAAAAGAATTAAATATCTAGGAATAGACTTACCTAAGGAGACAAAAGAACTGTGCACAGAAAATTGTAAGACACTGATGAAAGAAATCAAAGATAATATAAACAGACAGAGAGATATTCCATATTCCTAGGTCGGAAGACTCAGTACTGTGAAAATGACTATACTACCAAACACTATCTACAGATTTAATGTGATCCCTACCAAATTATCAGTGGCATTTTTCACAGAACTAGAACAAAAAATTTCACAATTCGTATGGAAATACAAAAGACCCCAAACAGCCAAAGCAGCCTTGAGAAAGAAGAATGGAACTGGAAGAATCAACCTTCCTGACTTCAGATTATACTACAAAGCTACAGTCATCAAGACAGTATGGTACTGCCACAAAAACAAAACTATAGACCAATGGAACAAGATAGAAAGCCCAGAAATAAACCCATCCACTTATGGGTACCTTATTTTTGACAAAGGAGGCAAAAACATACAATAGGGCAAAGACAGCCCCTTCAATAAATGGTGCTGGGAAAACTGGACAGTTACATGTAAAAGAATGAAATTAGAACACTTCCTAACACCATTAGTTCAGTTCAGGTCAGTCGCTCAGTCATGTCTGACTCTTTGCGACCCCATGAATCGCAGCACACCAGGCCTCCCCGTCCATCATCAACTCCCAGAGTTCATTCAGACTCATGTCCATCAAGTCAGTGATGTTATCCAGCCATCTCATCCTCTGTCATCCCCTTCTCCTCCTGCCCCCAATCCCTCCCAGCATCAGAGACTTTTCCAATGAGTCAACTCTTCACATGGATTAAACACCTAAATGTAAGACCAGAAACTATAAAACTCTTAGAGCAAAACATAGGCAGAACACTCAATGACATAAATCAAAGCAAGACCCTCTATGACCTACCTCCTAGAGTAATGGAAATAAAAACAAAAGTAAACAAGTGGGACCTGATTAAATTTAAAAGCTTTTGCACAGCAAAGGAAACTGTAAGCAAGGTAAAAAGACAACCCTCAGAATGGGAGAAAATAATAGCAAATGAAACAAGGAACAAAGGATTAATTTCCAAAATATACAAGCAATTCATACAACTCAATACCAGAAAAACAAACAACCCTATCAAAAAGTGGGAAAAAGACCTAAACAGACATTTCTCCAAAGACATACAGATGGCTAACAAGCACATGAAAAGATGCTCAACATCGTTCATTATTAGAGAAATGCAAATCGAAAATACAATGAGATATCACCTCACACCAGTCAGAATGGTCATCATCAAAAAGTCTACAAACAAACAAACAAAAAAAGTCTACAAACAATAAATGCTGGAGAGGGTGTGGAGAAAAGGGTATGCTCTTGCACTTTTGGTGGGAATGTAAATTGATGCAGCCACTATGGAAGATGGTATAGAGATTCCTTAAAAAACTAGGAATAAAACCACCATATGACCCACCAATCGCACTCCTAGGCATATACCCTGAGGAAACAAAAATTGAAAAAGACACATGTATCCCATTGTTCATTGCAGCACTATTTACAATAGCTAGAACATGGAAGCAACTTAGATGTCCATCGACAGATGAATGGATAAAGAATTAGTGGTACATACAGACAATGGATGGAGAAAGACATGGCAACCCACTCCAGTATTCTTGCCTAGAGAATCCCAGGGACCGAGGAGCCGGGTAGGCTGCTGTCCATGGGGTCGCACAGAGTTGGACACGACTGATGTGACTTTGTCGCAGCAGCAGCATAGACAATGGAATATTATGCAGCCATAAAAAAGGGACACATTTGAGTCAGTTTTAATGAGGTAGATGAACCTAGAACCTATTATACAGAGTGAAGTAAGTCAGAAAGAGAAAGATAACTGTCATAATCTAATGCATATATAGACTATGCACTAGTCTAGAAATCTAGAAAATCTAGAAAAATGGTACTGAAGTATTTATTTGCAGGGCAGCAATGGAGAAACAGACCTAGAGAATAGACATGGACGTGGGGAGAGGGTGAGATGTATGGAAAGAGTAACATGGAAACTTACATTACCATATGTAAAATAGATAGCCAACAGGAATTTGCTGTATGTCTCAGGAAACTCAAACAGGGGCTCTGTATCAACCTAGAGGGGTGAGATGGGAAGGGAGATGGGAGGGAGGTTCAAAAGGGAGGTGATATATGTATACCTATGGTTGATTTATATTGAGGTTTGACAAAAAACAACAAAATTCTGTAAAGCAATTATCCTTTAATAAAAAAATAAATTTTTTAAAAAGTGTTATGTCTATATAAGAATTTTAATGGGAAAGATTTTATGTAGTATGAAACTGAAAGGCTGCGGTTGCAAGCCTTGTGCTACACTGGGATTCGTGACCTCCAGAGGAGAGGATTTCAATCCGGGGCCAGAGACAAGGCTTGACTACTCAGAGCTTTTTGTATAGAGAAGTTTTATTAAAGTATAAAAGAGATACGGAAAGCTTCTGACAGACATCAGAAGGGGACAGAAAGAGTGCCCCTTTGTTAGTTTTTAGCAAGGCATTTTAGGAGAAGGAAATGGCAACCCACTCCAGTACTCTTGCCTGGAAAATCCAAAGGATGGAGGAGCGTGGTAGGCTATAATCCATGGGGTCACAAAGAGTCAGACACGACTGAATGACTTCACTTTCTAGGTCTGTTAGCAAGCTGCTAATCAGATAAGGGAAACACCTCAAGGTTGAGGGGCCCTTCTCCTCAGGCCCTTCTCCCAGAATATGCGTTTTTGAAATAGAATGGCACCCCCCCCAGCCATAAAACAATTGACGTGAATACTGGTTTGTTGAGCCATTATCAGCCCAAGATTTGAGAAAAGAAAAAAAGGTTAGTCTTAGGTAGAGCCAAAAGGCAGATTTCAAAGCAAATACATAGTTTCATAAGAAAAATGCTTTGGTTCACTCAAGGTTTGAGAAAAGGAACCACGTGTTAACAATACAGAATTAAAAGAAGCCTCTTGTAATTTTGTATAGAGAAGGGGGGAAAAAAACGTCTGCCACTTGGAGTTTATTTACTCCTGCCTCCTGAGGACCTCTGGTCTTGCTACCTGTTGCTGCTGCTGCTAAGTCACTTCAGTTGTGTCCAACTCTGTGCGACCCCATAGACGGCAGCCCACCAGGCCCCATCATCCCTGGGATTCTCCAGGCAAGAACACTGGAGTGGGTTGCCATTTCCTTCTCCAATGCTTGAAAGTGAAAAGTGAAAGTGAAGTCGCTCAGTCGTGTCCGACTCTTTGCGACCCCATGGACTGCAGCCCACCAGGCTCCTCCATCCGTAGGATTTTCCAGGCAAGAGTACTGGAGTGGGGTGCCATTGCTTTCTCCGTGCTACCTGTTAAACCTCTCAAAACTAACTAAAATTTAATATTAGGTTAAAGAAAAAACAACATATAGAACAGTGGGTTCAGTATGCTATCATTTGTATAAACCTATGTTTCTCTATGCATAGAATTTCTTTGAAAGACTATGTAAGAAAAACTTAACATGGGCTGGAGAAAATGGGGGAGGCAAAGGGTGAGACTGACTTTTCTTCACTGTATACTCTTTTGTACCTTTGAATTTTGAAATATGTGATTATATTACCTAGGCTTCAAAAAACTGTTTTTAAAAATTAATTTTAAAAAATGCTCCCACATAGAGCAATATGGTAGACTGAATGACACCAAACCTTCCTACCATAAAACACCTAATACTCTGGGGACATATACATATATTTTAATATTTTAAAATTTGTGGCTAAGTTGACATGAAATTAAGAGAAAACCTCAGAAGTCAGAATTAGGAGCGAATACAAAACTAAGAAAGCCAACTAATGCTAAAGCATGACTGCACTAAGGCATCAGTAAAATCCTGCACAGAAGGACTTGGTGTTCAAGACTCAGGGAGAAGGGCAGAAATACTGTGCAAGGCCCTGGCAAGAGGAAGTCAGCACTTAGAGTCTCAAATAAAGCTGGGGCCTTAAAGAAGATCCTTAATGAAGGTGGTTTCCTTGGTGGCTCAGTGGTCAAGAATCTGCCTGCCAATGCAGGAGATGCAGGTTCCATCCCAGGAATGGGAAAATCCCCTGGAGAAGGAAATGGGAACCCACTCCAGTATTCTTGTCTGGGAAATCCCATAGACAGAGAAGCCTGGTGTGCTACAGTCCAGGAGGTCGCAAAAGAGTCAGACATGACTTAGTGACTAAAAAACAACAACAAGAAATCCATGGAAACATCTATCCCACAAAGGGTAGTAGCAAGAAAACTTGCCGATATGGCCTTGACTCTGGGTAGAAGGGCCATAAAGGTCCCCTGGAAGCCTTAACTCTCCAACTCATTATATAAAGGCAACATAATTTTGATACCCAGACAAGAAGCAAGAAAAGAACTCAGAGATAGTTTTGCCCATGAATGTATATACAAAATCCTAAATAGAGTGGCAACAGACCAGTTATTGATCAGCAAATATAATACAACATGACCAAGTTGGGCTTATCTCAGACCAGGTTGGTTAAATATTATAATCCAAAATCAAAATCCAACTGAGAAAATTTTGAAGATTTTATTGGCTTTATTTAATGATTCATGAAGCAGCATTCCATTAGCAGATGGAAAGGAGCTCTAAGGAGCTATACAATATGAGAGACTAGGCAGAAGGGAGCAGAAACAAGGTAATCATACTAGGCTAAAAGCAGGCTGGTTATTTCAAGGTCCTTTTCCTTTAGGGGATAGCAAGAGTCCAGTCAGGTAGATGACCTAACTAATGCTAATCAGGTGATTCCTGACTGACTAGTTTAAGACTGCAGTTCTGGGAGAGCCAGAAACTGTAAGTAAGTCTTAGTTTGGTGACACGGGGCTTAGCATGACTGACTGCATTTGGGGCCTGGTGTCTGGTTTTTAACATTAGAAAATATATTCATACAACTGACTAAAGAAGGAAGGTAATGATCATCTCAAATATGGACAGGAAAAGCACTGAATAATGATTATAAATAAAACTATAAAGAACAAGGACCCCAATGAACGATGTCCCTGAAATACTATGGCAAATGCCATTCTCAACGATGAAACACTGAAAGCTTAAAAAAAAACAGAATGTGAAAATGCATGTTCTCGTAACTAATCAGTGTTCAATAGGTACTCACTAGTACAAATAAGAAAATAATAAGAAATAATAGATGGAAAGGGAGAAAAACCAAACTGGCATTAAATCAGGTGATAGTCTTTATAGTAAAGCACAAAACTCTACAGCCAAATTAATAGAATTAATAAGAGATCTGGTCAAGATTGTTGGACACAGGTCACACAGAAACACTAATTGTATTTCTGCATACCAGTAATATTGGGGGAAACTTTTTTTTTTTATAAAATACCACATATAACTGCAATAAGAATATTTGAAATGGCTCAAGGGCTACTACTGTGAAGCCTTCTTCTACAAGTTGACAGTCAAACTCCTAGAGCCGATTCCTGTCTCTGCAACCAGATGTTCCTTTAGAATCAACAATAGCACACGGAACCTTCAGATTCATGCAGGGCAGGTCCTGACATTCTTAAAAAAGAAGAAACCCGAAGATGCCTTTTGTGTTGTGGAAATACCGGTGATCGATCTTTACCCAAGAGACTCCTGGAATTTTGTCTTTGGACAGGCCTCTTTGACAGAGGGTATTCCTTTTTGACATTGTTGGTAGAAACTTGCTCAGCTTGAGACCAATTACAGTTTAGATGTGAAGGCCTTGTAGTATTTCTGGTGCAGCATCCTGCCGTAGTGGAAAGGATGCTCTGGATAGGCCCTGATGATCTGGATCCGTTCCCCTCCACCCAGCTCGGCCATCCATTCACTGCCTGCACCACCTTGGAGCTAATAATACCTGTTTCACTGTGTTGTTTTGAGATAATTTACATAAAAGTGCTGACCCATAAAAAAAAAACAAAAAACTGATAATATACCTAAAGAAGAAATCTAACAAAAGACAGATTTATGGAAACAAATTGTGTAGTGTAATTGGGAGATCATTAGTATAAACTAACGCCAAAGCCTTTGACTGTGTGGATCACAACAAACTGTGGAAAATTCTTAAAGAGATGGGAATACCAGACCACCTGACCTGCCTCCTGAGAAATCTGTATGCAGATCAAGAAGCAACAGTTAGAACTGGACATGGAACAACAAACTGGCTCCAAATCAGGAAAGGAGTATGTCAAGGCTGCATATTGTCACCCTGCTTATTTAACTTATATGCAGAGTACATCATGTGAAATGCTGGTCTGGATGAAGCACAAGCTGGAATCAAGATTGCCAGGAAAAATATCAATAACCTTAGTTATGCAGATGACACCACCCTTATGGCAGAAAGCAAAGAAGAACTAAAGAGCCTCTTGATGAAAGTGAAAGAGGAGAGTAAAAAAGTTGGCTTAAAACTCAACATTCAGAAAACTAAGATCATGGCATCCAGTCCCATCACTTCATGGGAAATAGATGGGGAAACAGTG
>NW_011494956.1:9262839-9282789 GCF_000754665.1 Bison bison bison | reverse complement strand
TTGCAGATGGTGACTGCAGCCATGAAATTAAAAGACGCTTGCTCCTTGGAAGAAAAGCTATGACACACCTAGATAGCATATTAAAAAGCAGAGACATTACTTTACCAACAAAGGTCCATCTAGTCAAAGCTGTGGTTTTTCCAGTAGTCATGTATGGATGTGAGAGTTGGACTGTGAAGAAGGCTGAGCACTGAAGAATTGATGCTTTTGAAGAGAGTCCCTTGGAGTGCAAGGAGATCCAACCAGTCCATCCTAAAGGAAATCAGTCCTGACTATTCATTGGAAGGAGTGATGCTAAAGCTGAAACTCCAGTACTTTGAGTACCTGATGTGAAGAACCGACTCATCTGAAAAGACCCTGATGCTGGGAAAGATTGAAGGCAGGAGGAAAAAGGGATGAAGAGGATGAGATGGTTGGATGGCATCACCAACACGGTGGACATGAGTTTGAGTAGGCTCCAGGAGTTGGCAATGGACAGGGAGGCCTGGCGTGCTGCAGTCCATGGGGTCGCTAAGAGTCGGACACAACTGAGCGATTGACTTGAACTGAACAATTCTAACAAACTCCAAACTCTAGATGGTATAACACAATAGAAGGGTTGTTTTTGTTTTTTTGTTTTCTTGCTCTCCCAAAAGTTCAGTGTGGGTATTCAGTGAGAGACTTCCACACAGGGACTGGGGGACCAGATTCTTCTAATTTGTGGCCTTCTGTTTCCTGGGTCCTCAGAATCGTTTTCATGATCCCCTGCATCCCTCTACACTAAGGGGAATAGTCAAAGGGAGGAGGATCCCAGAGGAGGGCCAGGCCTGGCAGTGCGGCACAAGGCGATTTCTGCTCTCATTTCATTGTTCAGAGCCCACCCCTGGGCCCCATCACCCTTAGGAAAGCTGGAGGGGGGTGTAGTCCTGGTGTGAGCTAAACAAAAGGGAAGTAGGCTGTCCAAAACACTAGACAGTTCTCACCACAGACATGCTGCTGCCGCTGCTAAGTCGCTTCAGTCATGTCTGACTCTGTGCGACCCCAAAGACAGACAGCAGCTCACCAGGCTCCCCGTCCCTGGGATTCTCCAGACAAGAACACTGGAGTGGGTTGCCATTTCCTTCTCCAATGCGTGGAAGTGAAAAGTGAAAGTGAAGTCCCTCAGTCGTGTCCGACTCTTAGCGACCCCATGGACTGCAGCCTACCAAGCTCCTCCGTCCATGAGATTTTCTAGGCAAGAGTACTGGAGTAGGTTGCCATTGCCTTCTCTGCCCCGGACATGAGACAAGATGAAAACAAATGTTTATTGATAGGAAGACTCCATATCACAAAAGCATTCATTATCCCCAAGTTAACTTTTAGATCTGATGCAATGCTCATCAAAATCCTAACATAGCTTTTCATGGAACTTGAGCAGCTAATTTTAAAATGTATTTGAAAGAGGAAATGGCCAAAAATAGCCAAACTTTTCCTAAATATGGGGGGAGGGGAAACCTGCCTTGTCAGGAAATATAAGTTACTATAAAACTGTAGTAATGGTATAGTATTGGCCCAAGGACAGAAAACTATACCAAAGGACCAGGAACAAAGGCCCATAAGCAGAGTCCCACATGTGTGGGTGACACCTGACAGAGGAACCACAGGTCAGCAAGGGAAAGATGACTTTCCAACTAATAGCGCTAGGATCCTTTTGTCCACTGTATCATTTTTATTGTTTTATTGCTTTTCTTGATAAACTGTTAAATATGAAAGGCTGAGCTCTAACGATTTTAAAAGAAAATACAGAATATCTTTAAGACCAATTGGGAAAGGATTTTTAAACACAGCACGGGGACCTCCCTGCTGTCTTGGTCCAGTGACCAAGACTCTGTGCTCCCAACGCAGGAGTCCTAGGTTTGACCCAGGGAACTAGGTTCCCACATCTGCAACTAGGAATTCACACACCACAAATAAAGTTCCTGCATGCCGCAACTAAGACCCGCTGCAGACAAAGTAGTTTTTTAAAAACACACAACAGACTTGCCGGGCTCGAAGGGGTGTGGGTGCGGGTGCTGCAGGTCCCAGCGTTGACATTCGCGTCCTGACTCGGGGCTGTCCACTGAGCCGCGGTAATCCTCGCCATTGCACCAATGCTGCGAACGTAGTCTGGGAGCAAAAGACCCAGAATCAACAAGGCTGGAGACCTCAGCAGCCCTCTCCCCAGAGCACCCTTCGCAGCCACTCACTTTTCTTTTGGAAGAGGTCACAGCGCCCGGAACGCTGCAGTCGTGTATGAGCCCTCAGGACTACAGGCTGCCCACAAGAGATGAAAGATGGCGTCCAAGGAGGGCGGCATGGCTTTCTTGCGCAAGAGCTACAAACTGACTTCAGATGCTGAGAGATCCAGGGTCACAGGCATCGTGCATGAGAAGCTGCTGAGCGACTACCTGCACCGTGTCTTTGCCTCTCCTGATCATAGACCCGCGGCAGCCACCAGCAGGATTTTGAAATTAAAAAAAAAAAAAAAAAAAAAAAAAAAAAAAACACACAACACAAAAATGTCAAACAAAAAAGAAAATTATTGACAAAATAAACCACACTAAAATCAGGAGTTGAGTTCATCTGAAAAAGTCATAAAGAAATTGAAAAGGCAAATGATAGGCTCGGAGAATATGTTCTCAATACAAATAACTGACAAGGACTTAGTATCCAAATATAAGAATAAATCAATAAAGAAAACAACCCTGCAGCAAAATAAAGACAAGAACAAGTTTTCGCTAAAAAAGGAGACCCAAATGACCAATAAACACATTTAACTACACCTCAGCATGGTTTATGAGCCTCACCTCATTAGTAACTGTGAAAATGCAAATTAAAAGTGCAACAAAATACTGTTTTCCAGTCACTAAATGGGCAAAGTTTTAAATCCCCAATCGAACAACTGGGGACAACAGGCATTTTTTCACAAGATGTATACATATGTTGTAAATCTATAAAGAAAAACAAGGGAATAATACATACCTGAGAATAGGGGTTACTTCAGGATGAAAGACAGAGGGAGGGGCCCATGGGAAGGCGTCCCAGTGTCTGTACTTAAATGAAGGTTGGCTACACAAATTTTTTATTATTATTATTACATATATGTGTTATATATATATATATATTCTATTGTATATACATGTTCTACTGTATGTAGAAAATATTTCATAATTTTTAAATCAGAAATTGATTTAAAATGAATGTGTTACATATATATATTCTATTGTATATACATGTTCTACTGTATGTAGAAAATATTTCATAGTTTTTAAATCAGAAATTGATTTAAAATGAAATAGACACTATCTTTAGTGACTTTCCTGGTGGCTCAGATGGTAAAGCGTCTGCCTAAAATGCATAAAACCTGGGTTCGATCCCTAGGTCAGGAAGATCCCCTGGAGAAGGAAATAGCAACTCACTCCAGTACTCTTGCCTGGAAAATCCTATGGACGGAGGAGCCTGGTAGGCTACAGTCCATGGGGTTGCAAAGAGTCAGACACAACTGAGTGACTTCACTTTCACTCACTTTCATAGCAGTGTTGCCCTGCTTTGTTCCTGAGACACTATCTTGCCTCTGGAAGACTTGAAGCACAGTCAAGAAAACAGAAAATCAAATCATCCCAATTCAACATAGGTGGGTATTAATGCTCCAAGAGCACCAAGAAGAGAGAGGCGTCAATTCTGCCTAGGAACATGGAAGCAACCTAAATGTCCATTAACAGAGGAATGGATAAAGAAGATGTGGTACATATATATGATGGAATATCAGTCATAAAAAGGAACGAAATTGGATCATTTGTAGTGATGTGGAGGGACCTGGAGTCTGTCATACAGAGTGAGGCAAGTCAGAAAGAGAAAAACAAATATTTATATTAATGCATGTATGTGGAATCCAGAAAGATGGTAAAGATGAGCTTGTTTGCAGGGCAGGAATAGAGAGGCAGTTGTAGAGAACAGACATGTGGAAACAGAGGCAAAGAGGAGGGTGAGACAAACTGGGAGAGGAGGACTGACGTATATACACCATATATCTATTTAGAATAGATGGCATCACCGACTCGACGGACATGAGTCTGAGCAAGCTCCAAGAATTGGTGATGGACAGGGAAGCCTGGTGTGCTGCAATCCATGGGGTCGCAGAGTTGGACATGACTGAGCAACTGAACTGACTGAACTGATCTATTTAGAAATCTAGTGGGAAGCTCGGTGCTCTGATGACCTAGAAGGGTGGGTGGGATGCGGGGAGAGGGACAGAGATTCAAGGAGAGGATACATGTGTACATATAGCTGACTCACTTTGGTGTGTAGCAGAAACTAACATAACATTATAAAGCAATTATACTCCAATAAAAAACATTCTGCCTGGGAGATTTGGGGCGCCCCTCCAGATGAAAGAAAACTTTGAGTGGAGCCTTGAAGAGCGAGTAGGAGTTTCCAGAAAGAGACAAGCGTCCACATCAGCAAGACTAGATTTACAAAGTGGGGTAGAGGTGGCATGAGAGACCTCGAGGAGGAACTGCCCAGGAACACAGACTCTGCTCTCACAAGGGTGTCCACAGGTCCATTTTTGCTGTTAGACTGAAGGCCAAATGGTTGTTGCTATTGTTCTTGCTGTTGTTTTCCAAGCCACCCACAAGCCTGGCACCTATAAATGGAAAATTGAATCTCTGAAATAAATGAGACTGTGAAACAAGTGTGAAATGGTCAGGTAACCATGACAAGCGTGACAACCATGACATCCGTCATCAAGGTGGTGAAATTCCCCCACCCCTACAGACTGCAGGTCTCACTGTGCACCCTTCCTACAAAGCAAACAGAATGAGCTTGTGACGGCCTTTGCAAAGCCCAAGAAAAATGTTGTGGTTATTCTGTGTAAACATAAGGGTGGCTTTGAGAGGAAAAGACATTGTGAATTTTGAGATCTGCCTAGATTTTAGATACTTCACATCTAACCACGTCACAGTGCCAAAGAAAGGTAGCAATTTTTCTTCCCCAGCAAAAATATAGCCAGACCTATTAATTAACAAAATAACTAAATCGGCATCTAGCTTTCCCTTGACACGCCTTTCTGTTCTCTGATAGAAAAACTAAAAGAGGGAAGGGGGACAGTACAGTTCTGGAAGGCAAGTAACAGGCCAGTAGGGTTTGCCACATTCACAACCAGTCCATCCATATAGAACAGAATGGGCAGACCCATCCGTACAGAGGGCCTGAGGCAAAGACCCACAAGAATCCCTTCAACTTTGACAATTATCTTCCATTATTGTCAGAAAACCATGTTCAGTTCAGTTCAGTTGCTCAGTCGTGTCCGACTCTTTGCAACCCCAGGAACTTGAAAGGTTGTTGTTGAATCACGCAAATACACCGGGATTCTTGGCCCCTGGAGGAGAAGAATTCAATCTGGGGCCAGAGACAAGGCTTGATCGCTCAGAGCTTTTGTGTAATAAAGTTTTATTAAAGTATAAAGGAGATAGAGAAAGCTTCTGACATAAGCATCGGAAGGGGGCAGAAAGAGTACCCCTTGCTTGCTAGTGTTAACAATGAGGTTATATAATCCAAAGAATGTCCGGAGGTTGTAAAGACCTCATCAGACCTACTCCCATAATTTACATTTTAAGATAACACTGTCCTCAGGCAAGATACATCCTTGTAAAGACCAGGTCTACTCCCATAATTAACATTTGAAGATAACAGAAGGTTTAATCCAAAGACTGTCCTTAGGCAGGATACATTATTGTTATATAATCCTAAGGAATGTGGAGAAAGAAAAAGTTTGTCCTTTCTTCCTCCTTGAGAATTCTAGACCCCTCTCTCCTTGGGGACCCCTAGACTCCCTATCAACCTGCCTAGGAAATGACTCTCTCAAACTGCAGCACACCAGGCCTCCCTGTCCATCACCAACTCCTGGAGTTCACTCAAACTTATGTCCATCGAATCGGTGATGCCATCCAGCCATCTCATCCTCTGTCGTCCCCTTCTCCTCCTGCCCCCAATCCCTCCCAGCATCAGGGTCTTTTCCAATGAGTCAGCTCTTCGCATGAGGTGGCCAAAGTACTGGAGTTTCAGCTTTAGCATCATTCCTTCCAAAGAACACCCAGGACTGATCTCCTTTAGAATGGACTGGTTGGATCTCCTTGCAGTCCAAGGGACTCTCAAGAGTCTTCTCCAACACCACAGTTCAAAAGCATCAATTCTTCGGCGCTCAGCTTTCTTCACAGTCCAACTCTCACATCCATACATGACCACTGGAAAAACTACAGCCTTGACTAGACAGACCTTTGTTGGCAAAGTAATGTGTCTGCTTTTGAATATGCTATCTCGGTTGGTCATAACTTTCCTTCCAAGGAGTAAGCATCTTTTAATTTCATGGTTGCAGTCACCATTTGCAGTGATTTTGGAGCCCCAAAAAATAAAGTCTGACACTGTTTCCACTGTTTCCCCATCTATTTCCCATGAAGATGGGACCCGATGCCATGATCTTCGTTTTCTGAATGTTGAGCTTTAAGCCAACTTTTTCACTCTCCTCTTTCACTTTCATCAAGAGGCTTTTTAGTTCCTCTTCACTTTCTGCCATAAGGGTGGTGTCATCTGCATATCTGAGGTTATTGATATTTCCCCCGGCAATCTTGATTCCAGCTTGTGCTTCTTCCAGCCCAGCGTTTCTCATGATGTACTCTGCATAGAAGTTAAATAAGCAGGGTGACAATATACAGCCTTGACGTACTCCTCTTCCTATTTGGAACCAGTGTGTTGTTCCACGTCCAGTTCTAACTGTTGCTTCCTGACCTGCACATAGGTTTCTCAAGAGGCAGGTCAGGTGGTCTGGTATTCCCATCTCTTTCAGAATTTTCCACAGTTTATTGTGATCCACACAGTCAAAGGCTTTGGCATAGTCAATAAAGCAGAAATAGATGTTTTTCTGGAACTTTCTTCCTATTTCAATGATCCAGTGGATGTTGGCAATTTGATCTCTGGTTCCTCTGCCTTTTCTAAAACCAGCTTGAACATCTGGAAGAAAATCATGTTACCATTATCTAAATCCTCCAGTAATTCTTTTTCTTTAATCAGTCTTTTTCACATACCCTGGGTTTGACTGAAAGTCTTTGGTGTTTGAATTACATTATGGGTGACCCAGTAAGGCAGGCAGAAGCCATGGAACCATAAGCTGACATTGTTTTAACTTTTATCTGTTTTTGGTCTCTCAGCAGGAATCAGGCAAAGAATTTCAGAAGAGTCTACTAATCTCTCAAAACTGACAGTCGGGCTAAGGATGTCAGGAACCCCTTGGCTAACCCTCACCCTTGAAGAATGGGGGTATCATATTGCATTGGCTGTTTTTTATTAAGAAACCTAACACGTTCTGGAAGATTTTCTATTGCTTTTGCTTCTATTGTTGTGAATGCTTTTGTTAAACCCAAGGAAGAAGTAGCGGCTGACATAGTGGGTTTGAAGTCAGACAGAAATGATTAGAAGCCAGCTTTTATGCCTTAGTTTTAGTAGTTTCTTCATGCAAACAAATACATTGTAATTTTTTAAGCCCAGAGTTTCCATTTCTTAATATTTATGAATAACACTACACCAAACATATTGTATGAAAATTTTAATTTCCAGTGACAGACACTGTTGGCTGCTCACCCAGAAATCACTCGCCTTCCTTCCCTTCCAAAAGTACCCTGCTGTTGTGTAGGCAGGCACATCCATCATGGAGACCTCGGTCCCTTTGTTAATGATATGTCTGAGGGGCAGGCATGTTGTCCTACTTTGAACAATGAAATTAGAAGTTAAGTGTTTCAGAGGCTTCTGGGAATGCATTTCTTGAAGAAAGTCTGTTTTCCCCCTTCTCTCTTCTTTTCTGCTTGGCCACTGTCTTGTAAAAACAGGACACTTTGAGTTGCAAACTGCTGATAGTGCCACCATCAGGAGAGAAGACAAACTGTGGATTGCAGAGTGGGAAAAGAAAGCTCTGAGGTCCTTTCTTACATCATGGACACACCAAACCAACTCTGGGACCTCTTTCCACCAGACTTTTTGTTGCCTGAGTGCCAAGTTGCTTCGTCGTGTCTGACTCTGTGATGTAATGGACCGTAGCCCGCAAGGCTCCTCTGTCAGTGGGATTCTCCAGGCAAGAATACTCAAGTGGATTGTTATGCCCTCTTCCAAGGAACCTTGTTTCTCCTGCATTAGCAGGCAGCTTCTTTACCACTAGTGCCACCTGGAAAGCCCAGACTTCTTGTTACATGGTCAATAAACATCTGACTACTGTTGCTATATTAATTGAATTTCCGGCTGCTGGCAGCTGAAAGCATTCTAGTTCCTACAATCTAAATATAAATGATTTCCTAGAGTAGGATCCTAAGTGGGGAATTTCTAAATTATTGATACATACACACAAATCACTCCTGTGACAATAGTGAGACACATTCTCACAGCAACCTTCTTAACACTGAGTCACCAAGGAGGAAGAGCTTTCTTTAAAAATCACTGCTAATTTGATAGGCAAACTTACAACTCAAAACTGGTGTTTGTTCATCTCCATTTGGTGAAGCGAGGCATGATCAGACTTGGTGTACGACAGCCCCGTGGCATCCCACGCAGGAAAGGGGGAGCGTGGTTGGTCTCGAGCTTTGAGAAGCATTCCTTTACACTCAACGTTCAGACTTCCTAAGAGTGAAGATCCCTAGGGCTGATGGGGCAAAAGAGTTGGTAAGTATTACACAAGGAGAGAAAGTGGACAAAAGGAACTTCCTGGGGCTTCTTATTGTCTCCTAGGTTGATGGATTCTAGCGTGATTGGTCTGGGGTAGGGTCCCAGGCATGGGCATTCTTTTGACCCCCCAGCTAATTCTAACGTGTAGACAACGTTGAGAGGCACTGATATAGCCCACCTTGAAGACTTAGGGTTTTTTTAATCATTATCCTGCTCACCTTCAAAGACTATTTGAAGCCTCCATGGAGTCTCTCATTGGAAAATATTCCTTGACCCTTTTCATTACAATCTTCATTTGGGATCTTTTTTCTGATCAGATCATGTTTCAGAAACACCTGCAAATGACTGCAAGGCCAGGGCTCAGTGAGCCTCCTATATCTAATGCTGACGAACTTCAGGCCTGCCCAACCCGGGAAAACCTCCTCTTCCTAAGAAACTCCCAGCTTCTCTGCCTGGTGCAAGGGCCTCACCGTTTCTCCCCTGAACATTTTGTCTTTTTTCCACATGGACCCAGTCAGGACTGACTGATGAGAACAAACAGGAGAGGGGAGCTTCCCAAGAACTCTGGAGGGGGACGAGGGCTGGGGAAGGTGGTGGTGGCCGTCTCCGCTCTTTTTCTTATGCCTCCAGTCAGTGCTGGAAGAACACACAGGTGTGGAGACAAAGTTACAACAGCTCCAGTCCTGAGTATGCTGCCAGGAGCTCTTGGCACCCATTCCTGAACCTGTCTTTGGACCACTAGAGGGTGTGTATGTGTGTGTTTGTGTGTGTGTGCACTCAGTCACTCAGTTGTGTCTGACTCTTTGCAGTCTCATGGACTGTGGCCCACCATGCCCCTCTGTCCACAGGATTTTTCGGGCAAGAATACTAGAGTGGGTTGCCATTTCCTCCTCCAGGGGATCTTCCTGAACCTGTGTCTCCTGCACCTCCTGCATTGAAGGGGGATTCTTTACCAGTGAGCCACCTGGGAAGCCCTACTAGAGGTGGTAGGGGCTTATAACTTTGGCTTTCATGTAATCTATTAAAGTCAGTTGACCAAAGATTACCAGGTGCTCACCTGCAGTCAAAGATAAAGACAGTAGATTTACTGGGCTTGCAGGAGAGGATGGGCCCAGAGGCTCAGGAGAGGGGACCTGGGAGGGACTTCTCACGGGACCACACAGTGTTGAGTGATTCTCAGATGGCATGAGGAAGGTGGGGGGTAGTCCTAGCTAGATGCAGCCAAGAATAGAGCATTTTGGTAATTGAACATCTAATTTATCTAGAAAACAGGGGGCACTAGACTTGGTTGTAATTGATGAAGAGGTAGCAGTCAGATATCTCAGAAGAAGGGGGTCGGTCAGTCACTCTTGTGTTTAGAGAATGGCCTTGCTCAGTCTCCTTCCAAACGTTTTGGAGGGTGGGGGGCTTGCCTGAACATCGCTGCCATGCAGGTGGGAAAACCAACAGTCTGGCTGCCGGCAGGACTGGCTTGGCTTTCACGTTTTTGGTTTAAAACCCCATGTTTTTCTTGAGAACTCAAAGAGATTATGTCATCATTTCTTGCCTCTGCAATCCCTGTTCTCTTCACAACAGTGACTATGTGCTTTCAGAGAGGGGTCAACAATAAAACTTCTAAATAAAACGATCCCAATCAAAACTGTGAAACCTGCTCACTGCACCCTTTTTTCATCATGTAATTGAATGTTTCCACATTCTCTGAAGATGCATCAATCAAGGAGTTCCTGTTTCCAGAAATTCCCATTGTGCTTGGGGGTAACAGAAATCTGATCAGCTTTGCCTTAACTAAACCAGGGCTCCCTTTCCTTATGTAATGAGAACCCAGAGGTGGTCAACCTGGATGGGTTCAATGGCTCCACGATGCTATCAGAGACCTGACTCTTTCCATCCATCTTCTCAGCCATCCAGGCTGCGGTTGATGTCTGGGGGTGATGTGCAAGACAGCAGCTTCACTTTCAATGTGATGACTGTGTTCTGAGTGAGAAGAAATGGAAGAACAAAACACAAATACTCGTACGACTTGGGTCTGCCTGTTTGAAGAGCTTTCTGGGAAGCCTCATCTATTAACTTCTGCTTCTGTCTTATCCAGCATTGCAATGTCACATGGTTACCCCATAGGCAAGTAATGCCAGGGATGTTGTTTTCCTAGCCTGGCTTACTAGTTCAGTTCAGTTCAGTCGCTCAATTGTGTCTGACTCTTTGTGACCCCATGGACTGCAGCATGCCAGGCTTCACTGTCCATCAACTCCCAGAGCTTGCTCCAACTCGTGTCCATTGAGTCGGTGATGTCATCCAATCATCTCATCCTCTGCCCTCCCCTTCTCCTCCTGCCTTCAATCTTTCTGATCTGGAAAGCATCAGGGTCTTTTCCAGTGAAGTCAGTTCTTCACATCAGGTGACCAAAGTATTGGAGTTTAAGCTTCAGCATCAGTCCTTCCACTGAATAGTCAGGACTGATTTCCTTTAGGATGGACTGGTTGGATCTCCTTGCCATCCAGTGACTCTCAAGAGTCTTCTCCAACACCACAGTTCAAAAGCATCAATTCTTTGGCACTCAGCTTTCTTTATGATCCAACTCTCACATCCATACATGAGTACTGGAAAAACCATAGCTTTGACTAGACAGACCTTCGTTGGCAAAGTAATGTCTCTGCTTTTTAATATGCTATCTAGGTGTGTCATAGCTTCTCTTCCAAGGAGCAAATGTGTTTTAAATTCATGGCTGCAGTCACCATCTGCAGTGATTTTGGAGCCCAAGAAAATAAAGTCTGTCACTGTTTCCATTGTGTCCCCATCTATTTACTATGAAGTGATGGGACCAGATGTCATGATCTTAATTTTCTGAATGTTGAGTTTTAAGCCAGCTTTTGCACTCACCTCTTTCACTTTCATCAAGAGGCTCTTTAGTTTCTCTTCACTTTCTGCCATAAGGGTGGTGTCATCTGCATATCTGAGGTTATTGATATATCTCTGGCCAATCTTGATTCCAGCTTGTGCTTCATCCAGCCTGGCATTTCACATGATGTACTCTGCATATAAATTAAATAAGCAGGGTGACAATATACAGCCTTTATTACCCCTATCATAGTTTGGCCTCAAGCCAAACAACAGGGAGAGAACACAGCCCCACCCATCAACAGAAAATTGAATTAAAGATTTACTGAGCACAGCCCTGCCCATCAGAACAAGACCCAGTTTCCCCCATAGTCAGTCTCTCCCATCTGGAAGCTTCCATAAGCCTCTTATCCTTATCCATCAGAGGGCAGATAGAATGAAAACCACAATCACAGAAAACTAACCAAACTGATCACATGGATCACAGCCTTGTCTAACTCAATGAAACTATGAACCATGCTGTGTAGGGCCACCCAAGATGGACAGGTCATGGTGGAGTGTTCTGAGAAAATGTGGTCCACTGGAGAAGGGAATGGCAAACCACTTCAATATTCTTTCCTTGAGAACCCCATGAACAGTATGAAAAGGAAAAAAGATATGACACTGAGAAATGAACTCTCCAGGTTGGTAGGTGCCCAATATGCTACTGGAGAAGAGTGGTGAAATAACTCCAGAAAGAATGAAGGGATGGAGCCAAAGCAAAAACAAAGCCCAGCTGTGGATGGGACTGGTGATGGAAGTAAATTCCAATGCTGTAAAGAACAATATTGCGTAGGAACCTGGAATGCTAGGTCCATGAATCAAGGTAAATTAGAAGTGGTCAAACAGGATATAGCAAGAGTGAATGTCAACATTTTAGGAATCAGTAAACTAAAATGGACTGGAATGGGCGAATTTAACTCAGATGACCATCATATCTACTACTGTGGGCAAGAATCCCATAGAAGAAATGGAATAGACCTCATAGTCAACAAGAGACCAAAATGCTGTACTTGGGTGCAAATGACAGAATGACCTCTGTTCCTTTCCAAGGCAGATCATTCACTATCACAGTAATCCAAGTCTATGCCCCAACCAGGAATGCTGAAGAAGCTGAAGTTGAATGGTCTATGATGACCTACAAGACCTTCTAGAACTAACACCAAAAAAAAGATGTCCTTTTCATCAGAGGAGACTGGAATGCAAAAGTAGGAAGTCAAGACATACCTGGAAAAACAGGCAAATTTGGCCTTGGAATACGGAATGAAGCAGGGCAAAGGCTAACAGAGTTTTGCCAAGAAAATGTACTGGTCATAGCAAGCACCCTCCTCCAACAACACAAGAGATGACTCTACACATGGACATCATCAGATGGTCAATAGTGAAATCAGATTGTTTATATTCTTTGCAGCCAAAGATGGAGAAGCTCTATACAGTCAGCAAAAACAAGACCAGGAGCTGACTGTGGCTCAGATCATGAACTCCTTATTACCAAATTCAGACTTAAATTGAAGAAAGTAGGGAAAACCACTAGACCATTCAGGTATGACCTAAACCAAGTGCCTTACGATTATACAGTGGAAGTGACTAATAGATTCAACGGATTAGATCTAATAGAGTGCCTGAAGAACTATGGATGGAGGTTCATGACATTGTACAGGAGACAGGGATCAAGACCATCCCCAAGAAAAAGAAATTCAAAAAGGCAAAATGGTTGTCTGAGGAGGCCTTACAAATAGCTGAGAAAAGAAGAGATGCCTGGCTTACTAACCCCTAGGCCAAAATAGAGTTCGGTCAGCAAGGTGGAAGTAGAGAGTGGATGTTCCCCACTCACCAGTGGCTGAGTCATGCACCCTGTAAACCATCTCTTATTGAGAAGTACTTAGGTGTGTTAGTTATATACTGGAGGTGGAGGAAATTACTCTAAAATGTAATGGCTTAATACAGCAAATGTTTATGATTACATACAATTTCTGAGAGTTGAGATTCTGGGAGCAGCTTAGCTGGGTGGTTCTGGCTCAGAGTTGCTCATAGGCTTACAGGACTTTAAGGCTTAAATGGGCTTGAAGGATCCACTTTCAGGACATCTCATCCACACAGCCCTAGGTTGGGGGCCTTTCCTAGGGCTGCTGGGATGACCTTACCAAGTGGTAACTGGCTTCTCCCAGAGAAGACAAGGAAGAGACAAAGAGGGTGTCATGATGCCCTTTATGACCTGGTCGCACACCATCGCTTCCGTCCTAGTTTATTTGTTAGAAGCCGAGTCACTAATCCAACTCACACTCAAGGAAAGAGTAATTAGGTTCTGCCTTTTGAAGGGAGGAGTAGATATAGTTGTGGAGACATTTATAAACCACTTCCTCTGGGGTGGACTGCCCCTGAGCTGTTCTGCCCCGTCTCACCTCACACCGTCCTTTGCATCTCTTCCTTCCTCTGCTCACTCTCCCTCTTTCTTTCTCCTTTTCCTTTCTTTTTCTTTTCCATCATCAGGTCTCCTGGGTTTCCTTCCTCTATGGCAGAACAGCCTCTCTCCCCAAAAAGCCAAATTCATCTCAAACCCCTTCTAAGACTCCAATTGCTAGAGTCAATGGGGAGCAAATCATGATTATGGGGTGATTCTTTTTTGTATTTTTTTGGGGTTTTAGTATTTATTTGCTTTTATTTATTTGGGTGCAGGATCTTTTTTTAGCTGTGGCACATGTGATCTTTAGTTATGGCATATGGGATCAGTTCCCTGACCACGGAGCGAACCAGGGCCCCCTGCCTTGGGACCACAGAGTCTTAGCCATTGGACCACCAGGGAAGTCCCTTCGTGTTGATTCTTAAGGTCTGATCAGGGCTCTGAGAACCAAAAAGATCATGAACATCTACCCTCTTCCTATGCATAAACAGAAAACCAAAACATTACACTGCAAAAGACAGATAAAGAAGTTCAACAAAGTTCTGACTTTTCCCAAAACTATTTTGCTAGGGTTTTTCTTAAAACATGAAATATCAAATTCTGTCCTTGCATTTTCTGTTGTTGTCTCCCAGCTTTGCAGGAGCTCAAAACACATGTTTAGCATGTCCTGTAATTCAGCCCTGGTGAGTCACACCCTAAAATGTTAACAACTGTGAAATGAGCTCTGGGCTGCCCTGACTCACAGATGATGGATGTACGAGGAATCCATATAATAGTCTCAAACTGGTGCCCATCGCACCCACTGCCCCAGCCATCCTTGTGGTCCTGGCAGCTAATAGCTGCTGTGACTGAGGTTGCTAGTTATCTCCCAATATCCATCTTTCCCTTCTTCTGTAAATAACAGAAGTTCTCGTTTTTCACTGGGCTCATGTCTGTCTGGAATAAAGATCATCTTTCCCAGCCTCCTTTGCCCTAGGTATGAGCCTGGTGGGCTATGCAAAGAGTCGGACACGACTGAAGCGACTGAGCGCACCACAGCACATGATCGTGTCCGTAGGTCTGGCTAGTGGAATAGAAGCAAAGGTATTACACTCGATTTCCGGGAAATGTCCTTAAAGGGAGAGAAAGTGCCCTTCTTTGTCCAGTTTTCCTTCCTTATATCTGAAATAGGAACAAAATTGGCTGGAGCTCAGCACCCATTTGGGGCCATGTGTGAAAGTCACACTGAAGATGGCAGAGTAATAAAGTAGAGCCTGGATTCTTCATGATCTTGGGCCTTTGATAGCAGCTCTGGACTGTTTGCCCAATGAGTTTCACTAACATGAAAGGGAAATGAACTTCTATCTTTTTCCAACCAGTGTTAATGGGTTTCTGACACTTGCAGCTGATCCTAATCCTAGTGTTACATTTCCTTTACAAACCTGCCCACGGTGCACAGGGATCCTCATCTCCTCTCTGATGGCCTGTCTAGTTTCTGACTTTGCTCTGTCCTGTCCTCAGGGGCTCTGACCTTCCTGATCATTCTCTATTTCTTAAGCATCTGCTTTTGAGTCCTGGTCTATAAAATGTAAGTGCAGTCTCTCATCCCACTCCAGACTCCTCTCACTGTCCTTCTGGTTACATTGTAGGAAGCCTGGACTAGGGCCCAGCAGAGGAAAGGAAGAGGCTGCACAAAGCAGAAATGACCTAGGGGTGACAACTTTTAGGGGCAGCTCACTGGACAGTCCAGTCTGTCCAAACAGGATCCCTCCCTGCCCTTCTTGACCTTCCCCACAGCTTCAGTTTACTTTGGGCCTACTTAGATCCATTTGGGTTTAAAATATACACTTAAAAATAGCCAGTGTGGAGGAGTTGTGGGACTATTTTCCACTTGCAGTTTACTATGAATTTGTTTAATCCAATTTATTTCATTATTCATTGTTTCATTAAACATTTACTAAGAGCCTATTCTACACCCTACGTGAGAGACACAGATAAACAGATAGATAGATACAAATAACTTATTATCTGATAGTTCTGGAGGTCAAAGTCCCAGACGGGTATCACTGGACTAGGAGCAAGGTGTCAGGACAGCTGAGTGCTTTTATGTGGGTTTGAGAGAGTTCATTTCCGCTTCTTTTGAGCCCCTAGAAACTGCCCACATTCCTTGGCTCTTTTGCCATCTTTAAAGCCAGCAACAGCCAGTTGAGTGCTTCTCATTACATCTCTCTGACCTTTCTTTTCATCACTCATCTCTAGCACAGCAGCGAAAGTTTCCCTACTTCAAGTTCTCAGACTTAGATTGGCCCCACCCAGGGAATCAAGGATAGCAGTCCCATCTCAAGGTCTATAACTTTAATCACATCTACAAAGTCTCTTTTGCCATGTAAGGTACCATATTCATAGGTTTCCAGGATTGGGGCATAGATATCTTTGGGGGCCTCAAATTTGCAAGCCCCAAAGCCACTGCCCACAGCAAGATTTCTTAAAAATCTCTTTTCAGGGACTTTCCTGGCAGTTCAGTGGTTAGGATTCCATGCTTCTACTGCAGAGAACATGGGTTCAATCCCTGGTAGGGGAAGATACCGCAAGTCATACAGCACGACCAAAAAGAAAAAAAAAAAAAAATCTAAAAAAAAATCCCTTTTCCTCCCCCAACCACTTCTTCCCAAAGCTCCAACTGCTTTGCACCTGTGTTCTCCATTTTCCCCAGAAAAACTCCCAGGCCCAGCCCCTGAACAGCCTCCTTTATCCTGGCGCCCCCTTTCTCTTGGGAGTGGGGAGACAAAATGTCGCAAAAGGAAACCTGGCTAGTGCGCAGGTGAGTCCTCTTCACCTTGGTTTCTGCTTATTGCTGTGGGCTGTAACCTCCATTTATAACCTCGGTTTCTTTGAAAAAACCCACTTAGGGGCTCCGGTGCGGTCCACAGCTGACATCGCGTGGGCGGGAAATAGGCCGAGGCATCTACTCTTTGGAGACCTCTGCTCCTCCCTCCCAATGACCCATTGATAACCAGGGACACGGGTCCCCAGCTCTGTCCCCTCCTAGACCTCGTCCCTTGCAGCCCCATCAGCTGCCAGGACCCAGATCCGCAGCAAGGGCACCTGGAGTTCTCCCGGTCCCAGGCAGAGCCCCCGCGAACCCTGGAACGCTGTTTCCTGCTGCTCCTCTTTCCCTCCTCCTGCTGTTCCTCCTCTCCTCCTGGCGCTCTGGCCCCCGCGGGTCGCTGACTTCCTCCGGCCTCCGCCCCTAGCCGCTACCGCCCCCTGGCAGCCGTCTCCATGGTGCACACCAGACGCGGGAAGCCACCCGGCGGCGGGGGAGGGAGGCAGGGACCCGGCGCATGAGTGAGTGCGGGGCGCGGGCCAGGCGCCAGGAGCGCGTGCTGGGTGAGGGCGAGGTTGCACCGGCACTCCGAACCGTGATTAGGTGCTCCAGACACGCTGGGACCTGGGCTCGGTGGAGGTCTTGCTTGGTTTGCGCCTGCCCCGCCCCAGGGACATAGGCCTCCCCACCCAGACATCCCCAGGGTAGGGATTTCCGGCATCGGTGGGTAGTGGGAATTCTTTCCGGGATCTTTCGAAACTGTTGTGTGCACCAGGGGTTTTGAAGAAGGCCGAAAAAGGCAGCCCCTCAGGCCTGCCAGGTAGCTGCCCCTCTGGGAGCTAGCCGCTGTTGGAGCTGGGCGGGCAGGGCACTCAGAACTCAGGGCAGGGGCTCTTCTCCCCTCACCGCTTCTCCAGACGGCAGGACCCTCAGGCCCCTACTCTCACCTGCTCACCCCCCATCCCCACCTTCCATTTCCAGGAGAATCATAACCAGACAAGATGAGAAAATCTAGCATCCGTGGAGTATCCACTCCGGAAACCTCCAATAAATATTCATTAACTTACCAGCCAATCACCTAGGTAATTGCTAAGCTGGGCCACACACTTATAGAAATGACAGAAGGAAATACTCATACTGAAATAGTAAGTGAAAAACTCAAGATTTAAGAGGGTCTAAGTAGAATATTTATCGAATATATGTGTATATACCCAGAAGAGGCTCATGAGAAATACTTGATATTGTGAACAGTAGTACTGTATAGTGGGGTTCTCATGGTAAGTATACTGGAGTGGTTTGCCATTCCCTCCCCTAGTTACAAGCTTGAATCAAGATTGTCTAGAGAAATAAAAACAACCTCAGGTATGAGATGAAACCACTCCAATAGCAGAAGAGAAACTAAAGAGCCTCTTGATGAGGGTGAAAGAGTAGAGTGAAAAAAATCAACTTAAATTTTGATATTAAAAAAACTAAGATCATGGCACCCAGTCTCATCACTTCATGGCAAATAAAAGGGGAAAAGGTGGAAGCAGAGACAGATTTCCTCCTCTTAGGCTTTGAAATCACTGCAGATGGTGACCACAGCCATGAAATTAGAAGATGATTGCTTCTTGGCAGGAAAGCTATGACAAACCTAGACAGTGGGTTAAAAAGCAGACATTACTTTACCGATAAAATCCAAACAGTCAAGGCTAGTCATGTACAGATGTGAGAGTTGGACCATAAAGAAGGCTGAATGCCGAAGAATTGATGCTTTCAAACTGTGGTGCTGGAGAAGACTTTTGAGAGTCCCGTGCACATCAAGCAGATCAAACCAGTCAATCTTAAAGGAAATCAATTCTGAATACTTATTGGAAAGACTGATGCTGAAGCTGAAGCTCCAATACTTTGGCCACCTGATAGAAGAGTGGACTCATTAGAAAAGACCCTGATGCTGAGAAAGATTGAAGACAGAAGGAGAAGAGTGTGACAGAGGATGAGATGGTTGGATGGCATTATTGATTTAACGGACATGAACTTGGGCAAACTCTGGAAATGGTAAGGGCTAGGCAAGCCTGGCATGCTGCAGTCCACGGGGTCACAAAGAGTTAGACATGACTTGGCGACTGAACAAACAATATTGGATAGTACCATCTTAGCTTGAAGTGAAGTCGCTCAGTCATGTCCAACTCTTTGCGAGCCCATGGACTGTAGCCTACCAGGCTCCTCTGTCTATGGGATTTTCCAGGCAATAGTACTGGAGTGGATTGCCATCTCCATAATAGAATACCAATGACAACAGAAATGTTTTTCACAGTTCTAGAGGCTGGGAAATCCAAGACGAAAATACTAGTAAGATAGATTTCATTTTGAAGCCTATTCTCTTGGTTTGTAAGGGAAAGAAAGTGTTAGTCGCTCAATTGTTCTGACTCTTTGTGACTCCATGGTCACAGGGCTCCTTTGTCCATGGAATTCTCCAGGCAAGAATACTGGAGTGAATAGCCATTTCCTTCTCCTGGGGATCTTCCCAGCTGAGGGATTGAACCCAGGTCTTCTGCACTGCAGGCAGATTCTTAACAATCTGAGCCACCAAGGCAGCCCCCTTGGTTTGTAGGTGATGGCCGATTCAACAGCTTGGGTGTGGATGGGTTGGAGGTGAGCTCTGTTGTCTCTTCTTAATCCCATCATTAGGGCCCCACCCTCATGACCTTATCTAACTGTAATTACCTTCCAAAGAACCCACATCATCACACTGGGGATTCAGCATTTGAATTTGAAGGGGAGGGGAGGTGAAAACATTCAATTCATAACAGTTTCTAACAAATGGTACCTTAGAGTGGTTACAAATGGGGGCTATGGATCTAGATTGTCTAAATTTGAATCCCAACTACACCACTTACCAGTGTCTGCCCTTAGGCAAATCACAGAAACTCAGTATGCCTCAGGTTCCCTCCTTAGCATCTGCTATGTGTCAGGTTCTGTTCTCAGAAGGCAATGGCACCCCACTCCAGTACTCTTGCCTGGAAAATCCCATGGACGGAGGAGCCTGGTAGGCTGCAGTCCATGGGGTCACTGAGGGTCGGACACGACTGAGCGACTTCACTTTCACTTTTCACTTTCATGCATTGGAGAAGGAAATGGCAACCCACTCCAGTGTTCTTGCCTGGAGAATCCCAGGGACGGGGGA
>NW_011494956.1:9261498-9262739 GCF_000754665.1 Bison bison bison | reverse complement strand
GAGACAGGTTCTTGCCTGGAGAATCCCAGGGACGGGGGAGCCTGGTGGGCTGCCGTCTCTGGGGTCGCACAGAATCGGACACGACTGAAGCGACTTAGTAGTAGTAGTAGTAGTAACTCATTATTCCCCATAACACTTCTTTGTCACCATCATCTCCATCTTACTGATGAAAAAATCTTTACAATTGTTATCTCATATAATCCTCACAAATGTCAAAGAGTTAATATTCCCACCATGTGTACAGATGAAGAAAATGAGGTTCAAGGAAGAGAAATTGATTACCCACGATCACCCTGCTGGTAATGGACAGAAACAGGATTCAAACCTGTTCCGGTGAACTGGGCCACCCGCTCCCGACCCACACAGTCTCCCATGGTGCTATGCAGTGTTTGCCAATTGCCTGATGATAAGCAGCACTAGAGATGCTTTCCAAAAATGGTCTTAGCATGGATGAACCTAGAGACTGTCATCCAGAGTGAAGTAGGTCAGAAAAATAAATACCATGTATTTATGCGTGGGGAATTCGAAAAAACTGTTATAAACCTTCTTATTTACAAAGCAGAAGTAGAGAACAAATGTGTACATACCAAGGGGGAAAGGGAGGTGGGATGAATTGGGAGATTGGGATTGACATATATACACTGCGTGCATGCTAAGTCACTTCAGTCGTGTCTGACTCTTGCAACCCCATGGACTATATGCTGCCAGGTTCCTCTGTCCATGGGATTCTCCAGGCAAGAATACTGGAATGGGTAGCCATGCCCTCCTCCAGGGGAATTTCCCAACCCAGGGATCGAACCCAAGTCTCCTGCGGCTCATGCATTGCAGGCAGATACTTTACTGCTGAATCACTGGGGGAGCCCGACATATGTTGGGGTCCTTTAATGGACCAGAACCTGGTGGTCCGGAGTCGACTGATAAGAAAGTAAAGGAGAGAGAAAGAGGCTGATATTTGTTGGTTTACGCAGGAAGCCAATAAAGCCTCTGCACTGGGCTTGCTCTGTTCACAAAGGCCTCAGGCGCCCTCTCGATGGGGTGAAGGCGCAGAGCACTTTCTCGAGAGGGTCTTAGAAGCCCGGGCAGCAAAGTCAACACAGAGAACCTCTGCGCTCCAAAGAAATAGCCTGAGAGACAGAGTTGTAAATAATCACTTTTACCATACGGTTCATAAAAAGGAAGAGGGTACTTATCACCGTATAGAAAAACTAATGAAGGAAATGCCTGGATTCCTCAGCGCCCCC
>NW_011494956.1:9261255-9261398 GCF_000754665.1 Bison bison bison | reverse complement strand
ATAAGGAACAGATTCCTGACAGATCCAAAACAGCACGCAGGAAGCCTCCTGTTTAAATGCTTCCTGACAGACATATATACACTGCTATGTATAAAATAAAATAACTAACGAGAACCTACTGTATAGCACAGGGAACTCAGTGC
>NW_011494956.1:9253958-9261051 GCF_000754665.1 Bison bison bison | reverse complement strand
AAGGAAATCCAAAAAAGAGGGGATATATATATATATATATAGCTGATTCAGTGATTCACTGATTTACTTTGCTGTACAGTAGAAACTAACACAACACTGTAAAACAACTATATGCCAATAAATTTTTTTTAATGGTCTTGGGAATCAGTACGCTCAGTTCTGTTTTCAGCCAGAGCAAATCCCTTCTCTCCCTTCCTGGGCCTCATTTTTGTTCCATATAAAAGAAGAAGTTAGACCAGCCCCAAGATGAAAAGTAGGTTTTGGGTAGCTGCCAAGTCTGGTTGCTCTGCAGGAGCTGCTGGAGCAGAGCTATGAGCAGAATGCTGGAGCTACAACTGGGTGCTGGCCATGGGTCGGGTGAGTGGTAGGGTGAAGAGCCATTTTGGTTGGCCCAGTATTTTCCTGGTTTTAGCACTTAAAGTCCTGAGACAGTGGGTCATCCCAGTGATAGCTTACATGGATTAGATAATCTATAAAGTCCCAACCAGAGCTATTAAGAATATGATTTTTCCTTACCCAAGTACCTGAGTCTCTACATTCTACTGGGTTTACTCTCCCTTTTTAGAATGTTTTTCACTTGTGATGGGCTAATTTCTAGCAATAGGATACCAATGCAAGTGTGACCTAAATTGAAAATGTGGACTACCCCCAGTAGTTCGTATGGCTTCTAACAGATGACGCTAGCTTTCCCTTGAAAATTTAAAACATCCCCAAGCGCCCTGAAAGTGTGCAGTGCCTCCACGCATCTCAGTACATTTTGGGATCTGTGACTCTGAGACATGAAGCATTTCTAGAGACAAAAAGGGATGTTAAGTAACGTCAAAAGAGTACATCTCCTAGGAAAATTTATCAGTTCTAAATTTGTAAGTACCCAGTATTAATACCATAGTGCCAAAATATATAAAACAAAAACTTGTGCTACAAATTAATAAGTGATAGAGAAGGTGTGGAGAAAAGGGAACCCTCCTACACTGTTGGTGGGAATGTAAACTGGTGCAGCCACTATGGAGAACAGCATAGAGGTTCCTTAAAAGACTAAAAATTCCGTATGATCCAGCAATCCCACTGACAAAAATTAGAACTGACTCTTTCAGCCAGCAGAGTAAAAATAACATCAATAATAATAAAAATGTTTCCTTATCACTACATGCCAGGCACTGTGTAGTGCTTTATAAACTCATCTCATTTAACCTTTATGACAACCATAATCCATTTTACAGATTGGGAAATGGAGGCTTGAAGAGTTTATAATTTCTCTAAGGCCACACAGTAAATCAAGTAGTGGAGATAAGACTAAAATCCAAGTTTGTTACCTTCCAAAGCCCACATTCTTAACCACTATAATTACTGCGTGGCAGGAATTATGTCTAAAAGAAAATTATGCCACTTTTAAATCAATATGAACGTGGAAGTATTTAAAGCTCACTACTAATGTTAATTGTGTTCCTTTATAATTGAATTCAAAGAACTTCCCCCATTTTAAACAATCTAAAAGAAAGAATCCATTTCCATGAGTATAGTCCTTGCAAATTGAAATTTTCTGCTCTGATTCTCCACTCTCATTTTAAGATTAGTGAAGTACTTTATGATTTTCAGAGAAGGTGTGCAGCGATATTTGCTCATTTTTAGTGGGAAAGTGTGATCTCCTCCTTAAAAAGATATCTGTGTGCTGGGTTTCAGGGCAAGTTACAGTTCTCAGAATCCAAGTGGAATCTAAAGCTATGAAACAATGCCAAGAGAAAAGCAAGGAAAACGAAAAACTAAAGGAGCACCCCAGTCCATTGTTTCCATTCTTCAAAAGTTCCTGAAAACATACGAGAAGCGTTGTGTACAGACTCAGACGTCTGTGTGTCCAGCCATCAAAAGGGACTTGAAAGCCAGCATCAACCATGAACGGATTCTCAGGAAGGTGAGTGTATCCTCTCAAGAAACCAAGGAACATGGATCCTCAATCCCTTCAAGCCCAGAATTGGCGGGGTCGCCCGCTCTGCGTTCCTGCCTGCACGCCGTCCAGAGCCTGACTCTGGCACCAAAGTCTGCTCAGCACTCCTCCTACCTTCCCACTCCTCCCTCCCAGTCTGCCCATCCCCGTCCTTCATCCTTCGAGCAGCTCTGCCTGTTCTCACCCCGCTTCACCTCCGGAACGGCCAGCCTGCCTCTCCTCCCACTCTATGTCTGGAGAGTCCAGCTCGAAAGCATCCCTTTTGTCATCATTGCAGAACCTCCCTCGCCAGCACTCCCGACCCTCCAAAAGAATGTCTCCTTGTCTTGACATCTGATGCGTCCAAGCCATCAAGCTAGACCTGCAAATACCCACACCCCTCCCATCTCACTTGGAGTAAGACAGCATATCATTTGGACAGCATATCAGGGAAAAAAACCTGATGTCACATCTTTTCTGAGATTAAATCTACTGGTTGAATGTCAGGGGGGAGGAAGAGAGGCCAGCCTAAGTGGTCAGCTCAGGAAGGGGCGCCTGAGTGACCAGAAGGGGGAGCCTGGCACCCAAAGACGGACTGTCCAGCTTCACAACTTCTCTATCACCAGCCCAGAAAGACAGTCTGTGTTTTAATAACCACATACCTACTGATTTCATAAAATGCTGGGTGTTAAGCAAGACAACAAATTAAACAAAATAATTAGATAGAGATGGGTACTTTAAATACCATTACTTAAGACTTTGACACAAATCCATTCCACCCATATTTTTCCTGAATGTTTCTGGGGTTGGGAGGGTGATTACATTGCACCCTCCACAGAGAAACCCTCCCACAGTTCCTGTCTAAATCTCTCTCTCTTTCTGAACTCCCATTCTCAGGAAAGCTGCCTGCACCCACTATATTCCTTCAGGCTTTCACTCTCCACTTCTCCTCTTCCCGACCTGCGCTCCTGCGCATGCTCAGTCACTTCAGTCATGTTCGACTCTGCAATTCCATGGACTGTAGCCCACCAGGCTGGTCTATCCATGGGATTCTCCAGGCAGGAATACTGGGATGGGTTACCATGCCCTCCTCTGGGGGACTTCCTGATGCAGGGATCAAACCCAAGTCTCCTGTGTCTCCTGCATTGGCCTAATTCATTTTTTCTGGTTGTAGTTATTATAATTAGGCTGCACTACTTAATCATAGGGTTAATCATAAACTTTATTCAAATTTATAACCATGTCAGCAGTATTTTCCAAGTATTTTTAATTATAATCACCATCAGAAATATAATTAACATTATGACCCAGTATATAAGTACTGGAATCTGTGTGACCCTAAGAGCTGTTTATGTTGGGTTGCTTTGGTTGGGTCTCCATTTTGATTTCGAACGTCAGTAAAATGAAAGTGTCATGAGACAGTTATTCCTTACTGCATAGTATATACTCAGATAATTTCCCTTCTTTTCTGTTTCATTAAAGAAATAAAGAAAAAGCTGGTAACAACCCACTAAATTGATTTCCTGACCCAGTTATGGACAGTAGCCTGCTGGAAAAAAATCTCTGCCTTGTGGGACTTTTCATGAAGCTTAGGCAGGAACTCCCTAAGTTTGTGTTGAACCCCAATGCACACTTGATCCAAAGTTAATAAGTAATGTCCTTCTAATGTTGTCTAATGATGATATTTTTCTCTACATATTTGGACACATGAACCTCCGTTTATGATGCCCACCTGTAGTTTTTTTTAACATTCTAGTTTGTACTGGTAAGACCTGATGACTCCCCGCCAGGCATCCTACCAATTTCCTTGGAACCTTTGCTCATGACTGTTCGGGATGAGTGTTACATGCTGGGGAGAGAGATCTGCATCTGGGGCTTTCAACTGAGCAACCCAGAGATCGCCAGACTTGTGAGTCATGCATTTTAAAAATTGCTCTCCATTTAACCTTAAAATTGAATGTAAGCATATTATCATGTGTTCCAGCTATAGTTTATGTGGTTGTTGACTGATATGCTCCAAACTATTCTTTTTTAAAAGTATTTTTAGTGAAATATTTCAGACATATAAAAGTGCAAAAAATAATAGAACTGACATCTATGTACTCACCGTTGCATAATATACTTTTTAAGGAATGGATATTGAAGATACTTACAAATACAAGAGCTAAAGTGCCATCTTTCTTCTTCTCCCCCATCTCCTTCCAGGAGGTACCACTAGCCTGGAGTTGATGTGTATCAACCCCATTCATGTCTTTATGCTTTTATTACATATGCATGTATATTTTTACTTACCTACGTGAATTGTACTTTGTGTGATTTTATGACTTCTTTTACTCACATTATGTTGTCAAGATTTCTCCATGTTTATTAATTTTGACTGCTATTGTATAACACATAGCCTTCAGTCTTGAATGATGGTTTGCTGAAAACACACTTATAGATTAAATATCATTATTTTTTATATTGAACTTCCTTTATAGTGAGTCCTAAGTTATATATAGGACTTTACTTCTGGCAAGGGCAAATCAGATAATTCAGGTAAATCCTTTCACTGAGGACAAAAAGATAAGCTAACATACACAATATGGGAGATAAATAAGCTTGATTTCTACTTCACATCATACCCCAGAATCAATTCCAGATGGATTATATATTATTTAAGGCAAAACAATAAGGTTTCTAGAAGATAGTCTAGGACAACACCAGAATCATGATTCTGGGGTGGAGGAAAACTCAAACAGAACACAAAAAACACTAATTTTTCCAGTTCCTAGCCTTTTTGAAAGTCCCTTATTTCTCTGAATGTTTAAACTTATAATCTATGTCTAATAATTTCAATAATCTGAATTATTTTGGAGTCTGACATTTCTGACTCTTGCTTCTACCGGTTCTTACTTATGAGGGCATTCCTTTGTATGTTTTTGTGATTTTTTTTTTTTTACTGTAAATTCATATTTTGTGGGGACAAAAATAGCTATGGCAATTTCTTGAGCTCTGATTTGCAGATAGCTCTCTCCAGAGAATATTTACAGGTTTTTCTACCACACGCTCAGAGCTGTTAAATTCTTCTTTTTTTTTTTTCCTTTGGTTTTTTTTTTGGCCGTACCACATGGCATTCAGGATCTTAGTTTCCCAACCAAGGATGGAACTTGTGTCCCCTGCAGTGGAAATGCAGTCTTAACTGCTGTACTGCCAGGGAAGTCCCAAAATTAAGTTCTTAATCTAAGGTTTCTTTGGGGCTTCCCTGGTGGCTCAGATGGTAAAGAATCTGCCTGTGATGCAGGAGACCTGGGTTGTCTCTGGGTTGGGAAGATCCCCTGGAGAAAAGAATGATGACCCACTCCAATATTCTAACCTGGAGAATTCCATGGATAGAGAAGCCTGGCAGGCTACAGTCCATGGGATGGAAAGAGTCAGACATTACTGAGTGACTAACACTTTCACTTTCAAGGTTTTTTGAACCATTCTGGTGATGTTAATTCAAGTTGCAAACCTGTGCTAAGGCTAGTTTTGTGAGTTCTCAGGGGATGTATTTTTTTCCATATACTCAGTTTGAGATGGGCCATTTTCCCTGGGATCCTTTGGGGAAGGGAAGAGTTGGGTTTATTTCTAGTTCTTTGTTACTCTAAGGACATAGCACTACAATCCACTTTATGTTTTGAGCCACACCTCTATTCAGGATTTCCTGTTGGACTGCTCACCTTGTCCCCTGGACTGTATGATCCATTAAAATCAAAGCCCAAATCTACTGCTTTAATGATGCTGTCAAAAGGGAAAGCTGGCTTCAGGGCCGCATACCTCTCTGGGTCATTTTCTTCTCATTCTTTGACCTTTGGATATTTCTCCCTAACCTGCCTGTCCATCAACACATTTTAAAAAGATATGTTTAAAACTCTCCGAACAATGCATAGAGGAAAAGCTTCATAATGTTAGATTTGGCAGTGATTTCTTAGATATACACTAAAAGCACAAGCAACACACACACACACTCATTAAGTGAATCGGACCTCATAAAAATGAAAAACTTCTGTGCTTCAAAGGACACAATCAACCGAGTGAAAAGGGAGAAAATAATTGCAAAGCATATATGTGGTAAGGGGTTAATATCCAGAATATATAAAGAACTCATATAACTCAACAACAAGAAATAAGCAAACTGATTTTAAAATGGTCAAGGGCTTGAACAGACATTCTCTGAAGAAGATAAACAAATGACCAAGAAGCACCTGAAAAGATTTTGAACACCATCAATCATTCAATTCAGTTCAGTCGCTCAGTTGTGTCCAACTCTTTGTGACACCATGAATTGCAGCACGCCAGATCTCCCTGTCCATCACCAACTCCCAGAGTTCACTCAGACTCACGTCCATTGAGTCAGTGATGCCATCCAGCCATCTCATCTTCTGTCATCCCCTTCTCCTCCTGCCCCCAATCCCTCCCAGCATCAGGGTCTTTTCCAGTGAGTCAACTCTTCACATGAGGTGGCCAAAGTATTGGAGTTTCAGCTTCAGCATCAGTCCTTCCAATGAACACCCAGGACTAATCTCCTTTAGGATGGACTGGTTGGATCTCCTTGCAGTCCAAGGGACTCTCAAGAGTCTTCTCCAAACCACACTTCAAAAGCATCAATTCTCTGGCGCTCAGCTTTCTTCACAGTCCAACTTTCACATCCATACATGAACACTGGAAAAACCATAGCCTTGACTAGACGGACCTTTGTTGGCAAAGGAATGTCTCTGCTTTTCAATATGTTATCTAGGTTGGTCATAACTTTCCTTCCAAGGAGTTTTAATTTTATGGCTGCAATCACCATCTGCAGTGATTTTGGAGCCCAAAAAATAAAGTCTGACACTGTTTCCACTGTTTCCCTATTCTCTATTTGCCATGAAGTGATGGGACCAGATGCCATGATCTTTGTTTTCTGAATGTTGAGTTTTAAGCCAACTTTTTCACTCTCCTCTTTCACTTTCATCAAGAGGCTCTTCAGTTCTTCTTTGCTTTCTGCCATAGGGTGGTGTCATCTGCATATCTGAGGTTATTGATATTTCTCCCGGCAATCTTGATTCCAGCTTGTGTTTCTTCCAGTCCAGCGTTTCTCATGATGTACTCTGCATATAAGTTAAATAAACAGGGTGACAATATACAGCCTTGACATACTCCTTTTCCTATTTG
>NW_011494956.1:9252811-9253858 GCF_000754665.1 Bison bison bison | reverse complement strand
TCAATAAAGCAGACATAGATGTTTTTCTGGAACTCTCTTGCTTTTTCGATGATCCAGCGGATGTTGGCAATTTGATCTCTGGTTCCTCTGCCTTTCCTAAAACCAGCTTGAACATCTGGAAGTTCATGGTTCACATACTGCTGAAGCCTGGCTTGGAGAATTTTGAGCATTACTTTACTAGAGTGTGAGATGAGTGCAACTGTGCAGTAGTTTGAGCATTCTTTGGCATTGCCTTTCTTTGGGATTGGAATGAAAACTGACCTTTTCCAGTCCTCTGGCCACTGCTGAGTTTTCCAAATTTGCTGGCACATTGAGTGCAGCATTTTCACAGCATCATCTTCCAGGATTTGAAATAGCTCAACTGGAATTCCATCACCTCCACTAGCTTTGTTCGTAGTGATGCTTTCTAAGGCCCACTTGACTTCACATTCCAGGATGTCTGGTTCTAGGTAAGTGATCACACCATCGTGATTATCTTGGTTGTGAAAATCTTTTTGGGGGCCACTATCAATCATTAGAGAAATGCAAATCAAAACCACCATGAGATACCACCCCATGTTAACTAAGATGGTTACTATTCAAAAAAGCAGAAAATAAAGTGTTGATGAGGATGCAGAGAAATTGGAACCCTTGTGCGCTATTGGTGGAAATGTAAAATGGTGCCACTATGGAAAATAGTATGGTGGCTCCTCCAAACATTAAAAATAGAGAACTGCTATATCATCCAGCAATTCCACTTCTGAGTACGTACCCAAGAGAATTGAAAGAAGGGTCTCAAAGAGATATTTATACATTCATGTTCATAGCAGCATTATTCACAATAGCCATAGATGGAAGCAAACCGAGTATCTACTGACAGACCAATGGGTAAACAAAATATGGTATATACATACAGTCGGATATTCAGTTCAGTTCAGTTCAGGCGCTCAGTCGTGTCCGACTCTTTGTGACCCCATGAATCACAGCACGCCAGGCCTCCCTGTCCATCACCAATTCCCAGAGTTCACTCAGACTCACGTCCATCGAGTCAGTGATGCCATCCAGCCG
>NW_011494956.1:9241819-9252711 GCF_000754665.1 Bison bison bison | reverse complement strand
TCCCATCCAGCCGTCTCATCCTCTGTCGTCCCCTTCTCCTCCTGCCCCCAATCCCTCCCAGCATCAGAGTCTTTTCCAATGAGTCAACTCTTCGCATGAGGTGGCCAAAGGACTGGAGTTTCAGCTTTAGCATCATTCCTTCCAAAGAAATCTCAGGGCTGATCTCCTTCAGAATGGACTGGTTGGCTCTCCTTGAAGTCCAGGTGACTCTCAAGAGTCTTCTCCAACACCACAGTTCAAAAGCATCAATTCTTTGGCGCTCAGCCTTCTTCACAGTCCAACTCTCACATCCATACATGACCACAGGAAAAACCATAGCCTTGACTAGCCGGACCTTTGTTGGCAAAGTAATGTCTCTGCTTTTGAATATGCTATCTAGGTTGGACATAACTTGAAGGAAATTCTGACACATGCTACAACATGGATGAACCTTGAAGTGAGTGAAATAAGTCAGAAACAAAAGGATAGTGTATCATTTCACTTATATGAGGTACCTAGAGTAGTCAAATTCATAGAGCAGACAGTAGAATTGGCAGTTGCCAGGGGCTGGGGGCTGAGGACAATGGGAGCGTTTGTTGAATGGGTACAGAGGTTCAGTTTTGACCAATGGAAAACATTCAGGAGAGGAATGGTGATGGGGCTTGCACAACAGTGTGAATACACTTAAAGCCACAGAGATGTACACTTAAAAGTTATTAAAATGGTAAATTTTATATGTTTTTGACTTTAATTTTAAAATGAATCTTTAAAAAGGTATTTTAAATATATAAACAGAATTTTTAATTTTTTTTTATTCAGAGGCTCAGTCAGGTACTCAGTTCATTCAAATTGGAAAGAGAATGCTATTCATGCATGTTAAAAGTGATCCTTAACAGTTCCTTAAAATGTAGCCCTCTTGGTAATCTACAGGCTTCTCTGGTGGCTCAGATGGTAAAGGATCTGCCTACAATGCAGGAGATTCCTGAGTCTGATCCCTGAGTGGGGAAGATACCCTGGAGAAGACAGTGCCTACCCATTTCAGTATTCTTGCCTGGAGAATCCCATGGACAGAGGAGCCTGGTGGGCTATAGTCCATGGGGTCACAAAGAGTCGAACACAGCTGAGCAACTAACACTTTTACTTTTTCACTTTCTCGGTCAGCTGAAGGCTGCTGAGAAATTCTATCAGACGGCCGTGGTCTTGCCCACAGCAGGGCGGGTAACCCTGCAAACCACTGGTTGAGATCTTTAGGACCTGGTCCAGAGTTTATTTTGCACAGACCAACGTTAACATCAGCAGGGATGTGCCACATGGCCTCCTCTGTCAGAAATACAGCTTGATAAAAAAAAAAAAAAGAAATACAGCTTGAGAAATCTGATCCAGCACTCAAACTAGACTTTCTCTCATTAAAGAAGCCTCAGGCACCAGCTCTGTAGTTAAGATTGCAAGGGCTTTTTTATTCTCAACCAAGCTGTAATTTGGAATCCTGTCTCTGACCCACATGTCATTACCTCACAAAACCCTACATCCTCCAAACCCTACCAAAGTCACTTTCAGGCTTAAATTCTGTACTGAGGGAATCCTCAGGTCATGGTGATTCTAATTGCTAAAAAGGCAGCTTTCGTGTTTTTTAGCTTTAAATACTTTTTCCTATCAGGTTGGAATTTCACTGTCATTGGGATCCTTCATTACAGCAAGAAATGACCTTGCCTTAGACTTGTGCTTACATTGTGCTACCGTATATTTTCTCTCATCATAAAGCTTGATGTTTCCTGAACAATTCTCCAATGAGTCTTCATTTTATCTTTTATTTTAAATTTTTATTTATTTTGCCACGCCAAGCAGCTGTGGGATCTTAGTCCCCTAACCAGGGATCAAAACCTGGCCCTTGGCAGTGAAAGCATGGGGTCCTAACCACTGGACAGCCAGGGAATTCCTAGTGAGTCTTCATTTTAAAGGGAATTTATTTTGTTTTTGTGCCACTTTCTCTTTGGGTAACTAGAAAGTTATCTTAGAGGCCAAAATGTTGAATAATTAACATAAGTGACTTTGATGTAATTTATAAAAACACAGATCATATTCAACCATGCTGCTGCTGCTGCTGCCAAGTCACATCAGTCATGTCTGACTCTGTGTGACCCCATAGACGGCAGCCCACCAGGCTCCCCCATCCCTGGGATTCTCCAGGCAAGAACACTGGAGTGGGTTGCCATTTCCTTCTCCAATGCATGAAAGTGAAATGTGAAAGTAAAGTTGCTCAGTAGTGTCCGACTCTTAGCGACCCCATGGACTGTAGCCTATGAGGCTCCTCCATCCATGGGATTTCCCAGGCAAGAGTACAGGAGTGGGGTGCCATTGCCTTCTCCGATATTCAACCATAGTAGTGTTTAAAAGTTAAATGAAGAATAAACTCGAATATAAAAAACCAAACACAGATCATGTTTGTTTTCATTGTGTCTGCACTTTTAACCTTGCATTCTCAGGCTTTGCTTCTAGAATCGAAGGGGCACACCCGCTGCCCGTTTACCACCCTGGAACTCATTGACTGCAAGATGGATCCATGGTCTCTGGGGAGGCTTGGGCAGGCTTTGCATCTCAGCAGTCTGCATGTTCTTGTCCTCGACTACTGCAGGTAAGGCTGGAATGCAGATCCTTCAAAGTTCCCCATGCCTACCCCCGCCCCCGCTGGCAGCTGGGGGAGGCAAAGGCAGGGGAGGGAAATATCCTAGTTCCTTGTGTCTAATCAAGTCATTGCTGCAAAGGACACCCTAAAACTTCCTTAGAGTTCATGTTCCTAGTAAATGTTAGGGTTCTCAAAAAGAGTCTCTAGTCATTTGTTTATTCTTTCAACAAACATTTGTCGAAGGCTAGTTTGTCCAAGGCATGGTGCTTGTTGCTAAGGAAGATATAAGTGTACTTAAGGCACTGCCACTGTCCAAGGGAGTCCTCAGTGTACAGAGGGAGGAGACACGCTCTTGATTATGTAAAGCACAAGGCGGAAAGTCTGAATATCACAAAATTGTTGATATACATTTTAGCAGTAGTTTGGATAAGGGGAATTGCAGTTCCATAGACATGGTCAGTGTTCACTAGGAAAGAAGGTGGGAGGAAAGGTATGGTGCCAGACAAGAGCAGAGCAAGTCCTTCAGAGGGCTGGGCTCCGAGTGGTCAGGGGAGGTCAAAGTCAATAATACTAATAATGACAATATTTGCTAATGGTTATTACTGCGTGCCAAGCACAGGACGTGGATTTTCTCATTACAGTAGATATGTATCAATATATACCATTACATAGAGATGTATGATTATAATGATAGATATGTACCGTTTCTAACCCTTGACTATAGGTAAGGAAAAACTCAGGGGGATTAACTGGCTTGTTCAAGGCCATTTGGTTCTTAGGGATGGAGACTAGATGTGAATTCAGGTGTCTGATTCAGAGTCCACCTTTAATCAATGATACTAGATTGCTGGGGTCTTAATTTACAATCCATAAAAGATTTCAAACTGCTTATGTGATCTGGGGTCAGTCGTGCCACCTCTCTGATCTATGAGCTGATCTCTTCCATTTCCCAAGTCTATGATTCTATGACTCTTGCCACAGAGCCAGGTGGTGCCCTGTACTCAAAAGGCCAGTGGGCTGTGAAGTCATGCCTGAGAAGTGGTAGCTCAGTGACACAAAGACCCCACTAAAGGACTGGGATCTTATTAGGGCCCTGGTGGTGACAGAGAACAAGTCCATCAGCACAAGCTGGGGAAAGTCAATATTCTGTGGAGATTCTCCGCGTTTCTGAAATGCTGGGAGGAGCCTTATGCTGTTACTTCAGTCATGTCTGACTCTGTGTGAACCTACAGACTGTAGCCCACCAGGCTTCTCTGTCCGTGGGATTCTCCAGGCAAGAATACTGGAGTGGGTTACCATGCCCTCCTCCAGGGGACCTTCCTGCCCAGGGATCAAACCTGCATCTCTTATGTCTGCTGCATTGTAGGCGGATTCTTTACCACTGAGCCACCAGGAGCCTTAGGGTCTCTTAATTCAGGGCAGCAGAAGGACAGGGTCCTCGGGACACCATGCAGTGATTCAGGAGCAGCCACAGAGTTCCCCAAATGGACCAAGTAGAACCAACCCCACTGCTAGGAGACCCTCTAGACTCCAGTTGCTGTGCTGGACCCAGAGACCTGCACTGCGGGGAAGAAAGAAGGAATTCCCATCTTTAAGAAACAGCTTGTTTTAATTGTCAGTGGAAATACTGCTGCTGCTGACACCTAGAGCTGTCAGGGTTGGGTAGCTGGGAGTCTGCACTGAGACCTCAACATGGACAGATTGCAGGTCACTGCCCTCTGGGGACTGGAGCTCTGTCCTCAGCGTTTTCCCTGATAGACTATGAAGTCCAGCAGGCAGGACACCCCTCTTTCTCATACACAGCTGCATCCCCTCAGCCACTGTGGTCCTCAATAATTACTTGTTGAATACATTTATAAATTTTAAAGTTATTTCTGTCAGTACTGTTCACTTCATTTTTTAAATTTTTATTTATTTTTATTCTTGGCTGTGCTAGGTCTTCGTTTCTTTTGTGAGGGCTTTCTCTAGTTGTGGAGAGCAGGGGCTACTCTTCATTGATGGGCATGGGCTTCTCATTACAGTGGCTGCAGAGCATGGGTTCTGGGCGTGTGGGTTTCACTAGTTGTGGTACACAGGATTAGTTATTCTGTGGCATGTAGGATCTTTCTGGACCAGGGATCGAACCTGTGTCCCCTGCATTGGCAGGTGGATTCTTATCCACTGTGCCACCAGGGAGTATATATGAGTTTAGTCGTTCAGTCATGTCTGACTCTTTGTGATCCCATGGACTGTAGCCTGCCAGGCTCCTCTGTCCATGGGATACTCCAGGCAAGAATACTGGAGTGGGTCGCCATGCTCTCCACCAGGGGGTCTTCCCAGCCCAGGGATCCAACCCATGTCTCCCGTGTTGCAGGCAGATTCTTAACCATCTGAGCTACCTGGGAAGTCCTGTGCCACCAGGCAAGTTCTCACTTTATTTTAAAGTTCAAGCCTTGACTTTGCAAATTCCCCAAACATGTTGCTGGGCCTCAGTTTCTTGACCTAATCCCTACCTACCCACAGAGGCTGTTGCTGGCATGAATGAGATGATGGGTGTGATTTCACTTTGAAACTCTAGGGATTGTGCAGATTAAGGCAAGAGGACCTCAGGGCCAAGGAGGGCTGAGAGGTTTAACTTTCCTGAACCTGCTGTGGACATGGCTTAAGAGGATTCTCCTTACAGAGTCCTGGTACCAGTGAGTCTTCCCAGACTACCAACTGGGCCACCTCTCTCACCTTCAGGATTCACAACTTGCTCTCCATCTGCTCCCTTGAATGGGTACTTCAAACAGTCCTCTGCTCTCTTTGCCCAGGAGGCAGACTCCGGGTCCGCTTTCCTCCACAGGCAGGCTGCCCGCCTCATTCATCCCAGCCGACCCCCACAGGCAGCCCTAGCCCTGGAAGCCTAAACTGAGGACCAGCAGAAGTACTGCTCACTGCCTTGGAAGTACTTAACATTAATAATCCAATGGGTAGAATAAATTTTAAAGTTCCTATCCTTTCTTTTTAGATTTACACATGAAGAAATTGAGAGTATTTTCTCAGGCCTGGAGAACAACCAAAGGCTTCAGAGCCTCAGTCTGCGCTACTGTGGTCTGGGGCCACAGAATGGACCGAGGCTGGGCTCCATCGTATGCCACAGTGCCATTCGGTGAGAGGGTCCCCTGCTCCCCGCCACCCCCGCCCCGTCACATCTTGGCACTGTTGCGTCTTGAGTTATATAAACACTTACTTACAGAGCCTGCTAACCCATGAGTTCTTAGATTTTTTATTACGTTTCTCATCATGTTTTCCTCCTCTAGTTATTTTGTTTCTCTTTTCTTAATTATAATAGAAAGATCCTTTAGTTATATTTGAGAATCAAGGGTGTTGTGCTAAATGCCTGTTTTGGCCGGCTGATGCAGTTACTAGGTCTATTTTTTATGACATGGCCTATTATTATTTATTATGATTATTTATGTATTATTTTGTAACTAGGCCTATTATTTTATGAGTTGAAGACCTCAAATCTAAATTTGACAGAGGGGAAAAAATATCTAATGAACAGTGTATTTCGCCCCTTCCCCAGTGAGCTGCACCTCGGTGGCAATTACTTGCAATGTTCTGGAGCTCTGGGTCTCCTCAGACCCCTGGCAGAGTATGCAGAGATGCAGGGGAAAGACCAACTGGCCATTTCCTCACCAGACACCGGGAACCCCCCTCCGCTGCTCCAAGGTAAGCTGTGGGAAACTTGGTCCTAGGCTCATTCACTAAGTCGCTAAGTCGCTTCAGTCGTGTTCGACTCTGCCCGACCCCACAGGCGGCAGCCCACCAGGCTCCCCCTTCCCTGGGATTCTCCTAGGCTCATTGGGGCCGCCTAAAAGACGGAACCTTTGTTTTGCAGTTAAAGGTGACCTTCCCAGTGATTCAAGGAGATTCTTCTTCCTGAGAATGTGTAGGGACAGAATAACAGGTCCCCAAAGATGTCTTTGTCCTAATCTTCAGATCCTGTGACTATCTTTGCTCACATGGCAAAAAGATCATTGTAAGAAGGAGGCAGGCAGTTAGAGTCAGAGAGAAGGAAGTGTTAGAATAGAAGGAGAGGTTGGAGTGACATGAGGTAGTGTTCATAAGCCATGGTGGCCTGTAGGAGCTAGAAGGGACAAGGAAACAAGTTCTTTTCAGAGCCTCCAAAAGGAATGCGGGTCCACTGACACCTTGACTTTTGCCTATAGGAGCCCTTTTGGACTCTGACCCCCAGAGCTGTAAAATGATACACGTGTACTATTTTAAGCCACTAAGTTTGTGGTCTCTGTTACAACTGCTTTGGTTCCTGATAAGAGCTCTCTTCCTGGCCAGCTGATGGCCCCCCTCTTGCTTTGTCCTCACAGGGTCTTTCCTAGGTATGTGAAGGCAGACAGAGCAAGCTCTCTGGTTTCTGACAAGAACACTAATCTTGGGCTTCCTTGGTGGCCCAGTGGTTAAGAATCCACCTGCCAATGCGGGAGACATGGAAAGACTCCACATGCTGCAGGGCAACTGAGCCCACGAGCTGCAATTAATGAAGCCCGTGTGCTCTAGAGTCCATGCTCCACAAGAGAAGCCACCACGATGAGAAGCCAAAGCGTTGCAACCAGAAAGTAGCCCCCGCTCTCTGCAACTAGAGAAGACCTGTGCACAAACACAGTCCATGGAGTTCTCCAGGCCAGAATACTGGAGTGGGTAGCCTTTCCCTTCTCCAGGGATCTTCCCAACCCAGGGATCAAGCGCAGGTCTTCCGCATTGCAGGCAGATTCTTTACCAGCTAAGCCAGAGGGAAGAACACTGAAGACCCAGCACAGCCAAAAATAGAGAGACCCCAGAGTTCCCTCACTGTTTCACCTTGTGGGATTATAGCAAGAAGACAGCCATCTGTGAACCAGGAGGCAGGCTCTCACCAGACACTGAATCTGCTGGTACCTGGATCTTGGACTTCCCAACCTCTTCTGAACTGTGAAAAATAATTATTGTTTATAAGCCACCCAGTCTATGATGTTTTGTTATAACAGCCCAAACACATTAAGACAAAGAGTACACACAAACTTCCCAGTAGCAACGTTTGTGGGAATGTGGATGGTTTCTTAAAATGTCCAGATTCTCACCTTTCATAATGACCCAGTACCTGTGGTTGGTATCATTGGTCACAATCATCATTCTACTTTGTGAAAGAAAGGCACACCTGTCCCCCATCAAGTATCTGAGCAGAGTATCTCCCCTAGGGTTCAGAAACAAAGAGATAGTTCAAAATATGAGTGTGTTTAAAAAAAAAATGAATGACTCTAATAACTCAGCAATAAATCATGTTTTACAGGTCACATGGCTTCAAATTTTTGCTTTTAACAAAATTGAAGGAGGAATTAAGTTATAAATAGATCATTAAAAAATTTTTTTAATAAAAAAAAATAAAATAAAATTTTGTGTTGCCATGATGATGCCTGGTTCCACCTAAACTTAACTTTTCTCAAACCTTGAACTAACCAGTGCATTTTTCTCATGGAAATGTTTTTCTTAAACTATGTTAATGAACTATGTGTTTACCCTAGATTCTGTCTTTCTTTAAACTGGTTCCAGTTCCGGTTGGCCTAAGACTCAGAAATGACATTACAAACCAGTATGTTTTACTCATGCAAATGTTATCTTAAGCCATGTTAATGAGACTATGTCTTTGCTTGGAAAACTGCCTTTCTTCAAGATTCATGTCAATTGTTTTATGATCCAGGACAACTCACCTTGTGCCAATGTTATCTCAAAATATACGTTGAGGTGAGGGGCCTGGTGCCAGTCTCTGAGTTTTCAGATATTTCCTTTCTCTAATTAGCAGCCTGCTAGTAGGTATATAACTTCCTACTAAAGACTAGCAGGAGGGTACTACTTCTGCCCCCTTTTGATGTCTATGTTGGAAGCTTTCTCTATCTCTTTTATACTTTAATAAAACTTTATTACACACACACACACACACACTTTTTTTTTTGGTCAATCACTATATAGTTTTTAGCCCATAACTCAGGAGTTCAAGGGCTTCCCTGATGGCTCAGCAGGTAAAGAATTCCCCTGCAATGCAGGAGACACAGGGGATGCGGGTTCCATCCCTTGGTTGAGAAGATCACCTGGAGGAGGGAAATGGCAACCCACTCCAGTATGCTTGCCTGAAAAACCCTGTGGACAGAGGAGCCTGATGGGCTACAGTCCATGGGGTTGTAAAGAGTCAGAAATGACTGAGCGATTGGCACACACACAAGAGTTCAAAGAATTGAATAATACTGCTGTGATAAAACTCCTGGGATTTATTTGAATTTTAGATGCTGCTGCCAAGTCACTTCAGTCGTGTCCGACTCTGTGCGACCCCATAAGCGGCAGCCCACCAGGCTCCCCCGTCCCTGGGATTCTCCAGGCAAGAGTACTGGAGTGGGGTGCCATTAATTAATTATAAGTATGTTCCATGCAATGTTTGGGATACACTTAAAATGATTATTCTTTGTTTATCTGACATTCAAATTGAACTGGGTATCCTGTATTTGGAGGACAAGAGAGAGTAAACCTGCTGAAGCTATTATCCCATTCCCATCCATATGAATAAGATTTCTCAGCAGTTACGACTATAGCAATAAAAAAGAGAAAAAGCACTGATGCTGAAGTCTGCTTCATTTTAGCAGTGATATTCTTTAATAAATACATGAATTAATTATAAAAATAAATAAAACAGCACCATCCATCTCTTTGGGAGAGGTGGTCAATAAAATTTTATTTTTCTATTTAATTAGGATTTATCAAAATATATAAAATATATTGTATTCATCAATTGCATATGTCTAATCATTGAGTAATAACTACAGAAGACTGGTTAATACTTTTGAGGCTTATGATCGCAACAAATTTTTAAAATTTAAATACTTGTAAGTGAAGCATTTTTTTTTACAGAGAAGTATTATAGAATGACCCATAAATGACTTTCAAATACAAAATTCTATAGAGTTATTAAAATGAAAATACTAGTAAAAACACAGGAAAAAAGGGAATCATGTAAAGTGATTCAGTTACATATACATATATAACTTTTTTCAGATTTTTTTCCCTTATAGGTCATTACAAAATATTTATTATAGTTTCCTATACTATACAAAATATTTATTATAGTTTCCTTGTTGGTTATCTATTTTATATATAGCAGTGTGTATATCAGAGAAGGCAATGGCACCCACTCCAGTACTCTTGCCTGTAAAATCCCATGGATGGGGGAGCCTAGTAGGCTGCAGTCCATTGGATCGCTAAGAGTTGGACACGACTGAGCGACTTCACTTTCACTTTTCCCTTTCATGCATTGGAGAAGGAAATGGCACCCCACTCCAGTGTTCTTGCCTGGAGAATCCCAGGGATGGGGGAGCCTGGTGGGCTGCCGTCTATGGGGTCACACAGAGTCGGACACGACGGAAGCGACTTAGCAGCAGCAGCAGCAGCAGCAGCAGCAGCAGTGTGTATATGTTAATCCCAAACTCCTAATTTATCCCTCTCCTCACCCTAGATTTTATTTTTAAATGTCAATATTTTCTATATGTTAGAAATGTCATCCTTTGAAATTTTAAAACTTATGATGAACAAGTGTAGATACCAAACTAAAAAGTTACAAGATTGTTTATAACTTTTCCATTTCCTTCTAGGATGTTATTGAAAGCAAAAATGTCTTGAGCCAATGCTTCATAAGGCCCAAATGTTTGATTTCCTTTCCTGCTCTGTGAGCTACTTGAGGCTCCTGGTAGCTTCTTGCCAGAGGTGGGCACAGAAGCTTTCTGCTGCCGACCACCAAGGAGGCATGAATGCCTCACTATCCAATGACAAGTTTGCTTTCTTAATTACTTGTTATAATGTATAAAATGCAATTTTGGGAATAACGCTCCTTCCTTCCTTTATCATATGTATGTGTGTGTGTGTTTACCTGTGTCTTTCCTTACACACATGTTAGAGCATAAAACAAAGATCCCTGCCCCGAGGAGAGGGCTGGGAACACAGTGTGCTTGTGTACGTGTGTGTGTGTGAGTGGTGGGGGGAGTCAGACAACTTTTAAAAAGCATAACAAATATATACCAGCTATAGTTTACTATAAGATGATAACTGCTATGGGAAAAAGGAAAAAACAATCAAGGTAAGTAAGTTTGGGAACCTGGGGAAGGAAAAAATGGTTGGGGTGTGATTTTATTTTATTTTTATCCTCAGATACAAATAGCTTTATAGTTTGCTAATACACACACACACACACACACACACGGTCAGGTGCAAATATAGCAATACGGAAAATTCT
>NW_011494956.1:9232107-9241719 GCF_000754665.1 Bison bison bison | reverse complement strand
ATTCTTAGAAGTAGAATTATAGGGCCAAAAGGTATGTGAATTTAGTGACTTTATTTTTATCTTAGCATTTATTCATTTGGCTGTGTTGGGTCTTGGTTGCAGAACTCAGGATCTTTGTTGTGTGATCTTTCATTGTTGCACATAGGCTTCAGAGTGCGTGGGCTCAGTAGTTGTAACACAGGAGCTTAGTTAACCCCCTGGCATGTGGGATCTTAGTTTCCTCACCAGGAATCGAACCGGCATCACCTGCGTTGCAAGGTAGATTCTTAACCCCTGGACCACCAGGGAAGTCCCTAGAGTGACTTTAAATAGATGGTTGAGTATAGGCTTCCTTGAAGAGGTGGCACTTGTGCACAGACACAGGAGGGGAGGGATCGAGCCTGCAGATAAATGAGGAGTGTTCCAGGAACACCCCAAGGCCTGCACACAAGGAGCAGCAGGTGCCTGGGCAGTCCCGGGGCCAGGAGTCACGTGCCTTCCTTGTTAGCTAGGAAAGCACAGAGGAATCAGGACTGAGTCGGGACTTAGGTTTGAGAAGGACCACTCAGTCTGTGTGGCAAACAGACTCAGTGTGGGTGGGGGGCACAGAGACCTTCTGGGAGGCTGTTGTCACTCAGATAGCAGTGGTGGTGAGAGGTGAGAGGGTTCCACCCAGGTGAGACGAGACGGCAGCAGAGGATGCTCTACATCTACACTGCTTCCTGGTCGATGGGATGTGGGGTGTGAGAGAGAGGGAAAGAAGGGTCCAGAGTGACCCTAGTGTGATAATATATCAGAATGTATACTTATTTATTTTATAATTTTACCTATTTATTTTTATTTTTGACTGCGCCAGGTCTCTGCTGCTGCATGTAGGCTTTCTCTAGTTGCAGCAAGCAGTGGTTACTATCTAGTTGCAACAGTGGCTTCTCTTGAGAAGTTGTGGAGCTCTAGGGTGCTCAGGCTCAGTAGTTGTAGTGCATGGGCTTAGTTTCTCCATGGCATGTGGAATCTTTCTGGACCAGGAATCGAACCTGTGTCCCTGGCTTTGGAAGGTGGATTCTTAACTACTGGGCCACTAGGGTTGTCTCCAATATATGTATTTAAATGTGCCAAAAATGTTTTCTTCTCTGCTACATTCTTACTAATTCCTGAGAATGGAGCCACTGGTATAGAGGGCAACTGTGGAACTGAAAGAAGGGTTTACACACGGCCCTCAGGTTGGTTCTTCAGGTGCTGCCTGGCTGCATGCTTTCTTCAAGCCTTTGAGGGGAGAAACATGAAAAAGACAAGACAGAAGTAAAGTCAGTGGGTCAGATAATTCTTTTTTATGAGAAATACCTCTGCCCAAAGTATACATAAAATGAAGGCAATAAATGATATTAGAGAGTGTCAAAAATCCATGCATGCAACTTTGAATTATTATTTTTTTTAACCTTTTAATTTTTTTCATACAGCCAGACAGAGAGGAAGTTCACCTCTGAACCAGATTGCAGAGTCATCCAGGGCTGTAACAGTGAAACCTACCTCAGGGAAGAAGAGAAAAAAAGGTATTTTTGGTTATTTAAACTGTTCCTCTTACTTCATTCATCTTGTAAATCACTTCCTCCTTTCATAGCCTGTGTGTAATTACTAAAGTAATTACCCCAAACAGAGAGAAAAACTCAAGTGCAGAAAAAGACTCAGTGTCTGATGGCTTCATATAAACCTAGTACTGACCAGCTTAGCCATACCCACGGGAACTATAACCACCAGAGGAATATGACTCTGCCACATTCAACAAGTCCAAAAAAAAAAAAAAAATTACAGGAACACTCTGCAATAAACAGAAGGCCTGATAAATTCAGCTTGGAAACTCTTTTCCTCTGCTCATTCCTTAGAGGTAGAAATGGAGCATATACCTTGAGAAAACCACAATCCAAAAAGACACATGCACCCCAATGTTTATTGCAATGCTATTTGCAATAGCCAGGACACAGAAGCAACCTAGATGTCCATCGACAGATGAATGGATAAAGAGGCTGTCGTACATATATACAATGGAATATTACTCGGCCATAAAAAGGAACAAATTTGAGTCAGTTGTAGTGAGGTGGATGAACCTAGAGCCTTTTATCCAGAGTGAAGTAAGTCAGAAAGAGAAAAGCAAATATTGTATATTAACACACACGCACACACACATGTATGTGGAATCTAGAAAAACAGTCTGCTGGACATGGCAGGGGAAGGCGTGGATAGCGCAAATTGAGAGTAGCATCGACATATATACACTGCCATGTGAAGGCTAGACAACTAGCAGGAAGCTGCTGATTAACACAGGGAGCCCAGCCTGGCACTCTGTGACGATCTAGAGGGATGGGATGAGGGGAGGAGGGGGACTCAAGAGAGAGGGAACGTATGTAAAATCATGACTGATTCGAATTGCTGCACATCAGAGACCATCACAACATTGTAAAGCAATTATGCTCCAGTTAAAAAAAGGTAGAAACAGGGTAATTTAGAGGGAATTTTAAGAAGTCACCAGCTCCATAACCTCTGAGCAAGATTAAACTAAGAGAGAAGCTGTCCAAGTATTAAAGGTTTGCACTAAATGGTAGGGAACCAGGATTCCATTCCCAGTACTCGCCCTGATGGTCTCAGCCTCCTGTTTTGCAAGTCAAGGACTTGTGCTCACAGCTTCCTAAATTCCACTCTAGCTTTAACATTTTGAAGTTACGAAGAGACAGCACAAGATGATTGATCACTGGATGTGTCATGAGCAGTCTTTGGGAAATTCCTCGTGGAAGCTAGCCTAACTTTCTGTTATTCTGTTTTAGTCCACTTTTTTTTTGTTTTGTAATTTGTGGTCGTAGGCCCTTATAATGAAGCTTTTCACCCTTTGGCTTTCTCATCCCCAATTTTAATCTGTTCTTACGTGGTCTTTTTTCTGTCCTTGAATTATTCTTGTTTCTTTTCTGTGAAATCTCACTGAATTTGAAAAAAATATAATTTAGTGATCTAAAAAAGCCAGATGAAAAGGTAAAGTGAGAACATTTATCAGGCCCTGGCTGTTGTCTGATGTGAATAGTCTTTCTGCTGAATAGTGACTCAACAGTCCTATCCCCTCAGACGTCATCCAGCCCAGTGTAAGGACTGTCCTCTGTACGGCAACCTGGCTTGGACACACTGATCCTCCTCATCCCCAGAGGAACCCCAGCCAACTCCTCTGAGAGCATTTTTGGTTGAAAATATTCCCAAATGGCAACTGTCTAAAACAAACGATAACCTAGTATGGTGCTCCTCCTCCTCCTCTTCCTCCTTCCTCTTCCCCCTTTAGTAGATTTTCCAAAATCCACTAGCACTATTTTAAAAAAATTTTTAAATTAAAAAACAATGCAGGACTTCCCTGGCAGCTCACAGGGGTAAAGAATCCACCTGCCGATACAGGAGACATGGGTTCAATCCCTGATGCAGGAAGATCCCATATTCGGAGAAAGAACTAAACCTGTGCACCACAGCTACTGAGCCTGTGCTTTGGAGCCCGGGAACCACAACTGAAGCCCTCGCGTTCTATGGCCCGTGCTCAGCGACAAGAGAAGCTCCGGCAATGAGAAGCCCACGCGCTGAAACTAGGGAGTAGCCCCCGCTCACCACAACTAGAGAAAAGTCCATACAGCAGGGATGAAGACTCAGCACAGACATAAATAAATACATTTTAAAAATTAAAAAAAAAAAAAGGCAATGCAAGCCACAAGCCTATAATCTTAGCTGGAACAAGAGTACATGGGAGGGTAGACATGGCAAGAGGGGTGGGTCACATTAAGGAGGATTGCATGCCAGGCCAAAAGTTTGGACTTAATCCAATAGACAATGGGAGCATTAAAGTCTTTTGTCTCCCAAGGAATTCTGTGCCTGGAATCAATAGAAACCACTTTGTATCTAATATTTATTTACTTTGTAGCCTCTTGTCAAAGTAGAGCATTTTCATGCTATCCAGACTTCACAAAGCAAATTAAAAAATAGCTTCCTATACTGGATAGTTACTTTCACAGTCATAAGGTGTTTATTTGTCTGAGGATGAGGTTGGTCTTTGGTAGAAGAGTTCTACATGTTTCAAAATAAGAGTCAGATAGAGCTGATTTACATCAACCTCCTGGGTGAGGAGTCCAGATGGTTTCCATTTGGTCCCAATTGGAAACAGCCAAACTATTTTTATGCTCGCCACTTTGTGGACAAGAGGCTTTTGGTCTGCTGCTTGGAAAGTTGAACTCTACTATACCCCTATTCAGAAGCCTGACACCCTTTCTATTCCTTCCAAATGAATTACAGAAACTTGACAACATCAGCACTCACGTGGGTGAGGTCTGGCTTGGCCTACCCTAGTCACACGCTTGTCAGGTCCATAAGGAGCCAGAGGATGGATGAACACTGAAAATCACTGAGAGGTCATCAGAAATAGTCATCTGCAGATAAGACAGCTCCCTGTGCCCCATTCAGCTTGACTTGTCATGTCACCTCAAGGCCCTCAAAGTTCAGAAGACCCAGCAAGGACTTAGGAGTGCTCTGTCCCCTGGGTCTGCTCCATTTCCCAGCCCAAGCCCCACACCATAGTTTCCAGGATTGTCCTAACTCTCAAGGATTTAGAACTGGGAGCCCCAAACATATGGCTTAGATGTGTTCAGGGAGCAAAATCTGACACATGCTCAGTCCCCAAGCTTGTATGTGCTTTCAATTGTATCCAATTCTTTGCACCCCTGTGGACTGAAGCCTACCAGGCTCCTCTATCCATGAAATTTTCCAGGCAAGAATACTGGAGTAGGTTGCCATTTTCTATTCCAGAACAGACCCTTGCTACAGTACTAAAGTCACTCAGGTGGCAAATTCACTTCCCCAAATAAACTATTCGTGTTTATATCATTGCCACAGAGCATAGGAATGCTAGTGGCTTTAAGGAATGCAAGGGTCAAGTTCAAAAGTCAAGATGTAATCTTCAAAACAGCTTTATTAGTTCCAAGTCAGGAAATTACTGGTTATAATCCAGAAATTGTTTTACTCAAGATTTTATCCTGAGTGATAGCTAGACAATGGAATCTTTGTGGACAGGTTCCAAGGTCCAAGGTGTGAATCACCCAACACTAATTACACTTTGCTTCCTTAAGTCCTGCAATCAATAGGATTTATATTCTGGCTGATAAACCTCTGGTAATCACACAGAAAATCGCACATGCTCCTTGTTGATGGAAATAAGCTGTTTTAATAAGTTTAAAAAGACAAAAGCCAACTTCAAGAAGAAGGTCCTACCGGGACCTGGCATCCACAGATGAACACTGAGTAATGGTTCGCATTCTGATGCCCACCGGAATGAGTGATACCCATCTGTTGGTCTCAGAAGAGGCTAGATGGGAATTTCTGGCTCCATAAAAATTTACACTTGATCTTTGGATGTGGGCTCATATGGGAAACAGCTCTCTCTGGAAGGAATGGGGCTTCCCAGGTGGGGCTAGTGGTAAAGAACCTGCCTGCCAATGCAGGAGGAGAAAGAGACACAGGTTTGATCCCTGGGTGGGGAAGATGCCCTGGAGGAGGGCATGGAAGCCCACTCTAGTATTCTTGCCTGGATAATTCCACAGACAGAGGAGCCTGGCAGGCTACAGTCCACAGGGTCACAAAAAATCGGACACAGCTGAAGCGATTTAGCACAGCACAGCACAGCAGCTGGAAGGAATGAGAAGAGGTTCATCAGCTGTGAAAGAGCATTCTAGGCAAAGGGAAGGGAAGTGAAGTGGAGTCGAGTCGCTCAGTCGTGTCCGACTCTTTGCGACCCATGTCCAACTCTTTGCGACCCCATGGACTGTAACCTACCAGGCTTCTCCATCCATGAGATTTTCCAGGCAAGAGTACTTGAGTGGGTTGCTATTTCCTTCTCCAAGGCAAAGGGAACCAGGTGAGAAAAGGCTCGGGGTGAAAGTGCCTGGAGTGTTCAGCATCTGGAAAGTGTGACATTCACTGCAGAGTGATTATGGGGAGAGGGCTGGAGGCCAGTGGACACATATGGCCAAAAGCCACAAATGTTGTTAAGGAACAGGACTTTCTTCTGTGTGCAGAGGGGGAGCCATGATGCATTTGGAACAAGACAGTGACATAATAAGAGCTGGATTTTTAAAAAGAACCTCCAGCAGCTTTGCAGCACTTGTTTTAGAGATGGACATCAGGACAATGGGAGACTAGTTTAGAGGTTTTTACAGATCAGGCAAAAGAAGATAGAGGGCAGAACTGAGACTGCAGTGATGGAAATATAGAGTCTAGATATATTTAGGAAGGAGAACTGACAGGACCTAGTGAGGGTGGTAAGAAAGGTTCTGAAATCAGGAATAGCTGGGGAATCTCAGAGATTAATTGAAGAGAAAATGGGAGGAAGCTCAAGGTAGGGCAAGTCTACATTGGATCTGTGGTATGGCTCCCTGGTGAGGCATGCAGTTGTCAGAAACATGTATCTGATCCTCAGGGAGGCACTGGCAGAAGTGGGGACATTTTATACCTGGAGGTTCTCCATCAGGTTGGACCCATCCCAGGATTTCAATGACACACAATCCAGAAATGAAGCTGGAAAGTTAGGCAGTAATGTTTGCTGTGCACTACATGACTCTGCAATCTTTATCCCACCGTGCTTCCCAGTCAGTCTTCACAATGCATTTAGGATATGAGTGCATGTGTGTGTTCCAAGTCACTTTGGCTGTGTCTCTTTGCAACCCTATGGACTGTAGCCTGCCAGGCTCCTCTGTCCATGGGATTCTCCAGGAAGAATACCGGAGTGGGTTGTCATGCCCTCCTCTAAGGGATCTTCCTGACCCAGGGATCGAACCTACGTCTCTATGTCTCCTGCATTGGCAGGCAGGTTCTTTACCACTAGTGCCAACTGGGAAGCCCAGGATATGAGTATTATGATCTATATGTCAGCAATGGGGACATTTAGGTTCAGAGAAGTTAAGTGACTTTCTGGGGAGTCACACAGCATTTTTCAGAGAGGTTTCAAACCTGGAGATTCTTCTCATTTCAGTACACCATTCTGTCGCAGGCACAACAGGCATTGCTATTCCACTACTAAGGTCTCTGAGACAGAGGAGGGTCAATTAAAGTGCTCATTGTTGGTGAGCTTGTTTTTGTTTAAAGAAGTGTAAGATTAGGTAAAACTAGGCTGGAGTGAATACAGCTGGGGTGGATCAAGTATTACCAGGAGCTGAGCATGGACTCACTCTTACTCCAAGAAATTTGTTTCCCATTCAAAGAAGAGAATTTGATTCTGCTTGAAATTTAGTTAGGGTCTTGGAGCAGGAAGTCCCCTGACCTAAGGCAGCATTAGCCTTCCTACCCTCTAACAGGGCATGTGGGACTCCCTAGAGGTCTAAATTCTGGAGAGTGCCTTGGACTAGCACTTTCTAAACTGGTTATTTTTCATGGGCCCAGATGACATTATTACCTCTCTTACCAGTTGGAGTGAGATTTGGATTGTTTTATCCATGGGAATGCAAGCTGGACCAGGACAATAACAAGCTGGGGAGCCTCCTTCCTCTCCAGTTGCACACATTAATGCCACGCTGGCTCAGTGCAGGATGATGACTGACTGAGACCATTTTGTTTCTTGCCTTGCAAAGCTGAGCAGCTGCACAGGAATTTGGCCTTTGGCCTTGGCCCCCTAGGCCTCATGCTTCCTCACTGCTGCTTTCTGGCATGCCAGGAGGGGGCAAACAGAAATGAGTGCCACCTGCAATCAGTATCCACATTGTTAATCATTCTGGGTAGTCAACTTCTCAAAGGCATTTGTATTTGTGAAGAGATGTCAAATACAGAAAAATCATACTTTCTTCATGTTCATGAGTTGTGTGTCTCAAGGCATTATTAACTATACCAGGCTTGGAAATACAATGAATGGTGAGATAAAATTTTCTACAACATGATTACACTTATTCATTGATTCACTCATTTATTCAAGAAACAGTTATTAAATACCTATGGTGTGCCAGATGCTGTGCTAGGACGTTGGCACTGTTATATTATTCATAATGGCTGTCATTAGCTATCATTCTCATACCCTGAATGTAAGGACAAATGAGGGGTGGACCAGTTAGGCTTATCTTCAGTAAAACTAAAGGATAGGCTAGTTGTCATCCCTCCAACTATGTCTTGAAGGAAAATAAATCCTATTTCCTTTAGTAACTCAGCAGATTACATTTATATCCAAATAAACCAATTGGATCTTTTCTAAAAGCATGCTTTTATTTTTAAATTGGCAAGCTAGAATGATCCAATGTCCAGATTTGTCATGTTTCCCTAAAAAGTCAGTTATCTTTCATGACTTGAAAACATACCCTGAGTTATCATCCACTCTCGTCTCTTCTTCGCTCATCCCACACACTAGGTAATGTACTCCCTCAGCTTCATGAGGGCAGGAAGTTCTGTCTCTTTTGCTCCCTGTTAAATTCCCAGCAGCTAGAACTGTGGCTGGCACATAATAAGAGCTCAAAAATATTTGTTGAATGCTGAATGAATTCAAGAACAGAAGAGTCCCATCCAGCCCTGGGGTTAGATTCTCAAGTCAGTACCTCAGGCAAAATTAGTGTGAGCTTTTTTTTTTTTTTTCTGGATGCACAGCTTGTGGGATCTTAGTTCCTGACTAGGAATTGAACCCCAGGCCATGGCAATGAAAACACTGAGTCCTAACCACTAGAGTGCCAGGAAATTCCTTAAATAAGCCTTTAAAATCTCCCTTTTCATTTCTTCATTCCTTCTTTTTCTTTTGGTCAGGCGGCATGTGGGAATCTTAGTTTCCCCACCAGGATCCAACCCACACCCCCTGCATTGGAAGTGCAGAGTCTTAACCACCAGACCACCAGGAAAGTCCCTAAATGAGCCTTTATAATCCTTTGAATCGCCAACAAAAGACAGTGTATAGATATATGTTATCTCTAAGTTCCATGCATTTTCTTCCTGACTTTGGAACAGGTCACTGGTGTTCAGTCAAGCCTCTCGTGAAGTAGTTGGCTGTGATTCCCAGGGTCAGTGCACACAAAGCATCTACCTACAAACTCTTGGAGGCCCCAGGGGAAACGATCAGCTTCCTAACTGGAGATTTAGCTCTCTCATCTCACGCTTATGAGTGGATAAACCAGCATTATATCCATAACTCTTTTCTCTTTCTCTATCTCCTTTCTGTTTTTTTTTTTTCCTTTGCCAAACTCCTAAACTTATAAATCAAATGTGAATATGATACTGTGAATCAACTGCACTCCAATAAAAATTAAATACCCCCCCAAAATGTGAATTTTGTGAAAGCTGTATAGAACGAGGGTCAACCAGGCTCCAGGACCACTGAACTCAGGCAGGATGGTTCTTTCTTCAAATTTGTCCTTCTAGAACTCAAAAAATGTGATAACTTTGCAAGCTCTTTTAGAGGGCTGAATCCTTGTATTAAGTTGGTGCAAAAGTAATTGCAGTTTTGCATTATTGAAATTTGCCATTTCATATTGGAATACATTCTTAAATAAATGTGGTTATGTTCAGTTCAGTTCAGTCACTCAGTCATGTCCGACTCTTTGTGACCCCATGAATTGCAGCACGCCAGGCCTCCCTGTCCATCACTAACTCCTGGAGTTCACT
>NW_011494956.1:9227851-9231948 GCF_000754665.1 Bison bison bison | reverse complement strand
TGCATGAGGTGGCCAAAGTACTGGAGTTTCAGCTTTAGCATCATTCCTTCCAAAGAACACCCAGGATTGATCTCCTTTAGAATGGACTGGTTGGATCTCCTTGCAGTCCTAGGGACTCTCAAGAGTCTTCTCCAACACCACAGTTCAAAAGCATCAATTCTTCAGCGCTCAGCTTTCTTCACAGTTAAATAAGTGTTATACATCATTTTAATGTGTATTTCTTTCTTTTTGTTTATTTGCCAATGACTTATTACTAGCTGTTCATTTTATATTTATTTTAGACTATGGAAATTATGTTAGACAAAAAGCAAATTTGAACAATTTTCTTATTCGAGTTCAAAATGAGTCATAAAGTAGCAGAGACAAGTCACAACATCAACAATGCATTTGGCTCAGGAACTGCTAACATACAGTATTCAAGAACTTTTGCAAAGGTGACGAGAGCCTTAAAGATGAGGAACATAGTGGCTGGCTGTTGGAAATTGACAGCGACCAAACTGAGAGGACCATCGAAGCTGATCCTCTTACAACTACGTGAGAAATTGTCAAAGAACTCAGCGTCACCCATTCTACAGTCATTCAGCATTTGAAGCAAATTTGAAAAGTGAAAAAGCTTGTTAAGTTGGTGCCTCATGAACTGACCACAAATCAAAAAGTCATCGTTTTGAAGAGTCATCACTTATTCTACACAATAATGAACCATTTCTCAATGGGATTGTGATGTGTGACAAAAAGTGGATTGTATACAACAATCAGCAATGACTACCTCAGTGGCTGGACCAAGAAGAAGCTCCAAAGCACTTGCCAAAACCAAACTTGCACCCAAAAAACAGTCATGGTCACTGTTTGGTGGTCTGCTGCCTGTCTGATCCACTGCTGCTGCTGCTAAGTCGCATCAGTCGTGTCCGACTTGGTTCGACCCCATAGATGGCAGCCCACCAGGCTCCCCCGTCCCTGGGATTCTCCAGGCAAGAACACTGGAGTGGGTTGCCATTTCCTTCTCCAATGCAGGAAAGTGAAAAGTGAAAGGGAAGTCGCCCAGTCATGCCCGACTCTTAGCGACCTCATGGACTGCAGCCTACCAGGCTCCTCTGTTCATGGGATTTTCCAGGCAAGAGTACTAAAGTGAGGTGCCATTGCCTTCTCCGACACAAGTTAGATCAGTATAATCTTAAAAATTAAAATCAATTAAGGTGGTGAAATGGGAGAACTATTGTCTAAAAATAATCAAATACTCTGGTCTTTCTACAGGAATCAAGAAAAAAATTAAAGATTTGATTGAAACTGGTCCTTGGTTAGTGAAGTTGTATTTAGCAGATAATGGTATAGATGGAAAGGGAAAAGAAGGAGAAAATGACTTGTTGGAATTAACTCAAATATTAACATGGTGAGTAGAAAACTAAAATGGTTTATTTGTTCACCTTCCAAAATGAGGTGCTTGGGTTAAATCATGGGGACAATCATTTAATTGCAGCTTGTGAGTTGTGCCAAGTGAGATTTTCAGCTGAGAGGAAAGCAGTGATCCATCTTGTCATTGGTACCTGATCTGTGGGAAGGCCTGAAATCATGAAAATGGCATGGCAGATAGTTGTATGTTAGCCCACAAATGGGTCTTGAAGACCTCATTAGAAGCCCCATTTTAAAAAATTGACAACTAAGGCAAGGCAAGAGGTATGACTTCCAGATTTTTCTTCCCTATGGTCAGGATATAATGTAAATCTAAGCAATGTGACGTGAGGAAGAAAGGCAGCCTACTCAAGAGTGAACACTCCTTTGTGTTTGATTACAAAATTGTCCCAATCTCCTTAAAAGGAGAAAGAGCTATTCTTGGAAGCTTCTAGAAAACAGAATATTTCCTTGCCGCTTTTATCTTCCCACCCTTGATTGTCTCCCTGTCCACTCTCCTGAAAATGCATGCCCAGTAGGCCAAGCCATAAGTGAGCATGGGTAGCCCTGTGAGAAAGCTTTCTGGATTGGCTCTTAGGACAGTTGTCCATCTTAGGACATCAGTAGTTATAGCATCTTGGGGCAATCAAGGGCAATAGAGCATAGCCAAGATTTGGGGCTTGAGGGCTTGATTGAAGACTATTTTTAAAAAATAATTATTTGTATATTTATTTATTTTTGTCTGCAGTCGTTCTTCGTTGCTGTGCACAGGCTTCAATAGTTGTGATCTGCAGGCTCTGGAGCTCAGCCTCAGTGGTTGTGGTGCAGGGGTTTAGTTGCCCCATGGGATATTAGTTCCCAGACGAAGGATCCAACCCACATCCGCTGTGTTGGAAGGCTAATTCTTAACCACTGAATCACCAGGGAAGTCCCTATTTATAAAGTAATAAATTCCTTCTCTAATGTATTTCCTTATTCAGGAAGGATGAGATTTACAACTTGGATAACTTTGCTGGTATTTTTTATAGTAAATATATTAGTAAACTTAGTTTTGTTAACCCATAGTACAACACTAGATTTACTATATTCTAATGTATTATCCTTTTAGTATATTGCTAACATTTTGTTAAGCATTTTTGCATTGGACTTCCCTGGTGGTCCAGTGGTTAAGAATCAGGAGACAACAGGTTCAATCCCTCATCTGGGAAGATTCCATGTACTATGGGGCAGCTAAGCCCATGTGCCATAACTACTGCGCCCACACTCTAGAGCACGTACTCCACAAAAAGAGAAGCCACCATGATGAGAAGCCCTTATGCTGCAGCAGAGACTAGCCCCTGCTCACCACAACTAGGAAAAAGCCCATGCACAGCAATGAAAATATTTTTTTAATTAAAAAAAGAAAATAACTTTTGTGTCTATGTTCATGAAGAATGTTAGTCTATACTTCTCTTGTAATGTCTTCAGCTGGTATTGGGGATCAGGGTAATTCTGGCCTCACAGAATGAGTTAGGAAGTGTTTCCTCCTCTTCTACTTAATGAAATAAGTCGTGTAGAATTCACATTATTTCATCTCTAAATATTTGCTAAAATTCAATGATGAAGATATCTGGACTTAGAGTTTTCTTTATGGAAAGATATTTAAACTACAACTTCAATTTTTTAATTGACAGATGGCTGTTCTGGCTTTTTTTTTTTTTTGAGTAAAACTTTGTGTCTTTTCAAGAAATTTGTTCATGTCATTTAACTTTTCAAATGTATTGGTATCAAGTTATTCATATATTTTCTTATAATCTTTTTCATGTGGGATCTGTAGTGATATCCCTTCTTCCATGTTTGAAATTCTTGATTTGTTTTCTCCTTTCCAATTAATCTGATTGGAAATTTGTCAGTTTTATTGATCTTTACAAAAAAACAACTTCTGGCTTTTTCTAATGTTAATCTTTATTCAATTTCCTTGATCTATTCTTTTTTATCATTTCTTTTATCCTGCTTACCTTGGGTATAATATGCTCTCCTCTGTTTCTAGTTTATTAAGGTAGAGGTTTAAGTTATTGACTTTAAACCTTTTTAATTCAAATATAAATATTTATATTAATGCTAAGTATACTCAATATGCCAGCAAATTTGGAAAACTCAGCAGTGGCCACAGGATTGGAAAAGGTCAGTTTTCATTCCAAACCCAAAGAAAGGCAAGCCAAAGAGTGCTCAAACTACTGCACAATTGCACTCATCTGCATGCTAGCAAAGTAATGCTCAAAATTCTCCAACCCAGGCTTCAGCAATACGTGAACTGTAAACTTCCAGATGTTCAAGCTGGATTTAGAAAAGGCAGAGGAACCAAAGATCAAATTGCCAACATCTGCTGGATCATTGAAAAAGCAAGAAAGTTCTAGAAAAACATCTATTTCTGCTTTATTGACTATGCCAAAGCCTTTGACTGTGTGGATCACAATAAACTGTGGAAAATTCTGAAAGAGATGGAAATACCAGACCACCTGACCTGCCTCTTGAGAAATCTGTATGCAGGTCAGGAAGCAACAGTTACAACTAGATATGGAACAACAGATTGGTTCCAAATCGGGAAAGGAGTATGTCAGGCTGTATATTGTCACCCTGCTTATTTAACTTATGTGCAGAGTACATCATGAGAAACACTGGACTGGAAGAAGCACAAGCTGGAATCAAGATTGCCAGGAGAAATATCAATA
>NW_011494956.1:9227245-9227751 GCF_000754665.1 Bison bison bison | reverse complement strand
GTCCCATCACTTCATGGCAAATAGATGGGGAAACAGTGGAAACAGTGGCTGACTTTATTTTTTTGGGCTACAAAATCACTGCAGATAGTGACTGCAGCCATGAAATTAAAAGACACTTATTCCTTGGAAGGAAAGTTATGACCAACCTAGACAGCATATTAAAAAGCAAACATTACTTTGCCAACAATGGTCTATCTAGTCAAGGCTATGGTTTTTCCAGTAGTCATGTATGGATGTGAGAGTTGGACTATAAAGAAAGCTGAGCACCGAAAAATTGATGCTTTTGAACTGAGGTATTGGAGAAGACTCTTGAGAGTCCCTTGGACTGCAAGGAGATCCAACCAGTCCATCCTAAAGGAGACCAATCTTGGGTGTTCATTGGAAGAACTGATGTTGAAGCTGAAACTCCAATACTTTGGCCACCTGATGCGAAGAGCTGACTCATTTGAAAAGACCTTGATGCTGGGAAAGATTGAGGGCAGGAGGAGAAGGGGACGACGGAGGAT
>NW_011494956.1:9216949-9227124 GCF_000754665.1 Bison bison bison | reverse complement strand
ACAGGGGCAGGAGGAGAAGGGGACGACGGAGGATGAGATGGTTGAATGGCATCACCAACTCAATGGACATGAGTTTGGGTAAACTCCGGGAGTTGGTGATGGACAGGGAGGTCTGGCGTGCTGCGATTCATGGGGTCACAAAGAGTCGGACATGACTGAGTGACTGAAATGAACTGAACTGAACTGATGTATTCTTTTGTTGCATCCTACAAATTTTGATATATTGTATCTTTATTGTTATTCAACTCAAGCTGTTTTCTAATTGCCCTCTTGATTTCTTCTTTGACCTATGGATTATTAGAAGAGGGCTGTTTAGTTTTCACATATTTGTTAAATTTTCATATTTTTTTTTGGTTGATTTCTAAGTAAATTCTGCTGTGGGTGGAAAACATACCAGTTTTATGACCCAACTGATCAAAATTTATGATCAATTTTGGTAAATCTTCCATGTGCACTTGAAAAGAATGTGTATTCTGCTATTATTGGAGGAAAATATTCCATAAATGTCAGTTAGGTCAAGCTGGTCAGCAGTGTTGCTCAAGTGTTGTAACATCTGCTATATCTTTACAAATTTTCTGTTAACTTGCTCTATCAATTATTGAGATAGAGATAATTGTAATTTTAAAAGTATCAATATATCATCAAATTTGGAAAGCTCGGCACTGGCCACAGGACTGAAAAAGGTCAGTTTTCATTCTAATCCCAAAGAAGGACAATGTCAAAGAATGTTCATACTACCATACAATTGTGCTCATTTCATATGCTAGCAAGGTTATGCTCAAAATCCTTCAAGCTAGGCTTGAGCAGTGTGTGAACCAAGAACTTCCAGATGTACAAGCTGGGTTTCAAAGTGGCAGAGGAATCAGAGATCAAATTGCCAACATTCCTTGGATCATTAAGAAAGCAAGGAAGTTCCAGAAAAAAAAACATCTACTTCTGCCTCAATTGACTGTGATAAGCCTTTGACTATGTGGATCACAACAAACTGGAGAATTCTTAAAGACATGGGAGTACCAGACCACCTTATCTGTCTTGTGAGAAACCTATATGTGGGTCAAGAAGGAACAGTTAGAACTGGACATGACGGAAAAGGTGATGGCACCCCACTCCAGTACTCTTGCCTGGAAAATCCCATGGACGGAGGAGCCTGGTAGGCTGCAGTCCACGGGGTCGCTAAGAGTCGGACATGACTGAGCGACTTCCCTTTCACTTTTCACTTTCCTGCATTGGAGAAGGAAATGGCAACCCACTCCAGTGTTCTTGCCTGGAGAATCCCAGGGACGGGGGAGCCTGGTGGGCTGCCGTCTATGGGGTCACACAGAGTCGGACACGACTGAAGTGACTTAGTAGCAGCAGTGTTTATATGTTAATCTCAAACTCCTAATTTATCCCTTTCTCCACTTCCCTGTTTGGTAAACATAGGTTTATTTTCTATATCTGTAAGTCTATTTCTGTTTTGTAAATGAATTTACTTGTATCATTTTTCTTAAAAAAAAAAAAAAGAACTGGACATGAAACAACTTACTGGTTTAAAATGGGAAAGGAGTACAACAAGGTTGTATAATGTCACCTTGTTCATTTAACTTATTTGCAGAGAACATCATGCAAAATACCAGGCTGGATGAATCACAAGGTGGAATCAAGATTACTGTAAGAAATATCAACAATCTTAGATATGCAGATGATACACTTTAATGGTAGAAAGTGAAGAGGAACTGAAGAGCCTCTTGATGAGGCTGAAAGAGGACAGTGAAAAAGATGGCTTGAAACTCAACATTAATAAAAGCTAAGATTTGGTCATCTGGTCCCATCACTTTATGGCAAACAGAAGGGAGAAAAGTGGAAACAGTGAGATTTTTTTCTCTTGGGCTCCAAAATCACTGCAGACAGTGACTACAGCCACAAAGTTAAAAGACACTTGTTCCTTGAAAGGAAAGCTGTGACAAACCTAGACAGCATATTAAAAAGCAGAGACATCACTTTGCCAACAAAGGTCCATATAGTTAAAGCCATGGTTTTTCCAGTAGTTATGTATGGATGTATGAGCTGGATCATGAAGGCTGAGTGCCAAAGAATTGATGCTTTCGAATTGTGGTGCTGGAGGACTCTTAAGAGTCCCTTGGACTTCAAGGAGGTCAGACCAGTCAATCCTCTAGGAAATCAACCCTGAATATTCATTGGAAAGACTGATGCTGAAGTTCCAGTACTTTGGCCACCCGATACAAAGAGCTGATTCATTGGAAAAGCCCCTGATGCTGGGAAACATTGAAGGCAAAAGGAGACTAGAACAGCAGAGGATAAGATGGTTAGATAGCATCACTTACTCAATGAACATGAATTTGGGCAAACTCCAGGAGATAGCGGAGGACAGAGGAGCCTGGCATGCTGCAGTCTATGAGATTGCAAAGAGTCGGACATGACTTAGAGACTGAACAACAACAACAAATATCTCCTTGCAGTTTAATCAATTTTACTTCATGTATTTTGAAGCACTGTTATTAGCTGCATGAACTTTTAGGGTTCTTAAGTCTCTTGCAGAATTGACCCTTATTATCATTATGAAATCCCTAGTAATATTTTTCTCTTATCTCTGGTCTTATTCCCGTCTCTGAAATCTAACTTGACTAATATTAATATATCCACTCCAATCTTCTTTAGATTGATATTAGCATGATATATCTGTCTCTGTCGTTTTACTTTTAGCCTATCTATATTTTTTAATCTAAATTCTTATAAACAGCAGATAGTTGAGATCTTATTTTTTTAAAAACCTATTTGGACAATCTTTGTCTTTTAACTGTTTTTTATCTAGACAGCTATATTTAATATGATTATCAATATGACTGGATTTTAACATACCATCATGTTATTTGTTTTCTTTGTCGTATGTGGTTTTTTTTTCTGTTCAATTTAAAGTATATTTCTGTTTTTGGATTGAATAATATTTATAATTCCATTTTTATCTCTTTTATTGTTCCATTAGCTATACTTTTTTTTTTAGTGATTGCACACTATTCATTTTAGTTTATCACAATTTACCTTCAAATAATATACTATTTCACTTATAGTTTAAAAATCTTACATTTCCATTCCCTCTCATTCTTTGTTTTACTGTTATCATATATTTTACTGTTATAAATCCCCAAACATATTATCATTATACTTGTTTTAAGCAGTTAATATTTTCTTAAAAAGAAGGGTAAGTCTTTTATACCTATTCACACATTTACCATTTCTAGTCTTCTTCATTCCTTTGGATGTATCCAAATTTCTCTCTGGTATCATTTTCCCTTTTTTTAACATTTTATGTATTTGTGCCTCATCTTTGTTCAGGGGCCATGCTAATCTCTGTTGTTCCAATTTTAGTATATGTGTTGCCAAAGACAACACTAGTATCATTTTCCTTTGATCTGAAGGACTTTCTTTATAGATTTATTATAGTCCTGACCTACTTGTGATGACTTCTCTGAGTTTTAGTATGTGTGGTATGTTTGCCTTCATTTTTTAAGATTTTTTTCCTGGATATAGAATACTTGGCTGACAGTTAATACTTTCAAGATGTTGCTCCACTGTCTTCTGCTTACATTGTTTCTGAAAAGAAGTCTGCAGTTACTTTTATCTTTTTTCTTTTGAACATAATTTGTCTTTTTCTTTGGCTGCTTTTAAGACTTTCTCTTTACTGCTCTAGTGACCTACAACATCAACTCACAAAGACAGCTTAGCCCAAACTTAATATCCATGGCCTTTGTATCATTCATCTTCTCTGGGGTTTTTTAGTCTCACTCTATCTCATGGGTTATTTTCTGGTGTGACTTCTGAAATGAGCTGCATATTCACCTCAAGGATAGCTCCCCTCCATATTTCTACATCTGCAGGTCTAACACTCATTTTCCTTCTTCACCTCTATGAGTTCTGACAGGCTGATGCCCTGGAAGTAGAAGCACCATCTTCACAACCCTCCACCCGCACTCTGGCAAGTCCAGTTCTGGGCCAGCTGTAGACCAAGTTGGAGGATGAGCAAACAGGCTCCAGGAGCACTTTGGAGAACAGATTTATGGCTCCTCACCTTTTATCATTGAATGTCCTGAGGATTTACAAAGGAGCTCAGTGGATGAATGAGGAGGCAAGGGACTTGTGAGGGGACCTGCTAGCAAAATCAGCTCCATGGGTCTGCTTAATTAAATGTTTACTTGGGGTGGCTTATGCATATGCATTTATGTTGGGGTAAGATTTGGTGATGGAGATCGTGGGGCACTAACCAACTGCCTGCCTCCTGGCACTATGCACCCTTGGTAGCACCTGGGTCTAGCCTCACCTTCAGATTAGCTGATCCAGGGTCAAGAGATATGCCTTTTGTGTGTCATGAGTCTTTACCTAACTCTGCTGCTTAAGCCTACCCCAAAAGGCAGTATCAGAGGATTTGACTTCAAAGCAGAAACTCAAATGCTGGTTTGGGTGCAGGAACCCTGCTGGTTCCCCATCTCATGAACCACACCTCCCTCTGACCAGGATTCCTCTAATAGTGGTCTATAGGGCTGACAGAACAATATAATTACTTAACGCTGACTGTCAGATTTTACCTTCTTCTCTGACCACACTAAACGTGACAACAGGAACTGACTACAGAATTTGTAGGGACCCCGTGCAAATGGAAACTCATGGGCCCTTGTTCAAATATTATTAAGCATTTCAAGAGGATGACAGAGCACTTAACCAAGTGGGGAGCCCTTCTGAGCACAGGGTCCTGTGCAGCTGCTGGCCGTGTGTGACAGGGTTATAAATACAACTTAACAATGTGCACCAGGACCAGGAATTCCTTTTGCATCTTTTTGTTTTTTTTAGTTCTGACACTAAATACTTAGATCTCTTTGTTCTCTTTTTTAAACTGCAAATATTAAGAGCTACTGAAAATTAAAACATTTTCTTGGTATATTTGAATCATACTTCATGGTTATTATTTTTAACATTTAATCAAACTGTAAATATTAAGAACTAATGAAAATTCAAACATTTCCTTGGTATATTTGAATCATACTTCATGGTTATTTTCAAGCAAACTGCCTACGTTCACATCCCTGTGTCACAATTTAATCTCAGGCAAGTTAAATAACTTCTCTGTATTTCAGTCCCTCATTTGTAAAATCGGGGATAATAACAATCTCTAACTAAAGAGATTGTTGTAGGGTAAATGAGATCATATATGAGGTGCTAAATGTAGTGCCTAAGGCTCCAACTAGCACCTCTATATGAATTAGAAAAAGTGCCCCTTTGGGTAGAGAAATTAAAAGGCACTTCCTCTCACCAGTGAGTCAGAGGGAGTTATCCCTTCTAGGTCTATGCTTCATGCCCAGGACTTGGCAAACAGACCTTGGCTGGCTTTCAGCCCCACTCATACCCTTGGAACGCCTCATTGTGCCAAGCACAGTACTTAAACATGTGGGTGGCCATGATCATATCTGATGCATAGTGAATGCTCCGTAAATCCAAAGCATAGTGGTTAAATCCATGGCATCCGGAATCAGACCTAGATATAGAATGGTTGAGTTGTAAAATTTGTCTTCAACACCCTCCATTCTCCTTTGGTGCTTCTCTTTCTCCGTTTCCTCCTTGAAGCATCCCAGCTCTCCCTCATCTTCTCTGAAGGAATTGGACATAGTCAGGCAGTTCAGGAAGCCAAAGCTTGTCAAGTCCTGATTAGGCAGACTGTTTCCTTGGGAGTGAGATCGAGAGGCAGAGTCTGGCAAGACCATTCAGTCCTGGCTTTGAATTCTGGCTCCTCAATCAATAGAAATTGTGGGTAGCAAGAGAATGGCCTTGTATTCACTACTGACCCTAACTGAAATTTCATATCCCCAGCACATGGTAAAGGCTTAAAATTGTTTTATTGATAGTTATGATAATTTCTTTCAGAGCACAGGCCATGGGTTGTTTTTATTTTATTTATTTACTTATTTATTTATGTTTGGCTGCCCTGGGTCTTCCTTCCTGCTTTCTCAGGTTACAGCAAGCAGGAACTACTCTCTGGTTGGAGCGTGCAGGCTTCTCCCCATGGTGGCTTCTGTTGTTGCAGAGCACAGGCTCAGTAGTTGTGGCACATGGGTTTAGTTGCTCCATGGTGTGTGGAATCTTCCTGGACCAGGGGTCAAACCTGTGTTCCCTGCATTGGCAGCTGAAGGGGATTCCTATTCACCAGAATACCAGGGAAGTCCCAAGAACATGTGTTAAATTGCTTTTAGTCCCTGCAATGTCAGGCACTTAATGTGCACTTAGTAACTATACACTCAGAATTAATAGCATCATTGGTATTGCATTTTGCAAATGCTTTCATAAAAATGGCTTCGTTCTATTTTTCCACAACCTTGTGAAATAGGCAAACTCACCCTTTTGAGGCCAAATTTACAGATGAGGAAGATAAGACCCAACATGGCTTGTGGCCTGCCCATGATCACAGAGTTGACAAAACATAAAAGCTGATCCAGAGCCTAGGACTTCAGAACCTAGGACCTCACCCAGATTCCATGCCCACTTACAATGCCAGAGACTCCCTAAGTCCATTTGGCAGGCCAAGGCCAGGAAATGAATGAAGTTTCAATGATCCTCAAAGAAACTAGAAAAATAAAGATAGGTAGAGTGTTCATTTTCCATAAAGCTAAACTTACTTCATTTAAAAAGCTAACCTTGGGGGCTTCCCTGGTGGTCCAGTGGTTAGGAATCCACCTTGCAATGCTGGGGATACAGGTTCAGCCCCTGGTGGGAGAGCTAAGATCCCACAGGCTACACAGCAGCTAAAGCCATGCGCTGCAGCTACTGAGCCATGTGCTCTGGAGCCCACGTTCCACAACCAGAGAGCCCACGCGCTGCAAGGACCGAACCCACGCACCACAACTAGGGCCTCTGTGCCTCAACGGAAGACCCTGCATGCCGCAACTAAGACCCAACACAACCAAATCAATAAACGTTTTTTAAAACTCAATTTAAAAATCCTTTATTGTGAGACTGTACTCTTCCTAATTTTATATAAAAATATATGTTCTTCTATAGTGTTACTAGGTGAAAGTTATTAGACCTACCAAAAGTTGCCCAAGTGAGGTTTGTCTGTCTCCCCACCTCCCAGTTATCTGACGTTTTACTGGTGTGTAAAATCTAAAAGACTGAGAAGCACTGTGCAATAACACGCCATATCTTTTGAATAAATAAATGCATGGAATATTTAAGGCAGCTAAAATCCTTATCGTACCAGCTTACTTAGGAGAGGCACCCAAACTAGAGAGATTAAATTGGGGGGGAAACTGTGTTCAGGATGTCTTCAGTTTCAAATCGGGTCAGTGCCGCATCTTTGGGAGGGAGGGGAGGGGCGGTGGAAAGGACCTTAAAAAAAAAAAGAAAAAAGAGCATACTCCAAAATAACTGGATTGCGTTTCTTTGCGTAACCATGCTTGGTACAACACCATTTTGTTTTGTCACTTTCTCTGGTCAGCCTGATCAAATACTCTGTCCACTTAAAGGAGATTGACCTTGGAAACAATGTCCTGGGAGAAAAGGCTGCTGTTGACCTACTTGAAGCACTGAGAGCCAGAAAGACAGGTAGGTGTTTTCAGTTTGTGTTCCCCTTCACCTGTCCACATCCACTCCTTCCCAAATGTTGCACTACTCACAACTTGCTCCACTTTTTCCACTGAACAACTGGCTGGAGCTAAGTGATGACCAGGATCACTGTCACAGGCTGGCCACCATTGTGTGGCCTGTGATTTGCATTAAGTTCTAGTGCTCTTAGGATGTGATATGTAGTCTTTGATCTAGGTGATAAATGTTGTTGAAATGAAATTTTTGCTGTTGCTCTTTCTTTTCTCCTGTGCTCTTGAAAAGTGAAAGTGTTAGTCACTCAGTCGTGTCTGACTCTTTGCGACCCCATGTACTGTAGCCCACCAGGCTCCTCTGTCCATGAATTCTCCAGACAAGAATACCAAAGGGGATCTTCCCCAGGGATCGAACCTGGGTCTCCCGCATTGCAGACAGATTCTTTACCAACTGAGTCATCAGGGAAGCCCTGAACTCTTATCCTCACCTATTCTCTGAGGACCTGTCTCCTGTTCTCTATTCTTTCTCCCAACCTGACCTGCAAAGATTTCTCCAGGTATCAACTGGAAAACTAAAGTAACAGCCCTCATAAGATTCTGATATGCTTCCTGGATCATCAAAGAATGGCTCAAGTGTGATAGGTACAGAGAGAGCATTAAGGGTATTTTTTTATCATGTAATCCTTTTGTAATCCAGAGCCAGACATTGTGGAGAGTGAAGTCAAGTAGGCCTTAGGAAGCATTGCTGTTGATAAAGCTAGTGGATGCAATGAAATTCCAGCAGAACTCTTCAAAACCATAATGGATGATGTCATCAAGGTGTTGCATTCATTATGTTAGCAAATCTGGAAGACCCAGCAGTGGCCACTGGGTCTGGCCTGGAAAAGGACTGGAAAAGGTTAATCTTTATCCCAATTTCCCAAGAAGGGTAGTACTAACGAATGTTCTAACCATCAGACAATTGCACTCATCTCCCATGCTAGTAAGGTTGTGTTTAAAATCTTGCATGCTAGGCTTCAGCTTTATGCAAACCAAGAAATTCCAGATGTCCAAACAAGGTTTAGAAAAGGCAGAGGAACCAGAGATCAAATTGCCAACATTTGCTGGATCATAGAGAAAGAAAGCTAGGGAATTCCAGAAAAACATCTGCGTCTCTGTCATTGACTATGCCAAAGCCTTTAACTGTGTGGATCATAATAAATTGTGGAAAGCTCTAAAAGAGATGGGAATATCAGACCACCTCACCCATCTCCTGAGAAACCTGTATGGGAGTCAACAAGCAACAGTTAGAACCCTGTTGGAACAACTGACTGGTTCAAGATTGAGAAACGAGTATGACAGAGCTGTCTGCTGTCACCCTGTTTATTTAACCTATATGCTGAGCACATCATGAGAAATGCCAGGCTGGACCGTTCAACTTCAGCTTCTTCAGCGTTACTGGTTGGGGCATAGACTTGGATTATTGTGATATTGAATGGTTTGCCTTGGAAACGAACAGAGATCATTCTGTCATTTTTGAGATTGCATCCAAGTACTGCATTTTGGACTCTTTTGTTGACCATGATGGCCACTCCATTTCTTCTGAGGGATTCCTGACCACAGTAGTAGATATAATGGTCATCTGAGTTAAATTCACCCATTCCAGTCTATTTCAGTTCGCTGATTCCTAGAATGTCGACATTTACTCTTGCCATCTCTTGTTTGACCACTTCCAATTTGCCTTGATTCATGGACCTGACATTCCAGGTTCCTATGCAATATTGCTCTTTACAGCATCGGACCTTGCTTCTATCACCAGTCACATCCACAGCTGGGTATTGTTTTTGCTTTGGCTCCATCCCTTCATTCTTTCTGGAGTTATTTCTCCACTGATCTCCAGTAGCATATTGGGCACCTACTGACCTGGGGAGTTTCTCTTTCAGTATCCTATCATTTTTCCTTTTCATACTGTTCATGGTCTCTGTTCGTTTCCAAGGCAAACCATTCAATATCACAGTAATCCAAGTCTATGCCCCAACCAGTAACACTGAAGAAGCTGAAGTTGAATGGTTCTATGAAGACCTACAAGACCTTTTAGAACTAATACCCAAAAAAGATGTCCTTTTCATTATAGGGGACTGGAATGCAAAAGTAGGAAGTCAAGAAACACCTGGAGTAACAGGCAAATTTGGCCTTGGAATATGGAATGAAGCAGGGCAAAGACTAATAGAGTTTTGCCAAGAAAATGCACTGGTCATAACAAACACCCTCTTCCAACAACACAAGAGAAGACTCTATATATGGACATCACCAGATGGTCAACACCGAAATCAGATTGATTCTATTCTTCACAGCCAAAGATGGAGAAGCTCTATACAGTCAGCAAAAACAAGACCAGGAGCTGACTGGGGCTCAGACCATGAACTCCTTATTGCCAAATTCAGACTTAAATTGAAGAAAGTAGGGAAAACCACTAGACCATTCAGGTATGACCTAAATCAAATCCCTTATGATTATACAGTAGAAGTGAGAAATAGATTTAAGGGCCTAGATCTGATAGATAGAGTGCCTGATGAACTATGGAATGAGGTTCGTGACATTGTACAGGAGACAGGGATC
>NW_011494956.1:9210541-9216849 GCF_000754665.1 Bison bison bison | reverse complement strand
AGCAGAGATCAAATTGCCAACATCCGCTGGATCATTGAAAAAGGAAGAGAGTTCCAGAAAAACATCTATTTCTGCTTTATTGACTATGCCAAAGCCTTTGACTGTGTGGATCACAATAAACTGTGGAAAATTCTTCAAGAGATGGGAATACCAGACCACCTGACCTGCCTCTTGAGAAATCTGTATGCAGGTCAGGAAGCAACAGTTACAACTGGATATGGAACAACAGACTGGTTCCAAATAGGAAAAGGAGTTCGTCAAGGCTGTATATTGTCACCCTGTTTATTTAACTTCTATGCAGAGTACATCATGAGAAACGCTGGACTGGAAGAAACACAAGCTGGAATCAAGATTGCCGGGAGAAATATCAATAATCTCAGATATGCAGATGACACCACCCTTATGGCAGAAAGTGAAGAGGAACTAAAGAGCCTCTTGATGAAAGTGAAAGAGGAGAGCGAAAAAGTTGGCTTAAAGCTCAACATTCAGAAAACTAAGATCATGGCATCCAGTCCCATCACCTCATGGCAAATAGATGGGGAAACAGTGGAAACAGTGGCTGACTTTATTTTTTTGGCCTCCAAAATCACTGCAGATGGTGATTGCAGCCATGAAATTAAAAGACACTTACTCCTTGGAAGGAAAGTTATGACCAACCTAGACAGCATATTCAAAAGCAGAGACATTACTTTGCCAACAAAGGTCCATCTAGTCAAGGCTATGGTTTTTCCAGTGGTCATGTATGGATGTGAGAGTTGGACTGTGAAGAAGGCTGAGCACCGAAGAACTGATGCTTTTGAACTGTGGTGTTGGAGAAGACTCTTGAGAGTCCCTTGGACTGCAAGGAGATCCAACCAGTCCATTCTAAAGGAGATCAGCCCTGGGATTTCTTTGGAAGGAATGATGCTAAAGCTGAAACTCCAGTCCTTTGGCCACCTCATGGGAAGAGTTGACTCATTGGAAAAGACTCTGATACTGGGAGGGATTGGGGGCAGGAGGAGAAGGGGACGACAGAGGATAAGATGGCTGGATGGCATCACCAACTCGATGGATGTGAGTTTCAGTGAACTCTGGGAGTTGGTGATGGACAGGGAGGCCTGGTGTGCTGCGATTCATGGGATCGAGAAGAGTCGGACACGACTGAGCAACTGATCTGATCTGATCTGATCTGATCAAGACAGACAGGAGAAACATCAACAACTTCAGATATGCGGATGATACCACTCTAATGGCAGAAAACAAGGAGGGACTAAAGAGCCCTTGATGAGGGTGAAGGAGGAAAGTGAAAGAGCCAGCTTAAAACTAAATATGAAAAAAACTAAGATCATGGCATCCAGCCCGGTTACTTCATGGCAAATAGAGGGGGAAAAGGTGGAAGTAGTGACAGATTTCCTCTTCTTGGGCTCTAATATCACTGCAGATGCTGACTGCAGCCATGAAATCAGAAGACATTTGCTTCTTGGCAGGATAGCTATGAAAAACCTAGACAGTATATTGAAAAGCAGACATGTTACTCTACCGACAAAGGTCCGTATAGTCAAGGCTATGGTCTTCCCAGTGGTCATGTACAGTTGTGAGAACTGGACCATAAAGAAGGCAGAATGCCAAAGAATTGATGCCTTTGAACTATGGTGCTGGAGAAGACTCCTGAGGGCTCCTTGGATGGCACGGAGATCAAACCAGTCAGTCTTAAGTGAAATCAACCCTGAATACTCATTGGAAGAACTGATGCTGACGCTGAAACTCCAATATTTTGGTCATCTGCTGCAAACAGCTGATTCATTGGAAAAGTCCCTGATGCTGGGGAAGATTGAAGGCAAAAAGAGAAGAGGGCATCAGAGGATGAGATGGCTGGATGGCATCACCAATGCAATGGACATGAACTTAGGCAAATTTCGGGATATGGTAAGGGACAGGGAGGCCTGGTGGGCTGCAGTCCATAGAGTCACAAAGAGTTGGACGTGACTGGGCCACTAAGCAACAACCAAAATCCTTTGAAAGTGAGAGGCTCACATATGGAACCAGCTGTTTAGTACTGGCCACACCTGTCCTCTCCTTCACAATACACATGTCCAGAATTAATGATAGCCACTCTTACTGCTGGTGGAAAAATGAGGAAAGGTCATTTTATTTTATTTTTAAATTTTATTTATCTATTTATTTTGTAACACCAAAACATTTTGTACTGGGGTATAGCCTATTAGCAATGTTGTGATAGCTTCAGATGAACAGTGAAGGGACTCAGCCATACATGTATATGTGTCCATTCTCCCCCAAAGCCCCCTCCCATCCAGGCTGGCACATAACATTGAGCAGAGTTCCATGTGCTATACAGTAGGTTTTTATTGGTTATCCATTGTAAAAATAGCAGTGTGTACAAAGAAAGGTCGTTTTCAATAAAGCTCAATGAAAGACAGCATAGACATTTGAAAATCCAAACTCAGTGTTAGTAAAACACGGAACACATCTTGGTACACTATCTGGTAGATTATGTGGAGAGAATGAAATGATATAAGCATCCAGTCTTCTATCATTTCTATAGTAAAAGTCTTATTAGAGGCATGACATAATTTCACACTGCAGATTTTTTTTTTTTTAACACTGGCAGCTTTAGAGAGAATTATAATATTACTGTTTACTTCACTGTCACTTTTTTTTCCCACTGTCATCTTTAAACTGAAATTACTGCATTGCCATTTAACAATCAAATGATTCCAGGATTTTAAGATCCTCCCTTTATTTTTAGAGAAACAGAACATCTACTTCCTAGTCCATTTAAGTTGAATTTAAACTAAACAGATTTATTCTGTTAAAATTAACTTAAATTTAACTTTAATTTAGGCTCAATAAACAGAAGGCAGGTCAATGATTTCATTTGGTTTTTCTTGGCACTGTAGCAGCTTTCTCATTCCACACTGCACCAGAGACATTATAAGGCTGCAGTGGGTGCTCATGATGGGTGGTCTCAGATGGCTGATGGCAAATAATTATCACTGAGCGCGTATTTGGAGCTGCAAAACATGGTGCTTGCCTGGTAAATGGTTCAATTTGCATAAGTAGGAAGATGATCATGAAATACCTGCCTGAAAATAGTCATTTAGAAAGCGTTAAAATGTCCCTTCTAGTTCAAGAAATCCGCTTTTCCCAAATGTGGTAATACATATGAATAGTTTGAATGCATTCATATTTTGAACCAAATAATTATGAGATATTTCTGCTGGAGCAGTTCAATCAGATTTGTTAGTTTGAATACCAGAAAAGACCCTTCAAACCAAGGTTACTTGGTTGGATTCTACAGGGAAAATATCTTGACATTTAGCCCTAATATGACATCATTTTCAACATTAAAAGCAATTAGTAATATTACTGGTTAGAGAACTAATGTTCTTCTGATTGCTTCTGTGTTCTTATAATTAATAAGTTATTATGCTAATTTATAATTCTAATTCTCCTTCTCTCATGAAATCCAAATTAATAGCCTAAGGCTATTTATTTACCAGCCAAGGAGTTTTTAATGACCTATTTTAACGATGGAATACACACAATAACGATGTTTCCTCAGAAACATCAACTTTATGTGTTTAAAAAAAAAATTTAACAGAAAGACAAGTCTCAATCCACATCTTACAGCACTGTTTTTTGACTAATCCTGAAAAGAATACTTCAGGATCACTTTGTTTATTTATTCATACTTATTTCTTTCACATACATTTATTAAATGCTTTTTGTGTGCCAGGCCCTATTCTAAATGCTGGTAATTGAGCAATGAATTCCTGCCTCCATGAGGCTTACTTCCTAGTGGAGAATAACAGACATTAAATCAGCTACTTCACAAAGAAGGAAAATATATATGATTGTGTATCATATAGAGATTATATTTCAAAGAAAAATAAAGCAAGAAAAGGAGATAGTGTGTATATGTCAGGGGCTGGAGACTGCCAGGGAAAAGGGACATTTGAATAAAGACCCAAAGGAGGAAGGGAGCAAGCCATGTAAGTATCTGTGAGATGCGCATTCCAGGTAAATGAATAGCAAGCACAGTGGTCATAAAGCAGGAGGCTACCTGGTGTGTTCCAGTGCCAGAAAGGCAGCCAGCAGGGCTGGAATGGGGTGAGAGAGAACAGGAAGGTAATAAGGTAAAAATTCCAAGAAGTAAGTGTGGAGGGTGGGCGGCCTTCTAGACAATTACGAGAACTTTTTTTTAACTCCATTGAGACGGAAAAGCACCTGAGAATTTTAAGCTGAGTTTTAACAGGATCATTCCAGCTCTAAATTGAAACAGATTCCGGGGGAGGAAAGAGTAGAAGCAAAGAAAACACTTAGGGAGTTTTCTCTGGAAAAATGAAACAGCCTTTCAGCAGACCCAGGACACCCAGCAATGAGCTTTAGATGAGAAGCTAGAAATAGGAGGAGTAAGGAAAATTCTACACATTGAACATCTGGGATTCAGCCTTTCTTTTCACCCAAGATATCTTTGTCTGCCTTGCCTCCAGAAGGCTGATAGTCATGTAGAAGACTGGGGTATTCTTTGAAAAACTGAACAGCCCCAGAGAAAGGAACTCCAGATGCTGAGAGCTGGCCACTCCCTCACCATTCAAAGCAGCTCTGCACATACACAGGAGCTTCCCATCAGCCTTTGGATGCCTCTTGCTTCACTGTGAACAGAAATCTCAGAATCTCCAGAGACATGAAGCAATTCTCCAACACAGGAAACCGTGCCTGAAACAAAGAGAATAAAAGAGCCCTGAAGATATAGAGACTATGTGAAAAACTTTAAAAAGAAATAAGTTAAAACACTCTCAAACAGAAGATCATGCATCTATAAAACAAGAACAGGATGCTATGAAAAAAGATTAGGAAAAAAATTAGGTTATTAGAAGTGAAAATAAAAACTTCAAACAAATGTTGAAAAACGAAGTCAAGAAAGTCTTCAAAAGTAGAGCAAAAGATAGGGAGATGAAAAATTGGTGAGAAAATATGAGCACGAGGATCAGTCTAAGAGCACCAGTAGCTAACTCATAATTTCAGAAAGAAAAGAAAGAAGTGAGGGAAGGGAATTATCAAAGGAATAAACCAAGAACTTTCCCAGAACCAAGGGACATAAATCTGCATATTGAAAAAGCCCACTGAGTGCTCAGCACAGTGCATGACAATCATGGCTTTCAGAATGCTAGGAATAAAAGGTAGATCCTAACAACGTACGGGGCTTCCCTGCTAGCTCAGCTGGTAAAGAATCTGCCTGTAGTGCAGGAGACCCAGGTTCGATCCCTGGGTCAGGAAGATCCCCTGGAGAAGGGAATGGCAACCCACTTCAGTATCCTTGCCTAGAGAACTCCATGGACAGACCATGGGGTCGCAAAGAGTTGGACACGACTGAGCGACTAGCACACACAACAGTATATAAAAAGAGAAAGAAAGATTGCATACAAAGGACTGGAAGTCAGGAAAATCATAGACTTCGTAACTGAAAACTAGAGGCAAAGGAGCCCTGCCATGACGACTCTGTGAGAACTCTACACATTCCTAACTCCTTACCAAGTGTGAGTGGAAACTAGAGATGTCTGTAGCTTGAAAGGACTCAAACTCTGTACCTCCTCTGTATCCATTCTCAGAAAGCTTCCAGAGAATATACTTGAGCAAAGTGAGGGAATTCACATAGACAAAGAATACAGAATCCAGAAATCAGAAGAAGTGTAGAAAAGGGAGTCCCAGATGATGGTTTAGGTCAGAAAAATGGAGGACTTTAAAAAGGGGGAATATTGCATTAAAAACTGAATTAATAGGGGATTGAAAATGCTCAAGTATTTTGAAAGAAATAATGATAGTTATGTGAGAAATAAAAGAAATTAAGGGGACTATTTCAAATAGGCAATGGCGCCCCACTCCAGTACTCTTGCCTGGAGAATCCCATGGATGGAGGAGCCTGGTGGGCTGCAGTCCATGGGATCGCTAAGAGTCGGACACGACTGAGCGACTTCACTTTCACTTTTCCCTTTCATGCATTGGAGAAGGAAATGGCAACCCACTCCAGTGTTCTTGCCTGGAGAATCCCAGGGACAGGGGAGCCTGGTGGGCTGCCGTCTATGGGGTCGCACAGAGTCGGACACGACTGAAGCGACTTAGCAGCAGCATGCATTAATTTGATTGAAATATTTTTAGAGAATTGAGCAGGGCATAGCTTTCTCACCATGCCAGTCACCATTATATAATTCCATCACAGTATCTAATACTATCTTAAGTCATCTCAGCTTCTGCTAAGGACTTTGAGCATTGAAGAATGGGTAGAACTTTACAAGGAGAAGAAATTG
>NW_011494956.1:9207181-9210441 GCF_000754665.1 Bison bison bison | reverse complement strand
AGAAGAAATTGATGACCGAAAGTATGTTCAGGGAACATGACAGTCTTTTGTGGGTTTGGTTGCTATACCAACATTCTGAGGCTTCAGGCTGGCCCCCAAACCATACTGCTGGCCCCATTTCAAATGGTTTCCAACCCCCGAAACTCCTTTCAGCCAGAGCCATGAATCCCACACTCTTCCTGCCTTTCTCAGTGATCAAGACTTTGGACCTTGTTTTCCTATTGAAGACCTTGTTTTCCTCTACTTTGGACCTATCCTGTTTCTTTCTTTTCAACTCTGAGCTTTGTTTCTCTCCTTTCAACTCTGAGCTTTGTTTCTCTCCATGACTATGATTCACACCTATTGAGATGATGCTTGGCTGTGTGGAAAAGAACCAGCTACAGTGGTCTAATAAGGTAGAGGAAGACTGGGGAGGTAAGAGACACTCCACCATGTCATTCACATCCCAGGTTCCCTCTCTTTCTTCACCATTAACCTCAGCAAGGTTATCCTCATGGTTTACCCTCAAGGTTTATCCTCATGGTTGCAAAGTGGCTGCTTCACCAGTAGCCTCCCATTTCTATCCCACAACAGAAGAAGGAAAGGACAAGGAAAAATTGTGGGCACCTATATGAGGAAAATCTCTGAAATTCCCAGGATAGTTTGGCTTATGTTTAGTTGGTGAGAAGTATGTTACATGCCCACCCTTAATGCCAAGGAGGACTGGAAAATAGATTTTTTTTATAGCTGGGCACATTGTTACACTTAAAAAAAAATGAGTTCTTTTAGAAGAGGAGAAAAGAGATCAAGCAGCGAGGTGGCTGTCTTTGCCTCACTCTTTTAGATTGCTATAGATCAGTCAGCCAGTCCTTTGTCAAAGGCCTTTGAAGCCAGTGACCCCTTCAGAGTGGCCCAAGTGAGAGAAACCAGGCTCTTTATTAGACATTCGGCATGGCCCCTTGAGTCAACTAGCAGACTTGCATCTGTATAACCTGCTGCTCTACGAGGGAACGTAGAAGACACACACCTGGGCCAAAAGTGGACCCTAGAAGGGACTTCCCTGGTGGTCCCATGGATAAGAATCTACCTTCCAATACAGGGGACTCAGGTAGGACCCCTGGTTGGGGAACTATGATCCCACGTGCCACAGTGCAACCAAGACCTCATGCCACAACTAGAGGGTCTGTGCACCGCAACAAAAGATCCCACTTGGCACAAGGAAGACCCCGAAAGCCACAACTAAAACTCAACACAGCAAAATTAATTAATCTTTTAATAATTAAATTTTAAATTGACTTTTAATTTTTAAAATACTCAGTTTAAATCAATTAATTTAATTTTAAAATAGACCTAGGAAAAACAAGGGGCTACTGCATGCCCTCCCAATATAGGCATGCCCCTGAAAGATGATCACCTTAGATTTTGTCCTGGACCAACCCCACTGTGGAGCATCAGAGCAGACCTCCACCACATTAACACACACCCTGATTTTTTGTATGAGCCACGGGATGAAAGGACTCCCTAGCACACCAAGTACTGATAACCATCGATCACCAGGGGAAATCATCCAGCTAGGATACTGACTCCTTTCTCTCCCAGCCACATTTTTACCACCCAGACCCTCAGTGACCCAGGTTCTGGCCCTTTCCAAGTCCTGAAATTATAAACCATATTGTCTTACAGCTCCAAGCCCCTTGCCCTCCACCACCCTTTACTGTACCCAGCCTGACCTCATCCCACACTTTTACAGCCAGCTTCAAGTTTCAACCTCAGTTCATATCCAGGTGGTTACTTGTGTGCCGTGCTGCCATGCTAATTCACTTCAGTTGTGTCCAACTCTTTGTGACCCTGTGGACTGTAGCCTGCCAGGCTCCTCTGTCCATGGGGATTCTCCAGGCAAGAATACTGGAGTGGGTTGCCGTGTCCTCCTCCAGGGGATCGTCCCGACCCAAGGATAGAACCCTTGTCTCTTATGTCTCCTGCATTGGCAGGCGGGTTCTTTACCACTAGTGCCACCTGGGAAGCCCCTTGTTACTTGTACTTCTGACCAACTGACTATAAATCAGAGTCTCTCACAAGCCCCTCCTTACGTTCAATCAGGATACAGGAAACCAGTTTACTCACCAATTGTCAGTTTATTGCAAAGGACATTAAAGGCTATGAATCTTCAGCCAGCTGAAGATGCACACAGGGTGAGGTCCCACTTCTGTCCTCCTGGAGTCTGGGACCCAGCACAGAGACACATGGAAGCATTGTTTCCCCAACTTAGACACTCTGTGAACCTCATCCTTTTGATTCTTATGAAGGCTTCATCACATAGGCTGCTGCTGCTGCTGCTAGGTCATTTCAGTCGTGTCTGACTCTTCGAGACCCCATGGACTGCAGCCTACCAGGCTCTTCCACCCATGGGGTTTTCCAAGCAAGAGTACTGGAGTGGGTTGCCATTGCCTTCTCCACATCACATAGGCATGGTTGGTTAAATCGTTGGCCATTGGTGACCATTAACCGCCAGCCTCCCCTCCCTGGAAATCAGAGACTGAAAGTTCCAAACTTCCATTCCAGGTTGGTTCCCTTGGCAAGCAGTCCCACTCTTTAGGGAATTTCTGAAAGTCACTTTATTAACATAGCCCTAGCCTGTGGCAAGAAGGGGGTTGTTATGAATAAAAAGACACTAATTTCACCTTGATGGCTTTGAAGGGTTTTCAGGACTTGAGACCAAATATAATACAAGCTATTCCCATTACTCTTATCTCTCGGAAATTCCAAGGGTTGTGGGAGCTGTGAGCCAGGAACCATGGACAAATACCATAAGAAATGTATATTTCTCATATATATTTGGTCACCTGAATGACCAAATATATTTCTTTTTTTTTTAATTTTTAATTTTATTTTATTTTTAAACTTTACATAATTGTATTAGTTTTGCCAAATATCAAAATGAATCCGCCACAGGTATACATGTGTTCCCCATCCTGAACCCTCCTCCCTCCTCCCTCCCCATACCCTCCCTCTGGGTCGTCCCAGTGCACTAGCCCCAAGCATCCAGTATTGTGCATCAAACCTGGACTGGCATCTCATTTCATACATGATATTTTACATGTTTCAATGCCATTCTCCCAAATCCTTCCCACCCTCTCCCTCTCCCACAGAGTCCATAAGACTGATCTATACATCAGTGTCTCTTTTGCTGTCTCGTACACAGGGTTATTGTCACCATCTTTCTAAATTCCATGTATATGTGTTAGTATACTGTATTGGTGTTTTTCCTTCTGGCTTACTTC
>NW_011494956.1:9198719-9207081 GCF_000754665.1 Bison bison bison | reverse complement strand
CAGATATCAAAATGACTCCGCCACAGGTATACATGTGTTCCCCATCCTGAACCCTCCTCCCTCCTCCCTCCCCATACCCTCCCTCTGGGTCGTCCCAGTGCACTAGCCCCAAGCATCCAGTATTGTGCATCAAACCTGGACTGGCATCTCATTTCATACATGATATTTTACATGTTTCAATGCCATTCTCCCAAATCTTCCCACCCTCTCCCTCTCCCACAGAGTCCATAAGACTGATCTATACATCAGTGTCTCTTTTGCTGTCTCGTACACAGGGTTATTGTCACCATCTTTCTAAATTCCATGTATATGTGTTAGTATACTGTATTGGTGTTTTTCCTTCTGGCTTACTTCACTCTGTATAATAGGCTCCAGTTTCATCCACCTCATTAGAACTGATTCAAATGTATTCTTTTTAATGGCTGAGTAATACTCCATTGTGTATATGTACCACAGCTTTCTTATCCATTCATCTGCTGATGGACATCTAGGTTGCTTCCATGTCCTGGCTATTATAAACAGTGCTGTGATGAACACTGGGGTACACGTGTCTCTTTCCCTTCTGGTTTCCTCAGTGTGTATGTCCAGCAGTGGGATTGCTGGACCAAATATATTTCTTATAAATCATAACGTGTGCATGCTAAGTTACTTCAGTCATATCAGACTCTCTGCTACCCTATAGATTGCAGCCTGCCAGGGTCCTCTGTCCATGGGATTCTCCAGGCATAAATACTTGAGTGGGTTGCCATGCCCTCCTCCAGGGGATCTTTCTGACCCAGGGACTGAACGCACATCTCTTAAGTCTACCTGCATCGGCAGGCGGGTCCTTTACCACTAGTGCCACCAATATCACAGATCTATATAGGAAAATCAGTGAGAAATCTTGGTTTTAAGTTATATGAAATCAATTCAAACTGATTTCATTACCAAAAAATTTTATTGGCTCATATAATGGAAAGTCCAGAGTTGGTTCTAGCTACAGTTTCCCTTAGAGTCAGGGATTCAAATGATGCCATCTATTCCTACCTCCTGGAAGTCCTGCTTCTAGGTTGACTTTATTCTTAGGCAGATTCTTTCCGCACAGTGGCAAGTAGGGAAGCACTAGCCAGGAGTTTACATTCTGCCTGTTTAATCTTAAGAAAGATCCTTTCTCTTCACATTCATTGGACCACCATAAGTTACATGGACACCCATTGACCAGTCACTGCCAGGGAGAAGAAATGCATGAATCGGCCAGGTCTGAGTTATATGCCCAACCCTGGAGGGCAGGGAGTGGAACCCCAAAGGAAACTCAATGTTCTGTTCCAGCAAGAAGCCACAGTGGAGGCTTGGCAAGCACAAACAAGAGATATCTGCTAAAGATGGAGAGTCAATAATGTTATCAGAGCTGATGAACTAAAAGATCAGAATTTTGCTTTTGGATGATTAATCTGGAACCTGGGTCCAGGATGGACTTGGGATTGTGGAAGTCTGAGGTTAGGAGGACTAGTTAGAAGGCAACTAGAATGATCCAGGTAAAGGATATGACAGTGGAATAGAAAAAGAAAGGACTAGTACAAGAAGTTATTACAGAAATTATTATGATCACTCACATCAAGGAGATATAAGGAAAAGATATTAGGTAAAAGGAAAGTTGCCCAGTTAATAAAATGTGGGAGAATGCCCTGCTCAGAATGCTAAGACTCAGTCCATCATGGAATTGTGAGATAGCCTACCCATCACTATTATGTTCTTCCTCCTCTCAGGTAAACTGCCAGTTTTAAAAATTACAGTCACTCCCCAGATCTCTTCAGACACCTTCAGATCTATTTGGAAAAACAGCAAGAAATCTAGTATTACTCATAAAAAGAAGAAAAAGGTATGCTCTTGGCTATCTATGCATGTGAGTAGCAGCTCCACTGTATGGAGCCTGGGTACTCCATTGGGGTAGATGGTACCATGGGTAGCACATGGGCTTGGTGAGAGCATGAGCATTTGAGTTCGAAGTCACACTCCCCTAAACCATCATTGCATTCTGATGGATGATGATTGTACCAAGGGACAAGCAGGAAGAGAACAGCACAGTTCTCTCAAAGATTAGTGCAAACTCTGCCGCCTCTCTTTGAACTTTCCCCACCAACCCCAACACACACACACACACACACACATACACACACACATATTCTGGTTCCTGTTAGCCTACTGTGGCTCTGCAACGGTGAATTTATATCAATTCTTTATGAAGCTGTGCTGTGTTGCCTCTTTTTGTTGTTCAGTCAGTAAGTTGTATCTGACTCTTTGTGACCCCATGGACTGCAGCACGCCAAACTTCCCCGTCCTTCACCATCTCCCAGAGTTTGCTCAGACTCGTGCCCATTGAGATGATGATGTCATCCAACTATCTCATCCTCTGTCACCCCCTCTCCTCCTGCCTTCAATCTTGCCCAACATTAGGATCTTTTCCAGTGAGTTGGCTTTTCACATCAGATGGCCAAAATACTGGGGCTTCAGCTTCAACATCAGTCCTTCCAACAAATATTCAGGGTTATTTCCTTTAGGACTGATTGGTTTGATCACCTTGCTGTCCAAGGGACTCTCAAGCGTCTTCTCCAGCACCACAGTTCAAAAGCACCAATTCTTCAGTCTTTGGTATTCTGCCTCTTAGGGCGGGTAATGATTTACATATGCTTCCTTTCTACTGTATGAAGTTGAACTTCCCTTTTCTTTTTTTCTAATTATGATTTCCTGTCCATTTTTTCACAGGCTAAAAACTGAATACGAATGCCATGTATCCATATGGATTCCATCTATTTCCATGGACAACTAGATGTGCCTGGAAAAATATTGCTTGTAACCAAGTGGCTTGTAACCAAGTATCACTGTAACCAAGCCCCTTTCAAGTTCTAAAATTTGATAAGACTCTTTTATGAAAGTTCAGAATAGTGTTAATCTTATCATGTTTATCATTTTCTAAAATGTGGGTTTCACAAACAGGTCTTAGTAAAAATAAGTGGAATTCTTCTTTGGGGCTCTTGTGCATGTCAAGTTTATAATTTGAAGGAAGTTATGATCTTTATCTAGAAAAGAAAAAAATCTTCTTTCATAAATGTATCTATGGTTGGGAGCAACAGGAATTTGGGAAATAATAACCACTTTCTGAAAGACAACATCTCTAAAAATAGGGATCTTACCCCAAATGAGGAAACCTCCGCTTACTGCAACCTATACCTGCATTAAAGTTTCAGACAGCTCCATGGGCAATGGAAGAGGTGTCATGGATCAATATATTGATGATAAATTGGGTTTGTTAAATTGTACATGTTGCAGGGATAAAAAGCATAGATTGGGCAATTAAAATGAAACCAGAATTCTCTGTGGAAACCTGCTGCTTTTCAGGTGACCTTGGGCAGGTCAGTTAACCTCACTGTGCCTCAGTTTCTCCTTACATAAGATACAGATAAGAAGAGCACATATTCATTTGGTGAGCATTGAATGAGGTGACACATGTCAAGTATTTTAAGATAATACCTGTTTCATTGTATGTTTTCAAAAATTAATATTAATGACTGGTATTATTGCTGATGTTAGAATTGAGTGATTCCAGTTATTTCACTTACAATAGCTACACAAGAAAAATAGAAAAAAAAAAAAAAAGGCTTAAGATTTCTTCATTTAGCACTTAGAAACTGCCATTGATTCTATGTATAATGTAACAAGTTCTGGTATGTTCCGGGCAAAAATCTAATTGTGGAGGTGAGGATGGTTATGGTAAATTATGTCCTCTCTTGAGGATCTTAGCTCCTAGCAAGGAAGTCAGCATCCTCATTCATTAAAAGTAAACATTAGGGCATGAGTTGAAATAGTCAGGGTAAGCAAGCCTATGGAATAGTGACAGCAACTTAACAAATCTCCAGAACTTATATATCCAATGTGTAAGATGTGTGAGGCTTCCTGGTAAATTGTTTCTGCTAAAAAAAAAAAAATAGAACTTTTTAAAGATTTGCCACTGACATCCACGGGATGGGAGTGTAAAATCTGTGTGTTCATTTAGGTGTATTTTGACAATGTCTATCAAAATGAAAACAAACAAACAACCTATAGCCTTGACTCAGGCATGCATACATTTAGGGGTCTTTTGACAATGTCTATCAAAATGAAAAAAAAAAAAAACACAACAACATAGCCTTGACTTAGGCATGCATACATATTTCCTTGCACGTGTCTGGAGTATATCTATCTATAGAAATATGTATATGCTGCTGCTGCTGCTGCTAAGTCGCTTCAGTCGTGTCCGACTCTGTGCGACCCCATAGACGGCAGCCCACCAGGCTCCCCCGTCCCTGGGATTCTCCAGGCAAGAACACTGGAGTGGGTTGCCATTTCCTTCAGTGCGTGAAAGTGAAGTCGCTCAGTCGTGTCTGACTCTTTGAGACCCCATGGACTGCAGCCTACCAGGCTCCTCCGTCCATGGGATTTTCCAGGCAAGAGTACTGGAGTGGGGTGCCATTGCCTTCTCCATGTATATAGAAATATCTAAGGAAATATGTATTAAGATGTTTACAGCAGCACTATTAATTATACATTGGAAACAACTAAATGTCTCTCAACTGGTTCTCAGAGACATAAATCACAGGAAATGTATATAGTGGAATACTGTGCAGTCATTAAAGCTTATGTGGAGAGACGCGCTAGTCATACTATTAAACAAAAAGAGCAGCCTGGAGAATAGTGAATGTGAAAATTTCACATTAAAATGAACTGGCATAATATGAGTTGGCAATTTCATCTCTGGGTTTATATATCCAAAAAAATTGAAAGCAAGATCACGAAGAGATAATTGTACACCTATGTTCATAAAGTGTTATTCATAATAATTAAATGATAGAAGCAACCCATGTATCCACTGATGGATGAATAGATCAGCAAAATGTGGTCGATACATACAATGGAATAGTATTCAGTTTTAAAAAGGAAGGAAATTCTGACACATGCTACAACATGGATGAACTTGGAGGACTTTATGCTGTGTACACCAGTTACAAAAAGACAAACACTGTATAATTCCAATTATGTGAGGTACCTAGATCATTCAAACTCAGAAACAGAAAGGAAAATGGTGGGTGCCAGAGGGACAAGGGCGAAATGCAGAGTTGTTTAATGGGTATGGAATACAGTTTCAGTTTGGGAAGATGAAAAAGTTCTAGAGATTGGTTGATAACAATGTGAATGTACTTAATGCTACTGAACTATATACACTTAAAAATGGTTAGGATGGGGGTTTCCCTGGTGGCTCAGGGGAAAAAGAATCCACCCACCAATGAAAGAGACAATGGTTCCATCCCTGATCCAGGAATATCCCACATGCCGTGGAGCAACTAAGCCCATGCACCCCAACTACTGAACCTATGTTCTAGAGTCCAGGAGTCACAACTACTGAAGCCCTTGCGCCCTAGAGTCTGTGCCACACAGCAAGAGAAGCCACTGCAGTGAGAAGCCCGGCACTGCAACTGGAAGAGCCCCCACCTGCAAAGAAGACCTGGCACAGCCAAAAATAAGTAAGTAAATAAAGTTTAAATCTTTAGGATGGTAAACTCTACGTTATATATATTTTACCACAATTTAAGTTTTTAAATGAGTTGATGTGTTACATGTCTGCTAGTATATATGTAGCAGTTTCTGAAGAGTCTATTAATAGTACTTGCTTTTTTCCCATTGGATACTCAATTTACTATTTTAAGGTTTTTATCATTTATGAGCTGTCAATTAAAAAAAAAAACACCTTACAATTGTTTGATGAACATCAGTAACAGCACTTTGGGGTTGTTATATGACCTGGTGCCAAAAGAGAGGAAGAAACACAGTAAGTGCCACGTGTCATGATTTTTCTGGGAGGAACGAATAGTGGCAAAGGATGCTCACTAAGGACAACAAGATAAGTGAGTTTTTCCTCAATGCAGAAGCAATGTAGCTGGAACAGGTAGAGAGAAGTTCTGACCAATTTCAGAAATGTTAAAATGTGAGGGGGGGAAAAAGACAGTCCTCGGTGTGTTTGGATGCCTGAGCTAATTAATCTGATGAGGGTCTCAGTGAGGAGTGTTTAGGAAATGACACTGGAAAAGTGGATTGGTGCTATATTGCAGCAGGATTTAAGGGACCAACTGGCACATTTAGATTTTGCTGTAATGATAATGCAGAGCCATGGAACATTTTGAACAGGAGAGTGCTGGGTGGAAAAGGAGTATAGGAAAATTAAACAGGCACTTTAGATTGAATGCTAGAGTGGGGAGCAGAGATAGGAAGGAAGTCAGGACACAATAATCCAGGGGTGGGGAGGTGAGGTTCAGACTCAACACCAACAGGTACCACTCCTTCTTAATCATCCTCTGGCCTTTCATCTAAGGTCCCTCTTTTTCTCTTTCAAACTGCCCAGTTCCCACCAATTGGGGCATTTTTATCCTCTTCTGGTTCCAGTCTTTTTTTTTTTTTTTTTAATTATCTAGCATTTATAATCATTTATAGTCAGATATGCGGTAGCTTAATGTGAATGAAACATGTTCTGGATGGTTCATCTGGGTTTGTTTACAGACATTTTTGTCTGGCTCATGAAGTTACTGTGGTCAAATTTATATCTGCTACCACTACTACTGCTCTGTCCGTTTGCTTTCTCCATTTACCTCCTGGCCTCCAAGGCCCCCCATCTCCCCCCCAGTTCAAACTTTACCTCTTCTATGAGGCTTTCCCTCACTCCATCTGTCTTGAGGAAGGTTTCTGTCTCTTACCCAACCGGACTTCCTCAGTGGCTCAGATGGTAAAGCATCTGCCCACAATGCGGGAGACCCGGGTTCGATCCTTGGGTCGGGAAGATCCCTTGGAGCAGGAAATGGCAACCCAGTATCCCTTGGAGAAGGAAATGGCAACCCACTCCAGTATTCTTGCCTGGAAAATCTCATGGACGGAGGAGCCTGGTTGGCTACTGTCCATGGGGTCGCAAAGATGGGGTCGCAAAGAGTTGGACAGGACTGAGCAACTTCACTATCTACCATCTGTCTCTTACAGCACTTAATGCACCACTCAACAAACAGCACAAATGTGACCCTGTGTCCATATTTGTAATCTTACATTTTAATGCATCCTTGACTCCTCTGCCAGATTTCTGGAGTTTGGTTAGCCTAGACCCAGGGGCACCAGGCCTGACCTCAGGAGATGAGGGAATGATGAGGCCCAATAAAAAGAGGTGGGAAGCTCTGAGTCCTAATCCTGACACAGCAGGTGGCCACCACTAGGTGGTAGTGGTGACCAAGCATCTTCCGGTCTCCCTGCCTCAGCTTCGGTATCTTTTAAATGAAGATGTTACCTGCTTTGCTTGGGAAAACATAATAACATGACCCTGGGCTGGTAGTAATAGAAGAACCCTAGTTTCCACTGTCCCCTTCTCAGAATAGCAGAATTACTTTTCTGAATTACTATAAATTACTTTTATAAATATAGCAGAATTACTATAAATTACTTTTTGGGACTTCATTATTCCTGCATATAAAAAGTTAAACTAGCTTTAAGTTTCTTAGAGTGTGGTCTCCTGGGTTCCTGGAATCCTTTCAGGGGACCAACAACGTCAAAACTATTTACATAACAGTATTCATAGCTATGAGCTTCCCTGGTAGCTCAGCTGGTAAACAATCAGTCTGTAATGCAGAAGACCTCGGTTCAATTCCTGGGCTGGGAAGATCCCCTGGAGAAGGGAATGGCTACCCACTCCAGTATTCTTCCCTGGAGAATCCTATGGACAGATAAACCTGACGGGCTACACAGTCCATGGGATCTGCAAAGAGTCGGACACGACTGAGAGACTAAGCACAGCACAGCACTCATAGCTATTTTTCTTCATTCTCTCTTGTGAGTGTACAATATTGGTATTCTAAGGATAACTTGTAATGGATTTCTTACTGTTTTGAAGTGAATTAATATATTCAAAATTTTCCCGTTTTCTTAAAAAGGAAATACATATGTATACGCGTGTATATGTACACATCCATCCTACACAAACAAAAGTTCTTAAATGTCCTTAAGTAATTTTTAAGTGTAAAGGGGTCCCGAGACCAAAATATTTGAGAACCGTTGAACCAGATTTCTAGCTCGTCATTCATTCACTCAACAAATAACTGTCCCTTCCCGAGGCTGCATTTCTTAAACGAAGGCGATGATCAAGAAATAGTCCCCGCTCCCAGGGCGTTTACATTTGAGAGGGACGAATATATCAACAAGACATCTTCTAAAAGCGGTGTCATGAAGACATAAAACAGGACACGTGTTTCCACCGCGCAGGGTCGGCCCGGGGTCTCTCAGCCCGCTGAGCTGGCCCGGCGTTGGGGACGCGAGTACCGGG
>NW_011494956.1:9197834-9198619 GCF_000754665.1 Bison bison bison | reverse complement strand
GATGCCCCGGGCCCGCCCCAGCCAATCGCGGGCGCTCCCCCGTCCTAGACCCCCGCGGCGACCCGCGGCCTGCGGGCGGCGCTGTGGCCCGTCGGACGGCCCCACCGGAGCCGCCATAACCGCCCGCCTCCCACGACCCAACGTCTCCGTCGCCGGCTCCGCGCCGCCGCTATGGCCGACGTGGAAGACGGTGAGGAACCCTGCGCCCTGTCCTCTCACTCGGGGAGCGCAGGATCCAAGTCGGGCGGCGACAAAATGTTCTCTCTCAAGAAGTGGAACGCGGTGGCCATGTGGAGCTGGGACGTGGAGTGCGATACGTGCGCCATCTGCAGGGTCCAGGTGATGGGTAAGCGCAGCACGCGAGGCCCCGGCTGTGCTGCGGCCTCCGCAGGCCCGGCATCGGGCGTAGGGGCTTGAAGGACCAAGCCTCCGAGAGACCGTTCCGGGAGGAGTAAGGGCGGGATCGCCCTGCCCCGGCCCAGGGAGACCGCGGGCCACGCCGAGCTGCCGCTGATCCGAGGGCTGCGGCCGCTGCCAGGGGCCGAGGGGTCGTTCAGCAGGCGACCTGTGCCGGGGACGGGTATTCTGGGGGCAAAAAAGGAGTAGCAGGCAGGACAATTAAACAAGGTCATTTCCAGTAGTGATCGGTGTGATCACGACAATAAAAGTAGATGATTTAACGGGAGCTGAGAGGAACCACTTCGGTTTGTGTGGCCAGCGACGGCACCCTTTTCCGAAAGCAAACCACACAGAGGTCAAGGTCAAGGCCCTGAGTCAGCGGGTCA
>NW_011494956.1:9139489-9197734 GCF_000754665.1 Bison bison bison | reverse complement strand
GCGGGTCAGTCTGATGGTTCTGGTCACACATCAAAGTGATGCTCTGGAGTCATCTTCCCCCAAAATGACCACTAGTCGTGCTCTGGAGAGGCTCAGGGAAGAAGAGAGTTCCTAGCCGTCCCCTTTCTGGATTGGCTACTGTTCTGCTGGCTTTTAAACCTGGATGATTGAAGATTGGTCAGATAGCGCTCGGTTCGCTTGAACTAGAAGAATGTAAACCCTTTTATTCAGAGACATGAAGCTTCATCTCTTTACTGGCCACTCCCCATCCTAGCATGCCATTTCCTGGAGAAGGGTAGTGTCCTCAAGTCCGGCCTTTATGGAAAGCCCTCTTTTGCAGACTTGTTACTTCTTTCTATGATATTTTTAATAAAAATATTGGACCAAATGAAGCATTTCAGAACAGCTTCATCTCGTTGTGTTTTATATGGTCTCTGTTTTAAGATCTTAGACGACCTTAAAACAGAATTGCTGTTTAAATGCACGTTGTATTTTTAAACAGGGCATTTAAAACTACAGCATTTAAGAGCGTCTTAAATGTCATTTCTTGAAGGTAGTTGGAGAAAACTGAGGCTTCTGTAGTTTGAAAACTTTGTGTCTTGCACTGAAAAATGAGACAGTTGGAGAAAATAACTTAAAAGTTGCTTTCCCTTCTTGAGCATTAAAAATTCAGACCTAGCAGAAATAAGAGATTTCACAATTTACTCTCTCTGTGGTATGCGCTTATGTTATGTATTCGTAGGAATTTGTTATAAAGAGAATTTGCAACTATGGGATTCAAATTTTTGTTTACTTTTTAAAAGAACTAGATTTCAGATGTGATCCACTTATTTTGTGTATCGGGTTTTTAGGTACTTAGTTTATGGGCCTGCAATACAGCCCCCTTGCCCTAACCCTTTCTTGAAAGCTAGAATCATAACTTCCAGTTTGTGGGATTTTTTTCTTTTTTAGTTTAAAATAATTTTCCTAAAAGAGCATTTTATTTTTCTCCCCAAAGAAAACTTTTAAATTAGGTAGAAATGCAAAATATAATGGTTGAAAGTTTGCAAGAAATAAACTTTACTGGGATATTTAAGGTAAGTCAAAGTATGGGCTATAAATGACTCACTTCTCACATTAACTTTCTAATTATAACAAGTATTTGGCTACTGTGGATTAATGTTTCAGATTTACAACAGCTGTACTTTGGGTTCAGGAAAGTATTCTGGGCTAGACCTCTCTATTTTGTTTATGAAGTGTTAAAATCCATTTAGTGGTCAGGTGACAGCAGAAGGAAGTTTGTTTTCTGGCATCATTCTAAAAGGTGTTACTGTACTCCTTAGAAATGCGCTGTTTTAGATATTAAGAACATCATCAAAAAAAAATGTTTTCTTTCATCTGAAACTTTAGGAATTTTTATCTGTTCAGGTCAGTTGTTGATAGTGAATCTAAATCAAAGCTGTAGGCATAATTCAGAGACTTCTAGATTCTATAAAAAACCCACTTAATCCCGTGTCCTTGATATTTGAATTCATCTCATACACCTAAATGATTTGTTATAACTTCTTGATCTAAGAGTTGCCAGTCAGCCCATTCTAATATAGTTAACACACTCTTCCTTGGTTTCCACTCTGCCGACTTTATTGTGAAAGGAGCAGCTAGCAAGCACCAGTGAGGAAGAGGGGACTAGGTTTGCTTGCACTGTGAAGGGATAAAGAGCCAGAGTAACCTTCCACAGCTATCCGTTAACTTGGACGTTTGACATAACCTTCTGGAGCCTTGTTTTCCTAACTTGTAAAAGAGACAGTTGGGATCATGAACTCTAATTCTGTGACTGCACAGAACCAGAGGCATGTCTTCCCCCTTATATCATGATCCTTGCGATATTTAATTGTTTACCTATCTGCTTTCCCATTTACTGGTGAGACCAGGGACCCAGACTTGGTCATTTTGGTGGCCCCCCGGGCATTACTCTTTGCACAGGGTAGGTACTCAGTAACTGTGAAATTGAAGAAAGCCTCAGGAGGCAGTGGTTGTTTTTAATCCACACTGAAGAGGCCAGGGTGGTGTGTTTTTTTAAGGGTAAGAGCATGCAGAGAGGACCAAACAAATGCCTGAGCTATATCCAGTGGAAGAAAAGAAGCAGGCTTCAACTCTATCCTGTTTCTATTTTTATAGAATTTTTCTCTAATTTATATTAAAATCTATTTTTTTTCTGTTAGTTTGAACTTCCTTTCACCCAACTTTGACTGCTGTCAGCTAGTGAATGAGTCCATTTCTTTGGTTCCTAAAATATTCTATATTACCTTCTTCATCAAGCAAATGGTAGTACAGCCTGAATTTTGAAAATGTCTAGTATATCCTTTTGGTTCCCATTCCTCATATTTACTCCCGGGTAATTTATTAAAATATTTTACCGTTGTTGGGTAAATGCATTAGGCTCAGATTATTTGTAAAGGGAGCATTTCCTTAAAAAAGAAAAAATAAGAGAGAAACCTAATATTTAGGGGTTTTTTTAATTTGATTTTTATGTAGGTTGTACAGTCACAACTTAAAAACTTGAGAAAGTATGCAGTGAAAAACCCCTTCCCAGTCCATCTCCTCCCAGGTGAACTTTATTATTAGTTTCTTGAATATCCTTCTAGAGTTTCTATATATATGTAAGCAAATACCAATATATATGTGTGGCTTATTTTAAAGGATGTCTTGAAAATAAACTATGCATAAAATTGATACGTGTGCATGTGTCCAGTGAGTAATATAGCGGAATATAGCATATTTTTCTCTAGAGGTTACATCCACTGTCAGGACATCTTTTCATCAGCGCTTGTAAAAATAGAGGGTCAGTAACCCTTGTGAAATTGCTCCTGGTCATAAGTAAATTAGTAGAGTGCCTTGTACTTGACTCATCTTTAAGCAGTTATGTTCAGATGAGAAATTAATAGTATGAGTCTTTTAATCTACATCTCTAACCCTTTGGGCCTTTTATTTGACTTTAAAGTATGTGGGGTTTTAAAAATTGCATTCTGAGCATCAGAATGAGAATTGCTGTTTGTTTGCTTTCAGATGCCTGTCTTAGATGTCAAGCTGAAAACAAACAAGAGGATTGTGTTGGTATGTTGTAATTTTGTTCTCCTGCTTTTTCAACTGAAGGTTTTCTCTCAGTGGGGATGTTTGAATTTGCAATTAAGATTGGCTTTATCAATACACAAAAATAAACTGTAAAGCAGCGATTCATTATTAATATAAAATGTGTTGGTTCTCAAAGGGTTTTAATAGGATTATCTGTAAGTCCTTTAATTGCTTGTAATTCAGAAGAATTGATTATATATTGTAGACATGGGCATGGTAAATGTTTTAATAATCAAAAAAGAAATATATTTTCTTCTATTAAGAAAAATATAAAATAAGGAATTTGCCAAAACATCCTTTAAATTTTGAGTATGTTACAGGTTAGTTTTGGTCAGTCAGGATTTTATTCTAACAAAGCATTTCAGTTTTCAGTACTCTTTTATGATCCAGTATTTAACTTTTCTACTAAGGTGAAAACAGTTCTAAATCTCCAGATTCCTTTGGATGTAGTTTATAGATAGAAATCTGTTAAATTTTACTTACATGTGGTACTACAATAGTTGTCTTAGGGAAAAAAAAAAGTTGTCTTAGGTTAAATATTGTAAGCAACTCAGATTTTTATGCTCTAGCTCTTGAGGTCATCACTTCTAAGATTGCTATATAAAAGTATATAAAGATTTTCCTGGAATGAAAGATTAACTTTGTACTTTTGTTTATATGGTTTACATACAGCTTCTGAATGATTCATGTAGTTTTAATCAAATCCTGTTTCTTTCTTCTGAAAGACTTAAAATGAGTCCCCCTAGCTTCCAACCCCCACAACCAATTTTCATTAAAAGGTTTTTTTTTTTCTTTTTCATTGTTCTGTTATATAGCTAAGTTGGTCAAGCAAGGGACAAATGAAGCCCATGTTTGAGGTTGTATTCCATATTATGGGTGATTTCCCTTGATTTAAATTTTTTCTTTGATGCTGTTTTAAAAATATTAATTTAATTGAGGATTGTGAGGGGTAGGCCAGCTTTCTTTGATCATAGAGAGGCCCTTCTTTTCTTGAAACAGCCCTGTCTTTCAAAGCCAACCACTTTGAAAATTCCATTCTGTTTGTCACATGAGGAACTGCACTGCCTATGAATGACTTAACACAGATCACCACCAGTTCCAGAAAACAGTTCAGATCAGATCAGTCGCTCAGTCGTGTCCGACTCTTTGCGACCCCATGAATTGCAGCACACCAGGCCTCCCTGTCCATTACCAACTCCCAGAGTTCACTCAGACTCACGTCCATCGAGTCAGTGATGGCATCCAGCCATCTCATCCTCTGTTGTCCCCTTCTCCTCCTGCCCCCAATCCCTCCCAGCATCAGAGTCTTTTCCAATGAGTCAACTCTTCGCATGAGGTGGCCAAAGGACTGGAGTTTCAGCTTTAGCATCATTCCTTCCAAAGAAATCCCAGGGCTGATCTCCTTTAGAATGGACTGGTTGGATCTCCTTGCAGTCCAAGGAAAGAAACAGTTCAGAGGTACCACTAATAATGTTTTTTAGAAGCATGCCACCTATTTATAATAGCCTGCTATGAGCTGAAAACATTTAAAACTCATTATATCTTAGTAGATAAAACTCAGGAGGGTCTTCCCTGGTGGCTCAGTGGTAAGAAATCCCCCTGCCAGTGCAGAAGACAATGTTTGATCCCTGGTCCGGCAGGATCCCACGTGCCGTGGAGCAACTAAGCCCATGTGCCACAACTACTGAGCCTGTGCTCTGGAGCCCGGGAACTGCAGATACGGAAGCCCGAACACCTAGAGCCCGTGCTCTGTAACAAGAGAAACCATGGCAATGAGAAGCCCACGCATCGCAACTAGAGAGTAGCCTTTGCTCGACACAATTAGAGAAAAAGCCCAAGCAGCAACAAAGACCTAGCACAACCAAAAATAAAGAAAGAAAATTTAAAAATCAGGAGGACATTTTTCAATAAACTAACTTAAAGGCCCAAAAGGTCTCCAAGGTCAGTGCATGAGTGGAGTGGTTTGGGATCTAAGGAAGACTCATCTTTTAGGGCTTCCCTGGTGGTGCTAGTAAAGAACCTGCCTGCCAGTGCAGGAGGCACAAGAGATGTGGGTTCCATCCCTGAGTCTGAAAGATCCCTTGGATAAGGGCCTGGAAATCCACTCCACTATTCTTGCCTGGAGAATCCCATGGACAGAGGAGCTTGGCAGGCTACAGTCCATAGGGTTGCAAGGAGTCAAATACAAGTGAACTGACTTAGTACACGTACACAGGTCTTTTAATCTCCCAACGTGAGAAAGACTGACAGCATGTGGAGCTATGTAGGAGTGGGAAGCCACCACAGCATCCTCAGATTCCAACAGTGATGTCAGGTTTCCGAGCATGGTGCCTTACCTCATTGTTTTTTTCATTTGACTGCACCGTTGTGGCATGCAGAATCTAGTTCCCTGAACAGGGATTGAACCCCGGGCCCCCTACATTGGGAGCGCAGAGTCTTAGCCACTGGACCACCAGGGAAGTTCCCTTACCTCATTTTTTAAAGTGTAATTTCTATATGTAAGGTTCTTTTTCTTTATGACTAAAAAAAATTTATTTTGGCCAGTTAACCATCTTTAAGATTATGAACCATAATTATTACATAACAAAATAGAATTTTGAGTTCAGTAAGTTAAATTGAAATATGTAATGTCAAATATTCTTTTTTTTTTTTTTCCAAGTGGTCTGGGGAGAATGTAATCATTCCTTCCACAACTGCTGCATGTCCTTGTGGGTGAAACAGAACAATCGCTGCCCTCTCTGCCAGCAGGACTGGGTGGTCCAGAGAATCGGGAAGTGAGAGCAGCCGAAGGTGTTCTTCAAGCAGTCAGTTGTTTGGAGCCCTGGTGGATCTTGTTATCAGGTGCCCTACAGAGGCTAGAACTCTCCAGGGGTCTAAGTCTTCGAATAGGAGATGGATCTGTGGTCTTCTGGGACTCATCAAAGGCATGGTTTGGCCTTTTTCAGTTTTATTTTCAGAAATTCTCTACAATTAAGATAATTTATTAAGGATGGTCTTTCCTACCTCTGTGGTATGTGTCTCACACACTGCTTAGAAGTGCTATAAAGGAGAGGACTATAAATTGAACAACCTTCATAATTTACTTACCGATATCCAAGGAGTTATTGAAGCGGTTCCGTTCAGAAGAGAATTTTTTGCATGCTTATGGTTGATCAATTTTTTTAAAAGACAATGTTATAGTAACAAATAAAGTACAGTTTAAAACCCAGTTCTTATCCTTAATGTGTTCCTAATATTTATTTTTGGCAGGGGGGAGGATAATTAATGAAATTTTTATTTGATATAATTTTAAGTTTGGACCAGGGAACAGGGTAAATAAAATTTAACCTTTGGGTATATGGGATTTCGAGTGTCTTTATAATCCTCTCTCTCTTGACTCATCAAGAAAACCTAGATCTGCACTCACCTAGTGAGTGGTAAAGGACAGAAGTCTTTTCAGCTTCTGGTTGTATTGTGTTATAATTTAAGTGTGTTTTAGGGGGAAATGTTTACCATTGTCACATTGGGTCAAAAAGTTAATTTTACCACATGATGTTTTAATAAATGGTTTATTCTGTTTACCTCATTTGAATTGTCATTATTGCAAGTTTATGCTCAACTTTCAACTTAAACTAATTTGGCAAGTGAATGCTTTTGGTTAATTTGAAAAAATATTCATTTGTTCTTTCTTTGGTAATAATAAAATTATTAATAACTTTATTACCTACAAACATAAATGTAAGAAAATACTTAAATTTTATCAATTCACATTCAATGGAAATATCTTAGGATAATTTAGAAGCCACAAGTTCATTTTGAACTTTTTCATAACATAGGCTATTGCTATGCATTTAGCCAACTAAAATCTTGAAATCTTAATCATTCACTTGTGCAGTTGTGGAGTTTGCCAGTCTGAATCTTTTTGAGTCTAAGGAATGTGGATACATAAAAGAATATTAAAAGTATAATAATTAAAAATTAGAATTCTGTATGCTTTCAACTTACTTACTATGTATTAGATTTCTTGTAAATTTTGCTTTATTATTTTTTTCACAATTAGCTACTGAAAGAATTAATTACAATATACAACTATGTTTGTACTTTGTTGATGTTTGGACCAATTGAATGTGTTTCTTATTGTGCAATAAGCTATTTTAGCTTCTCTTTTACCTTCTTAAAAGGTGGTGTCTATAAAATGTGAACCAAATATTTGGCTCTGCAATGAAGAGAGAAATAGTAAGAATGTTTAGTAAGAATGTTGAGTTATTTCAGTCTGTATGACAGTATGTAAATGAAATCTGGAGAATGGTGGTAATAAGTTGATTTTCCACACAGCAAAACCTCAGGCCACCTCCTAACAAAGCTCTGTTTCTGTTCCACATCAGCATCTGAGGGTAGAAGAGGAGGAGGGACTGGGACAATGCAGCCCTGATCCTACCCATCTGGGGTGATACCAGCTCATCTGCATAGCCGTCTGAAGGTTGAATATACGTTGTTTCATCAGAAAGGGCACACTGTGACATGAGTTCCAGTGCAGAAGTTAAGCAGTGAACAGGTTTTTCTTTCCATTTGGTTAAACAATGTTGAATTTTACTTCACTAAGGGACGCCGTCTCTGGGGTCACACAGTCGGACACGACTGAAGTGACTTAGCAGCAGCAGTGTATTGGAAACACATCTCTGAGCTTGGGCTATTTAATTTTCTATCTCTGCAAGTTGTATTCTTGTATTACAGCTGACATCTAAGAAGATATCATCCTACCAAACCTATTACTTGCTTTTTAATAAAATATGTCCTCTTTACTCTCCTGCAGTAAACTAACGTAAATGTCTCCACACATAATTAAAATGTATATAGTAATAATTGAATTGTAATATAAAGTACAAATGAAAGTATAATTCATTTCTTTTTCAGTATGTAAATTCTTAGACACAATTACACCAGAAGACGTAATGAAGTAGGCTGGTGAGTGTGTGTGTGTGTGTGGTGTGTGTGTGGTGTGTGTGTGTGTGTGTAATCGCTGCAGGAAGACAGCAACAATGTAGACCGCTGTTACTCAGAAAGGTGAGGAGCTTTTCCACTGATAAGACTTTTTCCTCCCAAAATGGTGGATTGTGCTAGTAAAGTTCTGAACAAAACAAATGTACAATCTTGATTTACATTTTAACTGCATATTTGGTAACTTCAGTGGATTTTAAAGCTAGGCAGAACTGTGCTTTGTGTCTACATGTAGAAAGAAATCAGGTTCTAGCCACAGATAATCAGATTTTTCAACTACATGAGTGGACATTTGAAAGTCATGTAGGATGTTGAACTATGTTTCTTCCTGTGAGACTCTACATTACAAGATATCACACTTCCCTGGCCTCCACTCACCAAACACCAGTGGTGCCATCCAAAGAAAACATTTCCAAACCATCCCCTCTAGAGGTAGCAGTGGCTGTTTGGGGGGACACTGGTTTCAGTGCTTGTCCCGGCAATTGCGATGCATACTTTGCTGCCACTATTTTGGAGAAACATGCTAATATGACACAGAAAATACATTGTTTTAAATATATAGGATTCAGAATCTTGAATATCGGCTATTCTACATAGAGCCAAATCTTACTGATCCGGGCCCTCATCTCTAAAGGTGTGAACCACTATTAAATTAGTGTGCAATACCTAGGATACATGTGATGGTGAATATTCACTTTAGACTTAAAGAATAAGCCTTAAATTATTTAAGTGACGCTAATATAGAAAGCTTTTAGAATCAGAAAAAAGTGTTTTAAGTGTTCCTTTAGAAGTTTAGTAGACATCTGATAAGAAAGGAAATATTAAAACAATGCTTTGTTGCTTTTTAGAATATTGCCAAGGGCTATCTTTGAGTAATACTCTGAAAAGAAAGAAAAATTCCATGTTTACTTTAGTGAATCCTTATTTTTAAAAATATCACTGATTTGGATGTAAGGAAAATTAGAATTAAATACAAATAAATGTAAGTTATTTCTATATTGGATGTTTGAATGGTATAACAAAATACATGAGAAAAGCTTACATAATGGTTCCTCTATAGCCATCTTTATGTCATTCCATTTCTACCACGGTCAGGTTTTGTTCAGCAAAAATATGCCTTCAGGAAGTCTTTTCTCTACATGTTGATATTGAGTTTAAAGCCTGAGAGCTGAAACTCTAGTGCCAGAACACCTGGATTTGCATCCCAGTGCCAACATTTTCTTGTATGACCTTGAACAAGTTGCTTCTCCCTTTTCTTAAGTTTCCTCATGTACAATGTAGATAACAATAACGATACCTCCCTCACCAGATCATTTTGAGGACTGAAGACCAAATGTATTAATACAAATGTAAAACTGAAAACAGCTCCTAGTGCATGGTAAGTGCTGCTGTTACTTCATTTTAGTGATTTCTGGAAGATGCTTTAACAGAAGTGGAACTTTAAAAAATAATGTGCTTTTAGTTATGGGGCAAAACATTCCTAACTGTTCTGAATAAAAGTATTCTGAGGAAAAATTGTTATAAACAGATTTCTTGTAGTGCTGTGAGCTTTTGTGGAGGATGGTAATGAGACCTTCATGACTTGCCTGTTACATTTTTTCCTAATCATTCACGTCAAGATTTCTAGATTTTATATTAAAAGGTTTTGTAAATGTTGAGCTCTCTTTAATTTTAGGTTTCCCATCTCAGAAATATTTCATCAGACCTTACAGATATGAGTATAGCAGTACATTAAAAAAATTTTACTGAATTACAATTTATTTACAATGTTGTGCAATGGCACCCCACTCCAGTACTCTTGCCTGGAAAATCCCATGGACAGAGGAGCCTGGTAGGCTCCATGGGGTCGCTAGGAGTCGGACACGACTGAGCGACTTCACTTTCACTTTTCACTTTCATGCATTGGAGAAGGAAATGGCAACCCACTCCAGTGTTCTTGCCTGGAGAATCCCAGAGACAGAGGAGCCTGGTGGGCTGCCGTCTATGGGGTCGCACAGAGTCGGACACGACTGAAGCGACTTAGCAGTAGCAGTAGCAGCAGTTAATTTCTGCTGTACAGCAAAGTGATTCAGTTTTGTGTATGAAAGTAGTAGTCACTCAGTTGTGTCGTACTCTGCAACCCCATGGACTGTAGCCCACCAGGCACCACTGTCCTTGGAATTCTCCAGGCAAAAATGATGGAGTGTTGCCATTCCCTTCTCCAGGGGTTATTCCCAACCCAGGGATCAAACTCAGGTCTCCTGCATTGCAGGCAGATTACCTCTGGGCCACCAGGGAAGCCCATATACAGTTCTCTGTGATGCATAGGACCTTGTTGTTTATCCGTTCTATGTTTAATAGTTTGCACCTGCTAATCCGGAACTCCCAGTTCATCCCTCCCTCCTCACACCTCCCCCTTGGCAACCACAAATCTGTTCTCTGTTATCAAGCAGTACATTTTTCAACCACTTGATTTGGGGTGTATCCACACATTTAGAAAAATCTATCTTTTTTGATTGCTCTCAGTTTTCATCTTCCTAGATTTTCTAGGAATAAGCTTTACGATCAATCTGATACTTTCTCTTGCCCATGCACTTGTTAAACCTGAATCAACGGTTGAAACTCAAGCTGCTTTTCCTAGGTTGGCTGAAAACAAGCTTTCCTGAGTGGCTGTAGCTGCCACGCAGCATAGTAGTAAGACCGCCTGTTTTGAAGCCACTCAGCCTGGCTTGGAATTGTAGCTGCATCTGTGTGATAGTGCACAAAGTCCTTAACTTCTTTGTGCCTATTTCCTCACCTAAAATGGAATAACAATATTATCTACCTCATAGAGCTGCTATGAAGATTAAATGAATTAGTGATGTTAACTGCCTAGAACAATGCCTGAAACAGAGTACACACTCAATAAATGGTAGCCATCTTTGTATTGGATTGGCCAAAAGCTTCCTTCAGATTTTTCTGCAAGATGTTAACGAAAAACCTGAAGGAAATTTTAGCGAACCCAGTAGGTCACTACTGCCATTGCCGATCTCTGCCTTAATCAGAGAATGGCCTTTAAGAAAGGTTTATTGTTTGCTTCTTGTAAGAATCCTGACGTTCGTGTGTCCCTACAATGTGTAAGGAACTGTCAACATGGGTTTTTAGAAGAATGGTTTTCAACCTTTTATTTTTTAACCACCTCAACACATCTGAAAAGCACATTTCATCAGTAACAATGGGATCTCCCAGAAAGATTCTCAAAATAGGATGTGTGTAGCAGATGGCCAGGGAGGAAAATTAGGAAAAACTGCCCAGATGACAATCTTAGGTAAAAATTTTGGAACTGGGACTTCCCTGGTTGTCCAATGTTAAGACTCCGAGCTTCCAATCTGAGGGGCTCGGGTATCATCCCTGATTGGGGAACTAAGATCCCACATGCTACTAACTCACCTCGGCCAAGAAAAAAAAAAAAAATTGGAACTATTTTAGCACAGATGAAATGTTCTATGCCAGCTGAATTTTATCCTAGCCTGTAAGAAGATGCCTACTGTCTTAACTTATTGGGACTTACAAAGAAAATATAACTAAATTCTTTATACCAAAATTTTAGTGTGATAGAATAATCATAATTCTTGCCAGACCACCAGGGATGTGACTTTATAAACCCAAATAATACATAGCATAAAACAAGCTTTGTGTGGTTGTTATAATAGCAATTCTTAGACCTTTATTGTACATTAAACCCTACAATGCTAATACCTACTCTGATATTTCTCTACTTTTATAAAAAGTTATATATAACATTGTAAATGTGTGTGCACACTCAGTTGTGTCCAACTCTTTTCGACCCCATGGACTGTAGCCCGCCAGGCTCCTCTGTCCATGTAATTTTCCAGGCAAGAATACTGGAATGGGTTGCCATTTCCTCCTCCAGGGGATCTTCCCAACCCAGTCTCTTGCATCTCCTGCATTGGCAGGCAGATTCTTTACCACTGTTCCACTTGGGAATAACATTACATATTTATAATAAAATTTTATTATTTCTTGCTTGGCATACCAATAGAAGGAATTTGAATACAAATACAAATACAAAATTTTCTCTCTTCAGAGGTGGCAGGTCTGTTAGGGAATGTTAGATTTACAACAGCATTGTGTAGTAGAATGTAATGTACCGTCTAAGAGACACTCAGTGCTCTAGGAATTAGAAGGGACAGAACACATTCTCTCGCAACATATACAGTACAGTCAGCCGTCCATATCTTCAGTTCCTACATCCAGGATTCCAAAAAATGATACAGAGAAGATTAGTATGGCCACTGAGCAAGAATGACATGCCAATACATGAAGCAGTCTATAGTTTTCAGTCACACACACAAAAAAATCTCCAAAAAGACATCGCCTTCGGTTCTATCAACACTGCACACACCCTCATATTTGCCTGGTAGTATCCTTCTATGTAAGGTAAGGGGAGAAGGGGGGCCTGCCCATGGGCGAATCAGACTCCCTTAAGGAAGAAAGCATGTGAAATCATTTCTTTCTTGAAGGTATAGATCTGCGCTGTTTAGTAGTGTCGCTACTACAGTCATCAAGACAGTATGATACTAGCACAAAAATAGAAATATAGAACAATGGAACAAGATAGAAATTCCAGAGATAGATCCACGCATCTATGGTCTCCTTATCTTTGACAAATGAGGCAAAAATATACACTGCAGAAAGACAGTCTCTTCAATAAGTGGTGCTGGGAAAACTAGGCTGCTGCTGCTGCTAAGTCGCGTCAGTCATGTCCGACTCTGTGCGACCCCATAGACGGCAGCCCACCAGGCTCCGCCGTCCCTGGGATTCTCCAGGCAAGAGTACTGGAGTGGGGTGCCATTGCCTTCTCCGGGGAAAACTAGGCAGCTACATGTAAAAGAATGAAATTAGAACACTTCCTAACACTATACACAAAAATAAATTCAAGATGGATTAACGACCTAAATGTAGGACCAGAAACTATAAAACTTCAGGGAAAACATAGGCAAAACACTCTGACATAAACCACAGCAATACACATACTAGTGTAAGGGGACCCAATTATACTTAAAAGCTTTTGCACAGTGAAGGAAACTATAAGCAAGGTGAAAAGGCAAACCTCAGAACGGGAGAAAATAATAGCAAATGAAACAATTGACAAATACGTAAACTCCAGAATATACAAGCAGCTCATGAAGTTCAATACCAGAAAAACAAACAACCAATCAAAAAGTGGGCAGAAGACCTAAACAGACATTTCTCCAAAGACATACGAATGGCCAATAAGCAGAAAAGATGCTCAGCATTGCTCGTTATCAGAGAAATACAAATCAAAACTACAATGAGGTATTATCTGTCAGAGTGGCCATCATCAGAAAGTCCACAATCAATGCTGGAGAGGGCGTGGAGAAAAGAGAACCCTTTTGCACTGTTGGTGGGAATGCAAATTGATACAGCCACAATGGAGAACGGTATGGCTATTCCTTAAAAAACTAGGAGTAAAACAACCATATGATGCAGCAACCCCACTACTGGCCTTATAACCTTACCTTATAACCAATTATGTCTTTTTCATAATTGAATAAGACACATGTTCACTGCAGCATTATTTACAATAGCTAAGACATGGAAGCAGCCTAGATGTCCATTGACAGATGAATGGATAAGGAAGTTATGTTACATATATACAATACAATATTATTCAGCTATAAAAAGGAATGCATTTGAGTTGGTTCTAATGAGGTGGAGGAACTTAGAGCCTATTATACAATGTGAAGTCAGAAAGAAAGACAAATATTGTATATTAATGCATATGTATGAGATCAAGAAAGATGGTACTGATGAGCCTATCCACAGGGCAGCAGTGGAGATGCAAAGAACAGGCTTTTGGATACAGCTGGGGAGAAAGAAGGTGGGATGATTGAGAGAGTAGCATTGAAACATACATACTACCATATGTAAAGTAGATAGCCTGTGTGAATTGGCTGTATGACAAAGGGAGCCCAAAGCCAGTGCCCTGTGACAACCTAGAGAGGTGGGATGGGGAGGGAGGTGGGCGAGACGTTCAGGAGGGAGGGGACACATATATACCTATGACTGATTCGTGTTGGTGCATGGCAGAAAGCCATCACAATATTGTAAAGTAATGATCCCCCAATTAAAAATAAAAGGCTGTAAAAAAAAATAGTGTAGCTGCTAGCCAATAAATTTAAATTAATTAAAGTAAAACTTTAAATTCAGTCCTTTAGTTATACCAGCCACATTTCAAGCACCCAGCAGTCACATGTAGATGATGGCTTCCATACCGGATATCACAAACAGAACATTTCCCTCATGCAAGAAAGTTCTGTTGGACAGTGGTGGTGTAGACCATCCATTTTATAAGGTCTTTCCATCAGAATGGGTCTTTCCATTAGGTCTTTCCATGGGAGCCTTAGGTTTTTCAATTCTAAGTGTCCTTCCACCTTCCCTTTAAAAGATTATCTCTGGAAACTAGAATGTTGAACATGAGCCTTATTTTACTAATAAATATTATCCTTGGCAAAAAAGAATTAAACATTTTAAAAATATGTTCTTTTTGAAGTATAGTTGATTTACTGTGTTGTGATAATTTCTACTATTATAGCAAAATGATTCAGTCATACACACACACACACACACACACACACACACACACGCACGCACGCACGCATGAAAGGTGGCTCAGACGGTAAAGGTGGCTCAGGTGGCTCAGACGGTAAAGAGTCTGCCTACAGTGCAGGAGACCTAGGTTCGATCCCTGGGTCAGGAAGAGCCCTGGGAGAAGGAAATGACAACCCACTCCAGTATTCTTGCCTGGAAAATTCCATGGACAGAGGAACACGGCAGGCTGCAGTTCATGGGGTAGGAAAGAGTCGGACATGACCGAGCGACTAAGATGATATGCTTATATACTTTTCCATTATGGTTTCTCACGTAAATCATATGTATTTTACTGTGCTATACAGTAGGAGCTTGTTGTTTATCCATTCTATGTATAATAGTTTGCATCTGCCAATGCCAAACTCCCACTCCATTCCTTCCCCACCCCACCTACCCTTGGCAAGCACAAGCTTGTTCTCTATGTCTGTGAGCCAGTTTCTGTTTCATAGATACATTCATTTGTGCTGTATTTTAGATTCTATTAATACATATAAGTAATATTGTATAGTATTTGCTTTTTTCTTTCTGATTGACTTCACTTAACATGATAGTCTCTAGGTCCACCCATGTTGCTGTAAATGGCATGACTTCATTCTTTTTATGGTTCAGCAATAGTCCATTATATATATATATATATTGGAGAAGGCGATGGCACCCCACTCCAGTACTCTTGCCTGGAAAATCCCATGGATGGAGGAGCCTGGTGGGCTGCAGTCCATGGGGTCGCTAGGAGTTGGACACGACTGAGCGACTTCACTTTCACTTTTCACTTTCATGCATTGGAGAAGGAAATGGCAACCCACTCCAGTTCTTGCCTGGAGAATCCCAGGGATGGGGGAGCCTGGTGGGTTGCTGTCTCTGGGGTCACACAGAGTCGGACACGACTGAAGCGACTTAGCAGCATATATATATATATATATTTATTTATTTATTTATTTATTTTATGCTGCCAAATTGCTTCAGTCATCTCTGACTCTTTGCAACCAAAGAGCTGTAGCCCACCAGGCTCCTCTGTCCGTGGGATTCTTCAGGCAAGAACACTGGAGTGGGTTGCCATGCCCTCCTCCAGAGGATCTTCCTGACCCACATCTCTTCCATCTCCTTCATTGGCAGGCAGGTTTTTTACCACTTGCACCACACGGGAAGCCCCATATAGTTGTCATGTGATCCTGCAGTCCTATTCCTGGTCATATATATATATATATATATATATAACTGTAAATTCAAGTACCTGCTTCTATGTCCTTGATAGATTTATAGCAATGGGACATTTGTCAATGTCCAGAGACATTTGCAGTTGTCACAGCTAGGATCAGGGATGCTACTGGGATGTAGTGGGTAGAAGCCAGGGATGCTGCTAACCACTCAACAGAGCACAGGACAGTCCCTTACAACAGAGGATTATGGGGCCCCATAGCACTGGGGTTGAGAAATCCTGGTTAATGCTAATTTATATACATTTTGATCATTTTTTTGAGAAGGTAGAATTCCCTATTAGAAGCCTGCTGAAACATGGTCAGTAACCATGATAAACCTTGTATAACACTATGTGCCAAATTCTCTTCTAAGAGCTTTACGTGTATTAACTCATTTAATCCTCACAAAACCCTTCTCTGTTATTAACTCTTTTTTTTTTTTTTAAGCTGAGGAAACATAGACACAAGAGGCTAAGTATTGCTATGGACTAAATTGTGTTCCCCCAAAATTAATGTATATGTTCTATCCTATGGAAATGATGAACTTTTAAGAAGGGAAAGACATCTCTGTATGTGTGTGTGTGTGTGTGTGTCTCCTCCTACCCTGGCACTCATATGCGCTGAGAAAAGGCCATGGGAGGACACAGTGTCTGTAGTCATCTGCAACCCCACGAAAGCCCTCACCAGACACTGACGCTGATGTCTTAGAATTTCCAGCCTTCAGAACTGTAGAAATACATTTCTGAGATACTGAGAAAATGCATTCCTGTTGTTTAAGCTACTCAATCTATGGTATGTTGTTAAGGCAGCCTGAGCTAAGACACCTGCCCAACTTTAAAACACCAGGGAATGAAAAGCAGGATGAAAATCCAGGCAGACTGGTTCCAGAATCTGTGTTTTTATCACTAGCCCGTATTATCCCAGTGGGCTTCCCTGGTGGCTCAGCGGTAAAGAATCCACCTGCCAATGCTGGAGAAGTGGCTTCAATCCCTGGGTCAGGAAGATTCCCTGGAGAAGGAAATGGCAACTACAGTATTGTTGCCAGGAAAATTCTATGGACAGAGGAGCCTGGCAGGCTATGGACCATGGGGTCGCAAGGAGTCGGACATGAATTAGTGGCTAACACTTTTCACTTTATATTATCCTAATAGAATACCTTATTTGAACATATTTTTCTCCAAAATTGCTTTTCTAAAGTTTGTTCACACATTTCTGTTTTCAATTCTGTGAAGATACTTCTCGATTTATAACTGTGTTTTAGAGCAGTATATTCTGCGGTATATTGGCCAAGCCATTTCATTGTGTTCTCTACCATTTTATTGTGTCCTGCATCATTTTATTGTGCCCTAGCATACTGCTGCCATATATGACCTAAATTCAAACACTCAAAAGAGGTACAAACTATTATGTATAAAATAAACCCAAAGACATATTGTACAACACAAGTAATATAGCCAATATTTTATAGTAACTGTAACTGGAGTATATAACCTTTAAAAATCACTATATCATACACCTGTAACATATAATATGGTATATCAACTATACTTCAATAAAAGTGAAAAAAATAAATTCAGAAGTTCATATGCTGAAAAGGGAGTTTATGTTTACTTAAAAAGAGTAGGTGCTTATGACAAAATCTTTGGCTTAAAAAAAAGTAATATATTAAAGTGATCATAAATGGTCAAATAATACTGAAGCAGGTTATTATTAGTACTAGATTTATCAGTGTTTTAAAATTTGGTTTGTTGTTTAGTCACAACCCCATGGACTGTAGCCCACTAGGCTCCTCTGTTCATGGGATTTCCCAGGCAAGAATACTGGAATGGGTTGCCATTTCCTTTTCCAGGGGATCTTCCCAACCCAGGGATTGAACCCTTGTCTCCTGCGTTGGCAGGCAAATTCTTAGCCCCTGAGCCACAGGGAAGCCCAAAAGTTTATTTTGTTGCTGTTCAGTTACTCAGTCATGTCCGACTCTTTGCCACCCATGAAGTGATGGGACCGGATACCATGATCTTCATTTTTTGAATGTCGAGTTGTAAGCCAGCAGCACCCCAGTTTTCCCTGTCCTTCACCATCTCCCGGAGTTTGTTCAAACTCATGTCCATTGAGTCAGTGATGCCATCCAACCATCTCATCCTCTGTCGTCACCCTCTCCTCCTGCCTTCAATCTTTCCCAGCATCCTGGGCTTTTCCAGTGAGTCAGCTGTATTGGAGCTTCAGCTTCAGCATCAGTCCTCCCAATGAACTTTCAGGACTGATTTCCTTTAGGATTGACTGGTTTGATCTCCTTGCAGTCCAAGAGACTCTCAAAAGTCTTCTCCAACACCACAGTTTGAAAGCATCAGTTCTTTGGCATTCAGCCTTCTTTATGGTTCAACTCTCACATCCGTACGTGACTACTGGAAAAACCATAGTTTTGACTGTATGGACCTTTGTCAGCAAAGTAATGTCTCTGCTTTTTAATATGCTGTCTAGGTTGGTCATAGCTTTTCTTCCAAGGAGCAAGCGTCTTTTAATTTCATGGCTGCAGTCACCATCCACAGTGATTTTGGAGCCAAGAAAATAAAGTCTGTCATCCCATTGTTTCCCCATCTATTTATCAGGAAGTGATGGGACCAGATACCATTATCTTCGTTTTTTGAATTCTGAGGTGTAAGCCAGCTTTTTCACTCTCCTCTTTCAACTTCATCAAGAGTCTCTTTAGTTCCTGTTTCCTTTCTGCCATAGGGTGGTGTCATTTACATACCTGAGATTATTGGTATTTCTCCCAGCAATCTTGATTCCAACTTGTACTTCATCCAGCCCGGCATTTCGCATGATGTACTTTGCGTATAAGTTAAATAAGCAGGGTGACAAAATACAGCCTTGATGTACTTCTTTCCCAATTTGGAACCAGTCTGTTGTTCCATGTCCGGTTCTAACTATTGCTTCTTGAACTGTATACAGGTTTCTCAGGAGGCAGGTCTGGTGGTCTGGTATTCTCATCTCTTTAAGAATTTTCCACAGTTTGTTGTGATCCACACACTCAAAGGTTTTAGGATAGTCAATGAAGCAGGTTTTTGTGTTTTTTTTAAATTCTCTCACTTTTTATATGATCCAGTGGATGTTGGCAATTCGATCTCTGGCTTCTCTGCCTTTTCTAAATCCAGCTTGTACATCTGGAAGTTCTGGGGCAAATAATATGCTGAAAAATGTTAAGCCCTTCTTCCCATGTAAAAGTATAATTATGTCTCAAGACTTGGAGTTCCTGGAAAACCTAGTTATATCCTTAATAAGTCAGGTTTAACAAATAGATAATGGTGCATAATGTAGAGTTAATTGCATGTTTGTTCTGGTATCTTTTAAACACTAGTGAACCAGCTGGCAATACATTTGGCAGCAAATATCAGAAAACCTGAGCACATTTGCTTTAAAAGATGGGGGGTAATTATCTCACAATGAGAAGGCCGGGGTAGGAAGCAGGGCTAATACAATGGTCGGTGGCACTATCAGGAGCCAGACTCTCTCCTTTCTGCCCTTGACATCTTTATCTTAAAATCTCATTCTCACGCCCTCTCCCCCATGCTCCCAGGATTGCTGCTGTTCTGCATGCCTCATATTCACATTCTTGGGGAAAAGTGAGGAGGTGTGGGGGAAGGATTTTTTTTTCCTTAAGGAGACTTTGACTTTTACTTGGGAAGGGCCACCCTTCCCACTGTCTTTAGTCTATTTCTCATGGGCCAGAATTTTGTCACACAGCCCCTTCTAAAGCAAAGGGAAAGGGAGATAAAGTTTGATTTTCCAATTAGCCTCCAATTAAAATAAATACATTTATATTAAAAAAAGTTTGACTTACCAACTTTTACAGTAGAGGAATAAAAAAGGAAAAGTCATTGGGAACAGGTGTTGGATGAATCAACCTATATCATCTGCCACAATTCATGTTAGCAAGTAACTTAACAATTGTTTATACTTGGGGAGTTGTTGTTACATGTGAAACCATGCCCCACGAAGCTGGTGACTAACAGAAATTCTTGAGCTTGTCTTATGAAACAATAAATAAGGGAACAACTTGTTAAAACCCCTCTGCTTGTAACCTGCCCTTACTGGTTAAGCTTGCTTTCATTTCAGTTCAGTCGCTCAGTTGTGTCCAACACTTTGCAACCCCATGGACTACAGCACACCAGGCTTCCCTGTCCATCACCAACTCCCAGAGCTTACTCAAACTCATGTCCATCAAGTCGGTGATGCCATCCAGCCATCTCATCCTCTGTCATCCCCTTCTCCTCCTGCCCTCAATCTTTCCCAGCATCAGGGTCTTTTCCAATGAGTCAGTTCTTTGCATTAGGTGGCCAAAGTAAAGCTTGCTTTAGTTTTTTTTTTCTTCCTTAATTGTCTACCTCCAATCTTCACATAGCCTAGGTAATCTATCACAAGAGTCATAAACCACCTTTATAGATGACACCTCTGACCTATGGCTTGCTAGTAACTGGAGCATAAGTTGTTTTTTAGGAAATTAGAGTCAGCTCTTGTCCAGTTCAAGCCAGCTAAGACTGGTTGGAACCACTGATCTTATAACTGGGCCTGGGACTTTTCCTGGTGGTCCAATGGCTAGGGCTCTGAGCTCCCAATGCAGGGAGCTTGGATTCAACCCGTGGTCAGGGAGCTAGATTCCACACGCTGCAACTGAAAAAAAAAAAACAAAACTGGGCCTGTATAGGTGTCCATGAATGACTCTTTTAGATGTCAGAGGGTCAAAAACTCCACCTTTGGAACATGCTAAGCACCTCTATTTTTTTGGACCATGCGTCTCCCAAGAAGCATGATACACCTGTACAGAACACTGATCACCTCACTCTTTCCCTACCTCCAATCACCTTTCTCCACTCCTGAGACCACTCTACTCATTTATCCCATAAATGTCTCAGGTCCCTTGCCTTCAGAAAGGCAGATCTGAGACTTGTTCTCCCATTTTCTCACTTGGGTGCCTCGTCAATACTTTCTCTGCTGCAAACCCTTGGCATCTCAGGGTTTGGCTTGCTATGCATCAGGCAAACCAGCCTGATTTTGTAACACATGCACTTTCTTTTTATAGATTCCTAGAACTGGAAAGGATCTTAGAGCTCATTTTCTCTCTGAAATGACAGCTTTGTGTTTGTATTTTTTAATATGCTGACTTGGAAAGCAAAAAACTCTAATGAGCCTGAGTACATGTTCTTTATGACACGAATTTGGATAGTTCTTGAATAAAATTATGTCTCAAAAATATAACTCTATAAAAATCATATCATCCAGGCTATAATACCACTTTTAGGTATTTTTCCTGACTCTATTTTTATGCAGAGATTGTAGAGTAATTAGTCTTTATATTTTGAAACTTTGAACTGAAATAGTGCATGAAATCTTTCACAGATAAAATTGATTGCTTCTATAATTTTCCTGAGAAATGTAAACTGTTTAGAAAGATATAAACCTAAAGCTCTTATCTAACTATCTTATTGCTGCCTTCACTGCCTCAAGGTCTACAAAACATTCAGCTTCTCTACTAAAGAACGTGGTCAGTCAACAGAATACTGCCTGATGAGGCCATATTGTCAACAAAAGCTTAATTAAAGAACTAGATGTCAGGCGAAAGAATTAAAAAGATACTTCACAAAAGCAGATATACAAATAGACAGTCAGCATATGAAAATATGCCTAACTTTCCCCATCAGAAATGTAAGTTAAAATTGCCATGAAATGCCTCTATGCACCCCAGAGAATAGCTCCAGTTTAAAAGACTGATAACACCAAGTCTTGGTGAAGATGCAGAAGCTTTGGAATTCTCCTTCTTTGCTGGTGGGAATAAGAAATGAAACAGCCATTTTGGAAAATAAAAGGCAGGGTCATAAAAAGTTAAGTATGCATCTACCCTATGATCCAGCAATTCTATTCCTGGGTATTTGCCCAAGAAAAATGAAAACATTTGACCACAAAAAAATGTCGATGAATCTTTAAAGGCACTTTTCATACTTATACTAACCCCAAACTGGAAACAACCCAAATGTCCATCAATAGAAGAATAACATTCTATTCATAGAATGGAATGAATAGAGTAGCAGTCTAAAAAAATAAAAGGAAAAAGTGATACATGGTGCAACATGAATGAATCTCAAAACATTTTGTTGAGCAAAAGCAGCCAGGCATAAAAGAGTATTTAACTGTATGATTCTATTTCTACAAAGTTCAATAAAAAGTAGAACTAAACTATAGTGATAAAAAATCAGAAGAATGGTAGCCTTTCAGAGGGGCTATTGACTGGAAAAGGCACAAGAAAGCTTTCAATGATGAAAGAAAAGTTCTATAAATTGACTTGGGTAATGGCTACATGAGTTTACATACTTGTCAAAATTCTTAGACTGTACACTTAAGAGCTATGCATTTTAATCTATATAAAATAAACCTGCATTTAAAAACAGAAATGGATATTATTATTTAAGATCATAACCAACACCTTTTTACATTTGTTACTAAGTGGAAAATACAAGAAAATTCACTAATGGTTGTTCCATTTGTCTTATTGTTCAACTCTTCAAGAAAGCACTCAAATCAAAATAATTGTGTTTCTCATCTTGTTCTGGTCCCCTGCGGAGGTAATTTGAGAAAGCTCCTTGGAGTTCATTAGAAGGGCTACATTTTCAAGAAGTTTATCAAAATACAGAAGAAATAAGTAAAGGAAGAAGTGACTTTTTAAAAGAGCAGACATTTTATTCATTCCAACTCTCTTCTAGTATGTTTTTCAGGGTTTTAAACATACAGAATCTTGCAGCTTCCCCCAATTATAAGATGGAGATTTTAGGGTAGCCTGAAATTCTTCACTGAACTCTAAATTGAACACACTAACACTGAATTTTTATAATAGGCTTAAATCTTCTTAAGGATAAAGATATGGATATGTATCTTTTCCAGACCTTGGGCTTAAAATAGCCCTCAACAGCCCTGAGGCTGGTAGTGTTGAGTTTCTGTCTGACTGATGGTCCAGAATTGGAGTTTTATGAGTGCATACAGATACCTACTGAAGTTTAGGAGTGCTGAAGTCCCTCCAATTCCTCCACAGCCCTGCCATTTGGTCCTTAAGGCAGATGTAAAGTCAAGAAGTTACTCTTCAAGCCCTTATGAGGTCCTCACAGGCTGCTCTCAAACCCATCATCTAACCATGTGAATACACCAGGTCCTCCCAGCTTAGGTCAGACCAAACCTCTGCAAGCTCTGCCTACATAGACCAGGTGGAGGGGCCCAAGTGCTGCACATAAGACCTCCCTTGACTCCAGCCATATTGTTCCAGTGGGAGCTCCAGCACTCTGTGTGCACCCCTCCCCGCCTGGAAAACTCAGGGTCTGGGTACCACCCTCTGCTTTGAGACCACCCTGCCCTTGAAGAAACCCAGGCTTTCCAACTTACCTCCCATTCTCTTAAGTCTAATCCCAAGTAGTCCTTTACATTCCCTTTTATTCCTTCATCTCCACTCCTGGGGCTTCCCTGGTAGCTCAGACAGTAAAGAATCCTCCTGCAGCTCAGGAGGTGGAACCCTGGGTTCAATCCCTGGGTCAGGAAGACTCCCTGGAGAAAGGAATGCCAACCCACTCTTTGGCCTGGAGAATTCCACGTACAGAGGAGCTTGGCTGGCTCCAGTCCACAAGGTTGCAAAGAGTCAGACACGACTGAGCAATTAAACACACACACAGTCCCACTCCTCCTCAATTTCTGAAACTCTTCCTCTGTGACCTCTGATATTCATACTAATGAAACATCCTCTGTCTTGGAACTTCCTGGTGGTCCAGTGGCTAAGACTCCAAGCTCCCGATGCATGGGGCCTGGGTTCCATCCCTCAGTTCAGTCACTCAGTCATGTCTGACTCTTTGCAACCCTGTGGACTGCCGCACACCAGACCTCCCTGTCCATCACCTACTCCCTGAGTTTACCCAAACTCATGTCCATTGAGTCAGTGATGTCATCCAACCATCTCATTCTCTGTCGTCCCCTTCTCCTCCTGCCCTCAATCTTTCCCAGCATCAGGGTCTTTTCAAATGAGTCAGCTCTTCACATCAGGTGGCCAAAGTATTGGAGTCTCAGCTTCAACATCAGTCCTTCCAATGAATATTCAGGACTGCTCTCCTTTAGGATGGGCTGGTTGACTCTCCTTGCAGTCCAAGGGACTCTCAAGAGTCTTCTCCAACACCACAGTTCAAAAGCATCAATTCTTCAGCGCTCAGCTTTCTTTGTAGTCTGACTGTCACACCCATACATGACCACTGGAAAAACCATAGCCTTGACTAGACAGACCTTTGTTGGCAAAGTAATGTCTCTGCTTTTTAATATGCTGTCTAGGTTGGTCATAACTTTTCTTCCAAGGAGTAAGCGTCCAACCCTTGTTGGGGAACTAGATCTCACATGTCACAGCTAAGAGTTTGCATGCCACAACTAAAGATCCCGCAACCCAAAACGAAGACTGACGATCCTGCATGCTCTAAGACCCAGTACAACCAAATAAAATAAAATAAAGCTAAATTTATTTTTAAAAGTTTCCTCCATCTTCATCCTTCTCCACTTCACTTTCTTCTCTCTCAAGCCTTCTTCTCCCCCGAGAACACTGCTTCCTCTCAACCCTTCTGCTTGTTCATATGGATGGGCCTGGTAATATGTGGAATGTCTTAATTTCTCTCTGTTGCTGCTTCCCTCCCTAAAACCACCCAGCTTTGATGCTTATATCATTAGACTCCACCTCTCACTAATGGCCTCATAATCACTCCCCTTTGTTGGATGAAGACTCTAGCTCCTGGCTCTCTGTGTATCTCTTCATCACTACTCTTTGGGTCGTTCTTAGTGACTTCAACATTCACATGAATGATGCTACGAATACCCTGGTTTCTCAACCCCTGACCTCTTCTCCTCCAGTGATCGTGTGCTCTCCACCCCTACCTTGGACACTCACTCCAGTGGTCACACCCAAGAGCAAAACTCCTTAAAAGAAAAGCTAACACTGGGCTTCCCTAGTGGCTCAGTGGTAAAGAATCTGACTGCCAATGCAAGAGATGTGGGTTTGACCCCTGGTCTGGGAAGATCCCACAGGTTGTAGAGCAACTAAGCCAGTGTGCCACAACTACTGAGCCTTTGCTCTAGAGCCCGGGAGCCAAAACTACTGAGCCCACGTGACACAGCTGCTGAAGCCCCAACACCCTGGAGCTTGAAATAAGAGACAATACGGCAATGAGAGGCCCATGTACCCCAACTAGACACTAGCCCCCATGGCCAAAACTAGAGAAAGCCTGAGCAGCAACGAAGACCCAGCCCAACCATAAATCAATAAATAACTTTTTTTTTTTTTTTAAAAGAGAAGCTTATACTGCCTGGTTCCAACTTTCTCCTTCCATTCCCTATTAACTGAGTCTAATAAGTGTTTCCTCGCATCACTCCATTGAAACTGCTCTTGCCAAGTTCCCCAGTGAGCTTTAAATTGCAAATTTCTTGTTTCAGTATCTTATTAAAATAACATACTTAATCACTGTTCATCGAAACTATATGAACTTTGTCTTGCCTGCCACCGCCTTACCCTGCCAAAATAGGCAGTATGACATAGTAGTGATGTCAATACCCTTGATTACGGTGACCAAAAGAAATAGTTCAGTCAAGTTTGCTACTAAAAACACCTTGGAAAAATTCTTAATTAAAAGTGTCAAACAGAGTTCATTTATCTGCCCAAATAGTAAATGCTGGTGTGCCACTCTGAAAATACTACAACGCTAGTTGGTTGGCTTTCCTTTATACATAGCATAACCTCTCATTTATAAGTACCCACTTTTATAAGTAAAATTAGCATTTTTTTATCCCATTTGATATTCCTTTTCAGCTTCACAGCTCAGTTCAGTTCAGTTCAGTCGCTCAGTTGTGTCCGACTCTTTGCGACCCCATTAATCGCAGCACACCAGGCCTCCCTGTCCATCACCAACCCCCGGAGTTCACCCAGACTCACATCCATTGAGTCAGTGATGCCATCCAGCCATCTCATCCTCTGTCATCCCCTTCTCCTCCTGCCCCCAATCCCTCCCAGCATCAGACTCTTTTCCAATGAGTCAACTCTTTGCATGAGGTGGCCAAAGTACTGGAGTTTCAGCTTTAGCATCAGTCCTTCCAAAGAAATCCCAGGGCTGATCTCCTTCAGAATGGACTGGTTGGATCTCCTTGCAGTCCAAAGGACTCTCAAGAGTCTTCTCCAACACAAGGAAGCCAATAAAACTGTCAACGACGATCAGTTCTTCAATGCTTATCCTGCTTGGTCTATCAGCAGCATCTGTCATCACTCTTCCTGGACATCCTTTCTAGGCTAGCATCCTCTGCCCTTCTGCCCTCTGACCTCTAGGGCTCAGTCCTTAACCTTCTCTGCTCTCACCCCACTGTGTCGCAATCCTGTCCTACAGCTTTAAATGCCATTTATATGCTTGGTGACAGCGAACATGTCCAGTCCAGGTCTCTCCCCTATACTCCAGACTCACAGACCCAGCAGATGAGTTAAGATCTCCATTCAGTTGCCCCGCAGGCAGTTCAGATTTAACAGGTGCAAGGCGGAGTTCTTCATCTTTCCTGAAACCCATCCTTCTGGAGGATTTCCAGCTGCATTTATAGGAAATTCATCCATCCAGTTACTCAGGCCCCAAACCCCAGAGTTGATCTTTTTCCTGCCACACCCCACATTCAACTCAGGAGCAAACCCTCCTACCCCCTCCACTGACCTCTCATCAGAGTCACTACCACAGACTCCAAATTGATTTTGTTTCTAGCCTTGGCCCCTTCAGCTTGTGCTCCTGTTAAAATGTCCATCCACGCAGAGCATTCCTCTGCTGAAAACTTCCAGTGGCTTCCAGATGTCCCAGCCGAGCTCAGCCATCTGCCAACTGACCGGGTAAATGAGCCCACTGAGTGAAACTCGAAGAGAGTTGCCCAATGAAACACCAAGTCCTGAGAAGGTATAAATCATTATTTTAGGTTATGATATTTTGGGGTAGTTTGTAATGCCACCATTTAATGCATTATACATTTTACTTATTTTGTTTGTTGATATTCTCATCCACTCAATGTAATCTCCATAAAGACAGGGATTTTTTTTTTCTCTTTTGTTTACTGTTGCACACCCAGTGCCTAGAACAATATCAGACATAATATGTTTTATTTATCTGTCTATTTTTTTTCAATTTATTTTTCATTTACTTGGTGGCACTGGGTCTTAGCTGTGGTGCTTGGGGCTTCTCTCTAGTTGCAGTGTGTGGGCTCAGTACTTGCTGTGTGCTAGCTTAATTGCCCTGCATCACGTGGGATTTTAGTTCCCCTACAGGGATCAAACCCTTGTCCCCTGCAAGGAAAGCAGATTCTTAATCACTGAACCGCCAGAAAAGTCTCCTGTCTATGTATCTATCTATCTCTACCAGTGGGATGAATGAATACACAGAACAAACAAATGAAAAGATGTCAGGAGAGTGATATAAGGATTTTAGTTGATATGCATGACTTAGTCCTCAGTTCCACCTTTCCTAATCCCCCTTTTTTACATCAAGGTCATTATTGCAATGGAAGATCAGATTTGAGATGCTTAAGTCTCACCGGCTGAATCATGTTGCATTGTCTTTAGGCTACCCCATGCCAGAGCCAGCCTTCTATTACGGCCCCTACCGTATATGGAAGTCTTCCCAGGTAACTCAGTGGTAAAGAATCTGCCTGCCAATGTACGAGCCAGAGGAGACTCGGGTTCCATCCCTGGATTGGGAAGATACCCTGGATGAGGAAATGGCAGCCCACTCCAATATTCTTGCCTGGAGAATTCCATGAACAGAGGAGCCTGGCTGGCTACAGTCTATGGGGTTGCAAAGAGTCTGACAGGACTGAGCATGCATGCACTGTATATGGAAATAAAGCTTTCATCTTGTTTGCTATTACCAAATGACCCCAGTGTTACCACTGTTAATCAAACATGACAGTATTTATATACTTGAAAATATTTTTAATATAACTTCCCCTCCCCACCAGATGACCCTGCTGCTGCTGCTGCTGCTGCTGCTAAGTCGCTTCAGTCATGTCCGACTCTGTGCAACCCCATAGACCGCAGCCCACCAGACTTCCCCACCCCGGGGTTCTCCAGGCAAGAACACTGGAGTGGGTTGCCATTTCCTTCTCCAATGCATGAAAGTGAAAAGTGAAAGTGAAGTCGCTCAGTCATGTCTGACTCTTAGCGACCCCATGGACTGCAGCCTACCAGGCTCCTCCGTCCATGGATTTTCCAGGCAAGAGTACTGGAGTGGGGTGCCATTGCCTTCTCCGAGATGACCCTGAGCTGGGATCAAATGCTTGGCTGGTCCACTTCTCCTTATAATTCTCTTATTTTCTCAACTCATAATTATTAATATTTTATTCTTTGCTGAATATGAAAAAAGAAAATATTTTAGAAGCAGACTTACCAAGATTTGTGGCAAACACTTAACACTTCTCCATTCCATTCCACAATATAGTCTTTCTTTTAAACTGGGACTCACTACAACTGATTTTTTAAATTGAAGTATAGTTGATGTACAATATTATAAAAGTTACAGGTATATAATACAGTGAATTACAATTTTTTAAGTTATGCTCTATTTATAGTTATTATAAAATATCGGCCATATTCCGTGTTGTAAAATATACTTGCTGTTGTTTGGTGGCTAAATCGTGTCTGACTCTTGACCTCATGGACTGTAGCCCACCAGTCTCTGTTCATGGGATTTCCCAGGCAAGAATACTGGAGTGGGCTGACATTTCCTTCTCCAGGGGATCTTCTCAATCCAGGAATTGAACCCATGTGTCCTGAATTGTCAGGCAGATTCTTTACCACTGAGCCACCAGGGAAGCCTTATGTCTGCTATATCTTTGTAGCTTATCTTCAACCTGATAGTTTATACTTCCACAATAGTCTTTTATGTTCTACCAAAACTTGGTTTTACTCTTCATCGTAACCACAAGAACTTTTTCTTGCTGTTTCTCACATTTCCCCCATATATCAAATATATAGTAATATTTTTAGTAGACTTTATTTTGCTTTTTCTTTGTTAACATTATATTGTTTGGTCTTCTCTAATAATCTCTTAGCCTTCTTTAATAAAATATCTTACTCTCTGGAGAATTGTTTATAAATGTTTAAAGTGTCATTGTGCAAACATATACACAGTTCATTTTCTTTTGTGCATCTGTCATGATCCACTTTCAAACTAAACCTCTATCAGGAAGTATTTTCTATTTCCTTCAAATATACCAGTTACTTAATTTTCTCTTTCAGCTCTTATGACTCCTTGTTTAAGAAGAATATCTTCTGTTATGGGTGTGTAGTCATTATTAGAACAATCAGAGTCTTATTTAGAGAGGAAGATGTTTATATAATACCAGATTATGGCTCTTAAGAATCAATATTTATGAATTTAAACAATGTCCACAGATTCTTTGGGTTGTTGCAACCTCTTCTAGTCTTATTGTTGTTGTTCAGTCGCTCAGTCATGTCTGACTCTTTGCAACTCCATGGACTGCCGCACACCAGGCTTCCCTTGTCCTTCACCATCGCCTGGAGCTGCTCAAACTCATGTCCATTGAGTCAGTGATGCAATCCAACCATCTCATCTTCTGTTGCCCCCTTCTCCTCCTGCCTTCTACTTTCCCCAGCATCAAGGTCTTTTCCAGTGAATCTTCTAGTCTGCTGCTGCTGCTGCTGCTAAGTCACTTCAGTCGTGTCCGACTCTGTGCAACCCCATAGACGGCAGCCCACCAGGCTCCCCCGTCCCTGGGATTCTCCAGGCAAGAATACTGGAGTGGGTTGCCCTTTCCTTCTCCAATGCATGAAAGTGAAAAGTGAAAGTGAAGTCACTCAGTCGTGTCTGACTCTTAGCGACCTCATGGACTGCAGCCTACCAGGCTCCTCCGTTCATGGGATTTTCCAGGCAAGAGTACTGGAGTGGGGTGCCATTACCTTCTCCAATCTTCTAGTCTAAGTAGCCTCAAAACCAAAATTTCTTGGTATGGCTTTTATTTTATTTTTTTGCCACATGCATAGTATGTGGAACTTCCTCTGTCAGGGATCAAACCCATGCTCCCTGCAGTGGAAACATGGAGTCTCAACCCATTGGACCACTAAGGAAATCTGTTATAGCTTTTAAAGAAGGTCAAGATTCCTGCCAATGAAAGGATTGTTCCTTCAGAGGCACAGTGACTGTTTCATTATCCATTGCAATAGAGCTGAATGAAATTCTTGGTGCTATACCACAATACCACAGAAGCCTGACAACTAGAAAGTCTGCCATTTTGATAGGAAACAAAACGTCCAAATCTCAACACTTAATACATATAGGTTTATTCTGGATATGAGATTATATTAAGGAATTGTTGGTAACAGTGATTGGGGGATAATGGCATGATACTTACGCTGACTATCCATCTGCTTATTCTCAGATATGTCCTCTAACTTTGCCCTTCTCTGATCTACATCTCAGATGACTCACCTCCCAGCCTCCCTTGTTGTATCAACCTGCTAGGGCTGCTGACAAAATTCTATAGACTAAAGAAGCTTAAGCAACTGAAATTCATTCTCTCACAGCTCAGGAGACCAGAGGTCCAAGATCAAGCTGTCAGCAGAGTTGGTTCTTTCTGAAGCCTCTGAGTAAGAACATGTTCTATGCTTATTTCCTGACTTCTGGTGGGTGTCAGCAATCCTTCATGTTCCTTGGTTTATAGGCACATTACTCCAATCTCTGTCTTTGTTTTTTTTTTTTTTTCTGTATATCTCCTCTGTGTCTCTGTATCCAGATCTCTCCTTTTTTTAAAAGACACCAGTCACCAGACTTAAGACCCACCCAAATCTAGTGTGACCTCATCTTGACTTGAGTGCATCTGTGAAAATCCCTATTTCCTAATAAAGTCACATTCACACATACTGGGGTTTAGGACTTGAATGCTTCATTCAACCTCCTACAACCCCATCACTGGGTGTCTGTGGCCCTAAGGTTTAGGAACACACTTCCCCAGCACCTGGGTTGGGAGTAGCTTTCTGCTCAAGCTCATCTCTGAGCTGCTTCACCAAATCCTACTTGTCTGTATTGCACAAGGTATGTAATATTTATGTACATATATGTACCCAGTATATATATACATAATACCAAAGTATTTACAGATGGGATTTTCTTTAAAATATTCCAGCAAAAAAGGGGGGGAGTGGTGGAGGAAATCCTAGTGTAAACTGTGGACTTTGTTTGATTCAGTTCCAGTCCAGTCGCTCAGTCATGTCTGACTTTTTGTGACCTCTTGGACTACAGCACGCCAGGCCTCCCTGTCGATCACCAACTCCTGGAGCCTACTCAAACTCATGTCCATTGCAACGGTGATGCCATCCAACCATCTCATCCTCTATCATACCCTTCTCCTCCCACCTTCAATCTTTCCCAGAATCAGGGTCTTTTCAAACAAGTCAGCTCTTCCCATCAGGTGGCCAAAGGATTGGAGTTTCGGCTTCACCATCAGTCCTTCCAATGAATATTCAGGACTGATTTCCTTTAGGATGGACTGGTTGGATCCCTTGCAGTCCAAGGGACTCTCAAGAGTCCTCTCCAACATCACAGTTCAAAAGCATCACGATACTGGATGCTTGGGGCTAGTGCACTGGGACGACCCAGAGGGAGGGTATGGGGAGGGAGGAGGGAGGAGGGTTCAGGATGGGGAACACATGTATACCTGTGGTGGATTCATGTTGATATTTGGCAAAACTAATACAATTATGTAAAGTTTAAAAATTAAATAAAAATTCAAAAAAAAAAAGCATCAATTCTTCTGGGTTCAGCTTTCTTTATAGTGCAACTCTCACATCCACACATGACTACTGGAAAAACCATAGCCTTAACTAGACAGACCTTTGTTGGCAAAGTAATGTCTCTACTTTTTAATATGCTGTCTAGGTTGATCATAGCTTTTCTTCCAAGGAGTAAGCGTCTTTTAATTTCATGGCTGCAGTCACCATCAGCAGTGATTTTGGAGCCACCAAAAATAAAATCTCTCACTGTTTCCATTGTTTCCCCATCTATTTGCCATGAAGTGATAGGACCAGATGCCATGATCTTTGTTTTCTGAATGTTGAGTTTTAAGCCAACTTTTTCACTCTCCTCTTTCACTTTCATCAAGAGGCTCTTTTGTTCTTCACTTTCTGCCATAAGGATGGTATCATCTGCATATCTGACGTTATTGATATTTCTCCCTGCAATCTTGATTTCAGCTTGTGCTTCATCCAGTCCAGGATTTCTCATGATGTACTCTGCCTATAAGTTAAATAAGCAGGGTGACAATATACAGCCTTGATTTGGAACCAGTCTGTTGTTCCACGTCTGGTTCTAACTGTTGCTTCTTGACCTGCATACAGGTTTCTCAGGAGGCAGGTAAGGTGGTCTGGTATTCTCATCTCTTTAAGAATTTTCTACGGTTTGTTGTGACCCACACAGTCAAGGGCTTTGGCATAGTCAATAAAGCAGAAGTAGATGTTTCTTTGAAACTCTCTTGCTTTTTCGATGATCCAACGGATGTTGGCAATTTGATCTCTGGTTCCTCTGCCTTTTCTAAATCCACCTTAACATCTGGAAGTTCACGGTTCACATACTGTTGAAGCCTGGCTTGGAGAATTTTGTGTATTACTTTGCTAGTGTGTGAGATGAGTGCAATTGTGCGGTAGTTTGAGCATTCTTTGGCATTGCCTTTCTTTGGGATTGAAATGAAAACTGACCTTTTCCAGTCCTGTGGCCACTGCTGAGTTTTCCAAATTTGCTGACATACTGAGTGAAGCACTTTCAGAGCATCATCTTTTAGGATTTGAAGTAGCTCAACTGGAATTCCATCACCTCCACTAGCTTTGTTCATAGTGATACTTCCTAAGGCCCACTTGACTTCACATTCCAAAATGTCTGGCTCTAGGTGAGTGATCACGCCATCGTGATTATCTGAGTCATGAAGATCTTTTTGTACAGTTCTTCTGTGTATTCTTGCCACCTCATTCTTGCCACCTCTTCTTAATATCTTTTGCTTCTGTTAGGTCCATACCATTTCTGGAAAAACCAAAGCTTTGATTAGACGGACCTTTGTTGTCAACTTTGTGCCAGTAACTGTTTGGTATTTAATTCTCTCAAGAACTTACTCAAAAATCAACATTGATATAAATGGAGTATAACCTTTAAAAATTGGGAATCATTATATTGTATACCTGCAAAATATAATATTGTATACCAACTATAATTTTTTAAAAGCATAAACATAGATCATCTCTCTTTTCTCATAATTAGATTGAAACTCAGAGAAGTTAACTAACTTGCAGAAGGTCACACAGCTAGGACTTGCTAAAACCAGGACTCAGCTCTCCCAAGCTGTGCTGGGCTGCTTATAACCATAGGGCCACATCTCCAGTCCAAGATCTCTGATGATTTCCTCCACTGGTGCAGTGTACCTTGAATGTGCCCAGCACTTGGCTCTGCTTCTAAGCTAAGGATTTAGTGCTGTTCTTTAACTGATCTACAATTACTGTTTCATCAATTTGGGAAAACCCCTGAATCCTAATTGTTAGTAATCACACCAAGTGTTCCATTTTTAACTAGACCTTTCTTTTGTTTCAAGTGGGTAAAATTTTAAAAATAATGGTACTCTTTAAAATTGCAGTAGTTGATGTATAATCATTTTATAAATTCTAAACTTTGTAACATACTATTTAAATTCCATTCTCATCAGTCAGATCATGTTTAATTACTAAGAGAGTTTTTGTACCCAGATGGTCTATAGTATTACTAATTAGAAAAAAAATAAGAAAAACTTTCTTACTTATGAATGACAAAGCTACATGAAGAAAATTTGTCCATACTGTCCAAGAAGGTGGCCACTGACCACATGTGGCTACTGACCATTTGAAATGTGACTGACTTGAATTGGTAAGTGTAAAATACAAAGTCAATTCTGAAAACTCAGGACACGAAAAAAGATGTAAAATATCCCATTAGCAATGTTTATATCAAATATAAGTTGAAATGATAATAATTTGCACATATTGGGCCAAGTAAAATATCTTATTAAGGTTAATTTCACTTGTTTCTTTAATGTGGTTGCTAGAAAATCTGAAATTACATCTGTGGCCTTGCATTTATGTGTTGGACAGTGCAGGGTTAAGTGATCACTTGGTGATTTAAAGTAAGTATCCGTGCCAGTGGAATCAAGCAGCTCATAGCAGATACAGGCATCAGTGAAAAACATCTTTTTTTCAGTGAGGTTAAATAGTGATGTGATGACAGCCATACCATTTTCTCAAAGTTCTGCCCTGCTGGATTGCCACTATATTCATAAGAACCATAGGAAGGACTTCCCTGGTGGTCCAGCGACTAAGATCCCAAGCTCCCAAAGAAGGGGACCCAGGTTTGATTCCTGGTCAGGGAACTGGATCCCACATGCCGTGACTAAGACACAACACAGACAAATAAGTAAATAAACATTTAAAATAAACAAAAGAACCTTACTCTTAAAAAAAAAACAAAAACAGGAAAGTCATTTCCCACTTAGGGGAGAGTCTCCGATTGATTTTTCTCTACTCAGAAATGTGAGCCTGGGATGACCTGTCAAAGACAAAAAAAAAAAAAAGTATCAACATTTTTAGTGTGGGTTGCAAAGCAGATGATGGTTCTGAACAGTGGTCACTCATGCAGATCCTCCACCTCTGCACTGGTCCGATGGTTTACAGCGCAGCAGTGCAGAGCCAAAGGGCACCCACGAGTTCATTACATAATTCTTGGTAGCGTGAGGCCAAGCGCATATCTGTTCCGGGGGCCAGGTGGCAGGCTCTGCTCAGGCCCACCATGGCCATCACAGTGATGTTTTGACAGAGAGTGTGCTAGAGGTTGTTTGTTTGGAAAAAGACTGACCAGCTCTTTTTTTTCCCTCCATCCTCCTTCCTCTCTCTCTTTTTTTCCCTTTTAAACACTCTGGCATAATACTGAATGACTTTGTTTTTAAGCTGCCTTAGCCTTGCTTTGTGAAGAAAAAGCCCGAGAATTCTCTCCCTGTAGGACACAAGTGTTATTTTTGGAGCAGAGATTCTTAGCCTGATCTCTGTCTAAACCAATTTCTGTTCTTTGTGAGGTCGTGGTCTGGGGCAGCTCAGAGTCATCTCCGTGGAGGGAAGCTTCCTGGTTTCATGAAGCAGCCTGGGCCGAGGTGTCCAGGGGCCATGCCTGGAACATCCCTGCTTGGGGTCTCCACACACAGCTCCTTCACTCTCAGGTCCCCTTCATTAGGCTTGTGCCCTTGGGAGAGTCTGGGCCACCTGCTGTGAAGTGGGCGACTTCCCTGCTGATGTCATTTCACGGGATGTTCCGGGTCAGGGTGACCCTCCCCTTTTAACAGGGTACTGTAGGTCACAGACTCCTCAGAACTAAGGCAGCCATGTCTTGAGGATCTCCACAGGCACTTGAGGGTGCCACCGGCCATGGGAGAGCCACAGCCCCTGCCCTGAGAGTCACGACCTGGGCCTCTGGGAACATGTCCAGTGACTCGCAGCTCAGAGCATCCCCTTCTGTAACCTGCTCTGTATCAGGCTGCTAGACTGGGGGAAGGAAAACCTCTCCAGCTTCTCACAGCTCCTCTTCCTGACCCGTCTCTCCTAGGGGTTTACAGAGCTTGCACTTGCTGGGAAATGTAAAATCAGACACAGTTGAAAACACTGCTGTCAACAGCAAACAGCGCATCACCGTAGAATGAGTCTTTTCCTTTGGTGATTGGTCACTGGATGCAGGAAGCAGGTGTGAGGAACATGGCCAGGGGATGAACAGGTAGACCCTGCAGGTGTTCCAGGTTGCTGGGTGATCCGTGATGCGCCCGTCCCTGGCCAGCTATACATAGCCAGCAAAGCTTCTTACTAGAGAAACCTCTTTCCTCACCCTCCACCAGTCCCATCCGTCACCCCAAAGATTCGCTGTAAATCCCCTGGAAGTCACTGCGTCTCGGATCAGAGAGCTGCCAGCTGGCCCCGGGCCTGACCGCGTCTCCACCGCCGCCGCTCTCCATCCTTCCTTGTCTGTACCAGGGGAGCACGATCGGTGCTCAGCCATGGTCGACATGGGGGGCCTGGACAACCTGATCGCCAACACGGCCTACCTGCAGGCTCGGAAGTCCTCGGACGCCGACAGCAAGGAGCTGCAGCGCCGGCGCCGGAGCCTGATGCTGCCCGGGCCGCAGAGCTGCGAGCAGCTCCGCCAGGCCCTGGCCACCGACTTCCATAGTCTGTGCGAGCAGCAGCCTATCGGCCGCCGCCTCTTCCGGGACTTCCTGGCCACGGTGCCTGCGTACCAGGAGGCCAGGGGCTTTCTGGAGGAGGTGCAGAGCTGGGAGCTGGCCGAAGAGGGCCCCGCCAAGGGCAGCACGCTGCAGGGGCTGGTGACCACTTGTGCCGCCGCCCCTGTCCCGGGGCGCCCACACCCCTTCTTCAGCCCAGCTCTGGTCACCAAGTGCCAAGCAGCCACCACCGACGACGATCGAGCATCCCTGGTGGAGCTGGCCAAGGCCGAGGTCATGGCCTTCCTGCAGGACCAGCCCTTCCGGGAGTTCCTAGCCAGTCCCTTCTATGACAAGTTTCTGCAATGGAAAGTCTTCGAGATGCAGCCAGTGTCAGACAAGTACTTTGAAGAGTTCCGGGTGCTGGGGAAAGGTGGTTTTGGGGAGGTAAGTGTCTGCGAGGAGCCAGGCTGAAAGAGGAGATAGACGGCATAATAGAGTTCTGTTTGTCTTCTTTTTAATCTTAAGGGATCTTAGAACTAATTTCAGTGCCACATGTGGAGAAAGCATTCCTAGCTTGCTCTCACCTCTTCTTTTTTGTCGCTGGGTGAAATAAAGTGAGAATGCCATAGGAAAAACAAACAAGATGTGGAACTGGCCAGGAATCATGATCATGGGGTTTCCAGGAGGCAGGAACACTCTGAAATGCCCCTTTGGTGAATGATATCAAGATATCAATACAATGGGAGAGTTCCCTTCCCCTTTACTTGTGCTCATGGAGGTAATTTGAGAAAAACTTCAGGTATCTAAGAAAACAATCATCTTGAATTAGAGTCTATAAATCTGTTTTGCACCGCTGCTGTGTTCAGCTTTTTTTTTTTAAGAAGAAAAAAAAATTCTTTGAGATGAAATTTGCATAAGATTAGCCATTAACCATTTTCAGGTGTACAATTTAATAGCATTTAATACATTACAATGTTATGCAGCCATCATCTCTAGTTCCATTTTCAATACTCCTGTGCCCATTAACAGCTACTTCCCCACCCCAACCCCCAAGCTCCTGGCAGCCTCTGGGCTACTTTCTGCCTCTATGGACTTGCCTATTCTGATGTTTCATATAGATGGAGTCATACAATATGTGAGCTTTTGTCTCTGAATTCTTTCACTGAAAAGTGTACTTTTGCTGAGTAGTGTTTTGGAGGTTCATTCACCTTGTAGCGTGGATCAATACTTCATTCCACTGTATGGGAATACTACATTTCATGTATCCGTTCATCTATTGATGGACAGTTGGGTTGTTTCTGCCTTTTGGCTATCGTGAATAGCGCTGCTGTAAATATTTATGTACAAGTATTTATTTGAATACCTGCTTTCATTTCTGTTTCATATGTGGCGAGGAATGGAATTGCTGGGTCTTATCTTAGGGCAATTCTGTGTTTAACTTTTTGGGAAATCACCAAAGTCTTCATGTTTTAAGTTCCCTCCAGCAATGCATGAGGGCTTCCCTGGTGGCTCAGTAGTAAAGAATCTGTCTACCACTGCAAGAGACTTGGGTTTGATCCCTGGGTCAGGAAGATCCCCTGGAGAAGGAAGTGGCACTCCAGTATTCTTGCCTGGAAAATCCCATGGACAGAGGAATCTGGTGAGCTACAGTCCATGGTGTCGCAAAGAGTCGGGCACAACTTAGCAACTAAACAACAACAAGCAATGCATGAGTGTTTCAGTTTCTCCACATTCTGGCCAACACTTGTTATTCCTTTTTTTTTTTAATGGCCCATTTAGTATGCGTCACATGATACCTCACTGTGGTCGAAGCTCCTTCTCCAAGAACCCTCTCACTCACAGCTTTTCTTTCCTCAGTAAGCCTGCTATCTTGCCACCTTGATTGGTTTCTGCCCCTCCATCCTCTGTATCCTCCACTCCCTTCCTCTCTCCACTGCTGTCTATTTCTACCTCTTCTTTTCCCTTTCTTTCTCTCCTTAAGGTATGTGCTGTCCAGGTGAAAAACACCGGTAAGATGTATGCCTGTAAGAAACTGGACAAGAAGCGACTGAAGAAGAAAAATGGTGAGAAAATGGCTCTCTTGGAAAAGGAAATCTTGGAGAGGGTCAGCAGCCCGTTCATTGTCTCTCTGGCGTACGCCTTTGAGAGCAAGTCCCATCTCTGCCTAGTGATGAGCCTGATGAATGGTGGAGACCTCAAGTTCCACATCTACAGCGTGGGTGAACCAGGCTTGGACATGAGCAGGGTGATCTTCTACTCGGCCCAGATAACCTGTGGCGTGCTGCACCTCCACTCCCTCGGCATCGTCTATCGGGACATGAAACCCGAGAACGTGCTTCTGGACGACCTCGGCAACTGCAGACTGTCTGACCTGGGGCTGGCCGTGCAGATCCAGGATGGTAAACCCATCACCCAGAGGGTGAGTGAGCCTCCACTGGCCCAAAGGTGGGCCACAGAGTCAGAGAGGAAGGGAGAAAGCTGTTCTTTCCCAGAGCAGACAGAGCCTTGGACTTAATGCTTCTAATTTTCTTGTTCCTAAACCCCTTGTGCTGTCATTTGCCTTAAGCGGTGTAAGAGGATTAGCTTTACTGGCTCTTTGAGGTCTACTCTGCTCTCCTCTTTGGAAGCAGAGGGTAGCCTTCTTTGTGAATTGGAGGTGGTCTGTGCCTTCACCATAGATGGCAAGAGCTGAATCCATAGCCAGGAGCTAGGTATGTCCTGCCCATGACCACCTCCCTGGTGCTGTGTTCCTGCATCAGTAGAGCTTTGATTTCCTCTTCGGGAAAATTTTAGGGGCTGGACCCTAAAATTCTAACCCCACTCCAGTACTTTTGCCTAGAAAATCCCATGGATGGAGGAGCCTGGTAGGCTGCAGTCCATGGGGTCGCTAGAGTCAGACACGACTGAGCAACTTCACTTTCACTTTTCACTTTCATGCATTGGAGAAGGAAATGGTAACCAACTCCAGTGTTCTTGCTTGGAGAATCCCAGGGACGGGGGAGCCTGGTGGGCTGCCGTCTATGGGGTCACACAGAGTTGGACACGACTAAAGCGATGCAGCAGCAGCAGCAGCAGAAGGTAAAATTTAATAGGATAATAAATAGAAGAAACCCCAACACTTAGCCCATTAAATATCTCCTTTCCTGTTGAGTGCACAATGGAGAAATGTTTTACATTGGACAAAGGTGAAATTTTAAATGAAAAGATATATACAAGTCAACAAAGGCAACTGATGTTTATTTTGATCAGTTTGGTCCAAAGAGACTTGCAGAGAATTCTTTGATTAAAAAAGGGATTATAAGAATATTAATTCTTATATGTTAAGATTAATTCTTATATCACATTATGTTAAGTGATCAATACAAAAATCTCTCAAATTCTGACAGGTCTTTACTATTGAGTTTCTGTGCACAAAGATGGGAGAAGTCCCAGGAAGATAAAGGGTCAAGTCAGGTTCCTAAACATACACTTAAAACTTTGTTTCTGCACAGTTTCCAGCTTGCAAGGCAGAGAGGACAATCAGGCAAGGAAGTGAGAAAAATCATGGCAAGTTTGGGAAACTGAAGGTGATTTTATGTGGCTATAATGGAAGGAATGTTGACAAGACATGTAAGGCTCAGATCATGCAAAGACATTGGAATTCTTTTCTTGTGAGGGACAAGAAGCTATTGAAGGAATTTTTAAAAAGGAATGACATGATCAGATTTGCATTCTTTTAGACACCAGTTTGATCGTAGATGGGAAGCAGAGGAGCTAGCATATGCAGTGGTGCAGGAAGAAATGATGGCGCCTGTGTAAGACATTAGGACTGATGAAGTGGGAAGTAAATCAGAGCTGTTGGAAAGAGACTTGTTGGGATTTCAGGACCAGCTGAGTATGAGGGTGAGGAATGGGGAAGGTCCCTAGCTCCAGTGACTAGAAGGAAGAAAACAGTTATGGGAAAGCTGGAAAGTTTAATTGTGAGTATAGGATATATAAGGCTCTTCTATGACAGGCAGGTGCTGTGATGAAAGGTCTGAGTTAGACACTGGAATTTGGAGTCATCATGGCTTGGGAAGCAGCAGACACCACTGGATTGTTTGAGAAACAGTGGAGGACAGTCTTTTGGCCTCTGTGGGAGAGGGAGAGGGTGGGATGATTTGGGAGAATGGCATTGAAATATGTATAATATCATATATGAAATGAGTCGCCAGTCCAGATTTGATGCACGATACTGGATGCTTGGGGCTGGTGCACTGGGACGACCCAGAGGGATGGTATGCGGAGGGAGGAGGGAGGAGGGTTCAGGATGGGGAACACATGTATGCCTGTGGCGGATTCATTGAGATATATGGCAGAACCAATACAATATTGTAAAGCTTAAAATTAAAATAAAATAAAAAAAAAAAAGAAAGAAAAACGCCCGACACAAAGAAAAAAAAAAAAAGAGAAACAGTGGAGGAAGAGGACCAAGGAATAGCAACGTGTAGGGGGTGTGGAAGAAGAGGGGTCTTGAAGAGATTAAAGAAGTAGGATGAAAATGGCAGAGTCATTGAAGCTGTATCAGTTAAGTGTTGATTTCACTAGCAATAATAGAAAACCCAAATAACAGTGGATTAAACAAGAGAAAGGGTTATTTTTCTTATATAACAAGTAGTGTAGAGATAAGGATGACTGATATTAGTTCCGCAGCTATGGGATAATGGCAGAAATCACGTCTCTGTGATTTTGTCCTTTTCCATGTGTTGCAAAATGGCTGCTCTAGCCCCAACCATCAAGTCTAGGCAGAGAAAGGAGGAAGGGTCAGAAGTAAATAGGGATGCCCACAGCAACTGAATACATCTCCCTCTAAGGAACTTCCCTAGAAGGCCCATCTGACAGCTTCCATTTAAATCTCATCGGCTAGGACATTTATCTGGCCACCCCACCTGCAGGGGCAGCTGATAAATGACTTTTTTTGTTTTTGCTTTTTTGAGAGGGAGAGAGGAATTCTAGTTACTAAGGAAGGAGAGCAAGTAACTACTAAGGAATATGGAGCAAATAACTGGCGGCCTCTGCCACAGGAGCCAAAGAAAAAGAGGATTTAAGGGAGGAGTGTGGTCAGCACTGTTAAGTACTGCCAAGAGGTCACACAGACTGCGGGGTTTGACAATCTGGAAACCACAGTGTCCTCAGGAAGAGAGGTTTTCAAGGTCAAAACTCAGATGGCAGAGGTTGGATTGACCTGGAAGTAAAGAATGAGATGAAGGAAGGAGCAGGATGGAGTTTTAAGTAGGGAGACTGGAGATTTAGATGCTGAGGCTAGAAGCAGAAGAGAGGACTTCCCTGTCAGTCCAGTGGTTAAGACTCTGCACTCCCAAGGACAACGGGGCCTGGGTTTGATCCCTGGTAAGGAAACTAGGATTCTACATACCTTATGGCTTAAAACCAAAAATAGTGGGAAAAATAAAAAAGATTCGGGAGATAAATTGCTGGTCGTGTAGAAAGGAAAGAGGCTGAACGAAGGTGGAGAAATCGAGAAAGCGGTGGAGAAGGATGGAGAACTTCAGTATAACTATCTCCTAAGTAGAGGTGGAGGAAGCAAGAAGATGGGGAGGAAGCAGAGTGTTTGCCTCCCTGGGACTTTACTATGAAAAGAGAAACACCGTGAATGCATGTCTATCAATGCACACAAAATCAGAAGTGTACTACTTCAGTATATTATTTTGAATTTGTATTGCTGATTATGCAGAGAGGAAGTGTTCCTTCTGAGCGTCCCGTGGGCATGCATCATGCTGACCGGTGGCACCGTCTCCACCTTGCTGAAGGATGAGGAGACACACAGCTCAGTCTCTTGTAAATCCCTTCTCAGTCTTCCTCCAGCTCTGTTCATGGGCCAAGAGAATATTTAGGGACAGTTCCTCCTGCATCCAGCTCTCTGGCTCTTTTGGAACCTGCAGGAAGCTTTTGGTGCCTCCTCAGTATTGTCCACTATAATGAGGGCAGTTGATGGGGTTTAGGGCTTCCCCAGTGGTGTTAGTGGTAAAGAACCTGCCTGCCAGTGCAGGAGACATAAGAGATGTGGATTCAACCTTGGGTCAGGAAGATCCCCTGGAGAAGGGCATGGAAACTCCAGTATTCTTACCAGGAGAATCCCATGGACAGAGGAGCCTGGCAGGCTGTGATCCATAGGGTTGCACAGAGTCAGACAGAACTGAAGCAACTTAGCGTGCGTGCATACAATGCCTAGAGGCCTTTCACCCTTTTGCCTTTTCTGAGTCCCTCTTTGTCCCAAAAGACCAGATTTCTGGGTTTAGACCACTTGCCCCATCCAAGAAAGTTTATGCCCTGGTCCTTGGACCTGCCTCTGAAGCCCAGGAAGATTTTCAGGAAGGATGGAGGGAAAAAAGGGGGTCAGAGAGAAGGTTTAGAAAGCCACAGAAAGAAAGAAAAAAGAAATGCGTTCCTCCTTCACTGTTTGCTGGTCTACATAGCTAAGTGAAGCCCTTCAGTATCGTACTTACTGCAGTTCCCACACAATAACTGGGCCCCCAAGTGGATTTTAAATCATTTTACTCACAATCCATTTCACAGAAGAAATGAAAAGGACCATATTTTATACAGTTCTGTAACTAACTAATGTTTTGATGTCAAGAAACCATATAAAGAATTACTGGGTCTTCCCTGGTGGTACAGTAGCTAAGACTTTGCACTCCCAATGCAGGGAGCCCAGGTTTGATCCCTAGTCAGGGAACTAGATCCCACAAATCACAGCTGAAGATCCTGCATGCCACAGTGAAGATCGATGATCCCACATGCCCCAACTAGAACCTGGTGCAACCAAATAAAAACAAAATTTTTAAGTACAGATCTCACTATATTCCCAGAGTATGATCAGCTGGATGAAGGTAGAACTGTAAAGAAAAGTCCTGCTAAATTTTTGCATAAATTTAAGGAAACCCACTAGAACATTTCGACACCGATTGGATCCTATCAAAGGAAAGCATGTATCATTTTGCCTTACAGGGAAATTGCATTTGTGAGATAATTCTATAATGTGGATTAAAAAGACTTTGAACAACAATTGTGCAGAGCTGAAGGAGCAAACCCAAATGGCATGCAGCGTAAGAAGTGAAGCGAGTGCCGTGGAGCCCAGAACAGAGTGAGCACTTCCATCTAAGGAGGGAAGCCACTCCTCGTGTCCAGTGACCACACTGTGAGAACAGAGATCCAAAGTTCTGGCTCTTTTTTCTTTAATATTTATTCATTCATTTATTATTTTTGGCTGCACTGGGTCTTCGTTGCTGCACACAGGCTTTCTCTAGGTGCAGCGAGGGGGGCCACTCTCTAGTTGCGGTGCTCAGACTTCTCATTGCTGCGGCTTTCCTTGTTGTGAAGCAGGGGCTCTGGGCTCACAGGCTTCAGTAGTCACGCTGCACAGGTTTAGCTGTCCTGCAGCGTGTGGGATCCTAGTTCCCAGGCCAAGAATTGAACCTGTGTCCCCTGCATTAGCAGGCGAGTTCTCATCCACTGGGTCACCAGACAAGTCCCCTGACTTTTTAAAACAGAAACGGACACCTGTGAATTTTTGAGAAGTGTCTTGCTTTTAAAATGAGGACAATTCATTAAAAAGAATGCATTTGAATTAGTTCTAATGAGGTGGCTGAAACTGGAGCCTATTATATACGGTGAAGTAAGTCAGAAAGAAAAACACCAATACACTATACTAACGCATATATATGGAATTTAGAAAGATGGTAACAATGATCCTATATGCGAGACAGCAAAAGAGACACAGATGTAAAGAACAGTCTTTTGGACTCTGTGGGAGAAGGCGAAGGTGGGATGATTTGAGAGAATAGCATTGGAACATGTAAATTATCATATGTGAAACAGATTGCCAGTCCAGGTTCGATGCATGAGACAGGGTGCTCTGGGCCGGTGCACTGGGATGACTCAGAGGGATGGGATGGGGAGGGAGGTGGGAGGGGGTTTCAGGATGGGGAACACATGTACACCCGTAGTGGATTCATGTCAATGTATGGCAAAAACCACTACAATATTGTAAAGTAATTAGCCTCCAATTAAAATAAATTAATTAATTTTAAAAATAGATAAATAAAATGAGGACAATTAATTCAAAATGAGCCCAAACCATAAACCAACAACAACAAAATCCTAGTGAGATTAATCACACTAGCTGCCATCTGTGTTCATGGAGTTTGTTATCACGCTATCCATGTTTGACAGTCTCTGAATATAAAGTTCAATATAGATGCTCTGAAGGCCACTATATCTTAAAGGCAAGAAAAGAATGTGATATGCACCTAGTATTGAAGATTTTTTTCAACAAGAAAATGGCATGACCAGAGTGATTCTTCTTTTTTAAAGAGTTTTATTGAAGTATATTTGATTTACAATGTTGTGTTAATTTCTGCTATATAGCAAAGATGTGTGTGTGTGTGTGTGTGTGTGTGTGTGTTCTTTTTCATATTCATTTCCGGTGTGGTTTATCATAAGATACTGAGTATAGTTCCCTGTGCTATAGTTTATCCATCCTATATGTACTAATCAGAGAAGGCAATGGCACCCCACTCCAGTACTCTTGCCTGGAAAATCCCATGGATGGAGGAGCCTCATAGGTTACAGTCCATGGGGTCGCTAAGAGTCGGACACGACTGAGCTACTTCACTTTGACTTTTCACTTTCATGCATTGGAGAAGGAAATGGCAACCCACTCCAGTGTTCTTGCCTGGAGAATCCCAGGGACAGGGGAGCCTGGTGGGCTGCCGTCTATGGGATCGCACAGAGTCGGACACAATTGAAGCGACTTAGCAACATATGTACTAATTTGCATCTGGTAATCGGAATTCCCAATCCTCTTTTCCTCCACCTCACCCCCGTGGCAAACACAAGTCTATTTTCTGTGACCGCGAGTCTGTTTCTGCTTTGTAGAAACATTCATTTATGTCGTATTTTAGATTCCACACATAAGTGATATCAAATGCTATGGTATCTATCTTTCTCTTTCTGACCTTTTTCACTTAACATGGTAATCTCTGGGTCCCTTCATGTTGCTGCAGGTGGCCTTATTTCATTCTTTTTTATGGCTGAGTAATATTCCATTGTGTATTTATACCACATCTTTTTTATCCATTCATCTGTCAGTGGGCATTTAGGTTTCTTCCATGTCTTGGCTATTGCAGATAGTGCTGCTGTGAACATAGGGGCATGTATCTTTTCAACTTATAGTTTTGTCTAGATATACAGAGTGCTTCTTTAAGAAGATGATTAACAGCATATATGATGAATTGAAGTATGATGAATTACTGTAATAATCCCCACACGAGGTAATGAGAATTGAAGTATGGCCCTGGGCTCTGAACAGCCTTACTTCCAGAGTTCAGCTCTCTGGCTTCACCTAAGTTCCATCAAGACCCACATCTGTGTCTATTTCTCTTAAAGCATGGCTGTCTTCGGTGGAAGAGGCCATGGTTATTGGGGGAATGGAGCCACTTCTAGAAGGTGATGCCCTTTGTCCAGTGGGTCTCCTTGGTTGCGGGTAGTTGGACAATGATTCACGTAGGAAAGGTGAGGGTAGTTCTGCCCGAGTCTGAGAAAGACTGAGGAAGACACACAATGAGAGGCAAGGATGCTTAAGAGCACTGGCTGGAATGCAGAGGCCCTGGCTTCCTGTCCCAGACCTATCCCTGACTCACGGAGTCAGCCATCTCAGGCAGGCCCCAGGACATCCTTAATCTATAAGATTTCATGAATCTATGAGATAGTCTTTGAATTATTTATAGGAAAAGACTCATAAACTCAGAAGATGAACATATGGCCTACATTTTACTATGATTTACTGGGCTATCAATCAGGGATCTTAAGGAACAAAGTGAAGTTACTTAAGAAAATGAAATTAATGGTTTTCATAACTGAGAAGCCTAGCAGTTTGGCCTGATCCAGGGTCTGAGCAGTGTCGCTGAAAGCTCTCCCTCTGTGTCCCAGCTCTGCCCTCCTTGGTACTGGCCTCACTCTCACTCTGAGGAGCTCCTACGTGGAGGCCACTGGCAGCTCCACGCATATCCTAGCAACCAAACAATCTCATGGAAAGAGAACAGTTCTTTACAAAAGGTCCTTCAAATTCCCAGGGAAGACTCTCAATGGACAACTCAAGTTACATGCCCAATCATATCCAAGTCCACTGGCCAGGACTAGGTCTCTGTTCTCAGTTGCCAGGGAGAAGTTCTGTCCTGTATAAATATTGGGGACAGAGGGAAGTGTTCTCCAATAGAAAACAGGGATTGAGGGACTTCCCTGGTGGCCCATTGGTTAAGACTCTGCACTTCCAATGCAAGGACCTTGGGTTTGATCCCTGGTTGGGGAACGGAGATCCCACATGCTGCACCATAAGGCCAAAAGAAAAGAAAATAGGGATGGAAGAGAATAGGAATGGAATTCAGATAGATAGAAACAGTGGATGCCCCTAATAACTGCTCGATGGTTTGGAACCTTTCTGACCTCTCAATTAAGTGATGATGGCATCTAGATAGAGCCTTTACAAAAAGATGTAGCTCCATTTTACAGATGGAGAAGTTGAAACTCAGGTTAAGTTACCCATCCAAAGTCACATTGCTCATATGTGAGATGAACCCAGGTATGCCAGATTCAAGAGCACTTATAGTTTTGACTCCACCTTGACACGACTGAGCGACTGAACTGAACTGAACTGAACTTTCAAATTCACACACAGGGCAGAATGTTGCCTCTGGTTTATAATGCTGTAAAAGACCCTCCATTGAATAAAACTCAGAATGAGTGTGTGTGATGACGCATAACTTCCTAAGTCTGGTCTGATGTGTACACCAATCTCAGGCTTAGTTGATGGAGTTAAGTTAAGTTAACTCTGATGGAGTTAAGACTTTGGAAAAGGAGCCCAACCTTTACAGGGAAACATGTGACTAATATTTCAGAGTCAGCCTCCCACAGCCCGACACAATATCATTAACTGTGGTCCCAGCCACCGTCAGTATTCACCTATAATAAATGTGATAAGCACTCCAGCCTGTTTTCAGCTGACATTCACATGCACACATTAAAACTAACTCTTGGCAGTTTTAGAGATATGAGGTAAATATAATAGGAAAATCAGGCAGTGGGGCTTGTGCCAGGACTTTTCAAGTTCAATGTTCTATGTGGAGAGCAATGACCTTCAGATTTTAAGGAACATGAGTCAATCCTTAAAACTTGCTATTTTGTCAGGAATTAGAATGAAATTAGCACAGTGACCCAAGAGCTCATGACATGTTTGGTTACCTTGCCCTACCTCTGATCAGTTCTTCACACTCAGAAGGATGATGGGTGACAGAGCTCCAGCATTACATTTATTTTCTGAAGGTTTATTTATTTGGCTGCATCGGGTCTTAGTTGCTGCATGAGATATTTATTGAGTCCTGTGAGATCTTTCGGAGAAGGCAATAGCACCCCACTCTAGTACTCTTGCCTGGAAAATCCCATGGACGGAGGAACCTGGTAGGCTGAAGTCCATGGGGTCGCTAAGAGTCGGACGTGACTGAGCAACTTCACTTTCACTTTTCACTTTCATGCATTGGAGAAGAAATGGCAGCCCACTCCAGTGTTCTTGCCTGGAGAATCCCAGGGACGGGGGAGCTTGGCGGGCTGCCGTCTATGGGGTCGCACAGAGTCGGACAGACTGAAGCGACTTAGCAGCAGTGAGACCTTTTGTTCAGGTGCATGGACTCTCTAGTTGTGGCATGCAGGTTCAGTAGTTGTGGTGCATGGGCTTAGTTGCTCTGTGGCACGTGGGATCTTAGTTCCCCTACCAGGGATCAAACCTGTGTCCCCTGCATTGCAAGCTGGATTCTTAACCACTGGACCACCAGGGAAGTCCCAGCCATCATATTTATTTTGAAGCTTTTATTGTGTTGAATAAAAGGCTAGGGACACACTAAATAAGTGATTTTTAAAAGATCTCTGAGTGTGTTTTAATTACTTGAAACAGCAACAAAGACCCAGCATTGCTGGGTTGACAACTACATATATCACAGCCCTTATGACCCTGCTCCAAGTATTTTTCTCTTTGAGAATTTACTTCTGAGAACCACACAGGACAGGCATTCTGGTTACTTTATTGTCACATGCTGGTCTCCACCAAAACTCCCTCAAAAAACAATAAAGTAAAATAAAATAAGGCATAGAGCCATGAGCAAAAAGAGACATTTCTTGCCCTCATGGAGCTTACAGTCTAGTGAAGGAGACAGAACTTCATTTCACCCAATGAATGTAACCTTTCAATGATGACAAGTGCTGTGAAGATGTGGTACATGGGGCTCTTCAGGGAGGATTTGTTAACATGTGAGACTCTGGGGCTTCCCAGGTGGCTCAGTAGTAAAGAACCTGCCCACAATGCAGGAGCCACAGGAGACAAAGTTTCGATCTCTGGGTTGGAAAGATTCTCTGGAGGAGGGCATGGCAACCCATTCCAGTATTTTTGCCTGGAGAATCCCATGGACAGAGGAGCCTGGCAGGCTACAGTACATAGGGTCACAAAGAGTCAGACGTGACTGAAGTGAGCCCACTCGCATGTGAGACTCTGAGCATCAGCCATAGGGGAAAACTCACTGACATCAGAAAGAAGATAGAAATTCACTCCGCAAAGCAGTTTGGGTGGTGTCTTGGTAGGTGTCACTAGAAACTGACTCAGAAACAGATTTCCATGTGGAGGATTTATTTATCTATTTTCAAAATTTTATTATTTATTCATAGCAACGCTGGGTCTTCGTTGCTGTGAGCAGGCTACTCTGTAGTTGTGGTGTGTGGTCTTCTTATAGGAGTGCTTTCTCCTGTTGCAGAGCACTGGCTCTAGGGCGCAGACTCACTAGCTGTGGCCCACAGGCTTATTGCTCCGAGGCATGTGGAATCTTCCTGGGGCAGGAATCGAACCCGGATCCCCTGCATTGGCAGGCAGATTCTCAATCACTGGACCACTAGGGAAGTCCCTGGAAAGCCTTTGAAAGTGTTTAACCAAAGCAGGCAAAGAGTTTAGAATTCCGTTTTGGAACAAAATGACTCCATCTGAAGTGAAAGCAGATCAGAGGGGATTCATGTGGATTGTGGTTGTTTGCAATCCCGGTGAAAGATGATGGCAGCTCAGCCCACATGTGTTGGGGGATGGTGGGGGGTGTGAGGGGTAGTCAGAGCACAGTGTTTGATTTGGAAAGAGATTCCAGAATGACCCAGCTTCAGTAATGGTTTGGATGTGAGCTAAGGGAGAGGGGGTCAAGGTGATTTACTAGGTGAGGTCATGTCACAGGTACTGACTTGGCTCTGAGTACAGATAAATGCCTGTCTTCAGGAAGTCCAGGACAGGGAAGAGACCATCAAGCCACAGGGCAGTGACAGTACAGCAGGCAAGCTGTCCCAGTTGGGTGCACAGGAAGGTCACCAACCCCAGCATGGGGTCAGGAAGGGCTTCCAGGAGGAAATGACAACCAAAGGCAGACTTGTAAGGCAAACAGAGGTGAGCCAGGTGAACTGAAAGGAAAGTGGGCTTGGCACAGGGCTCAGCATAGGGTGGTGGTCTGCAACCGAGAGCAGTTTGGGCCCCCAGAGCATTATGAAAATGTCTGGAGACTTTTTGGTTTGTCATGAAGGGGGAACTGCTACTGGCTTCTAGTGGATAGGGTCCAGGGAGGCTGTGAACATCTTACGATGTGCAGGACACCCCCTCCCGCTCCCCGCCCAAAGAGCACCCTCCATGTCCACAGTGCTTCAGTGGACAGCCCTGATCAGAGGCTTAGGGCTCAGCCACAGAACAGACTGACTCTGTAGCTGCCTCGAGTGTGAAGTCACAGGGCGTGAGGGGTGACAGCAAGTGCAACTGGAAAATGGGCGTATGTCAGGCCCTAGAGGGCTGGAGGAGTCGACAAAGGCATTCGAACCCAGTGCCAAGGGTACTGGGGAGCCATTGAAGATTTCCAGGCAGAGAAGTGACAAATCAGCCTTGGAAGAACAGTCAGGAAGAGGGAGTTGAAGGTAAAGAATAGAGGAATGCAGTGTTCATAGTAGTACTATTTACAAAAGCCAGGACATGGAAATACCCATCAACAGTCGGTTTAAGAAGTGATGTGTGTATATACACACACACACATATATGTATATATACACACATACATTAGAATATTACTTCTCCATACAAAAGAATGAAATCCTGCTTATATAGGGAAAGTAAAAAATAATATGGGCTTCCTGATATCTCAGACAGTAAAGAATCTGCCTGCAATGTGGGAGACCTGGGTTGATCCCTGGGTTGGGAAGATCCCCTGGAGAAGGGAATGGCAACCCACTCCAGTATTCTTGCCTGGAGAATCCCAGGGACAGAGGAGCCTGACGGGCTGCAGTTCATGGGATCACAAAGAGTGAGATACAGAGAACAAACCTGTAGTTACCAAAGGAGAGAGGAAAGAGAATTTGACAGTCTGCACGGCTTGGTATGTGGAGAGCAGGTTGGCCCTGGGTCTTCCCTGGGGACTGGGCAGGCTGGCACATTGTCTGTTGATTTGTGGCTGTGAGGAGAAAGAAGAGCCGTGAGGTCTGCAGTCTGCAGCAGGAGGGGGCTGTCTTGCGAGATGATGCAATCCAGAGAACAACCAGTTGCCGCATCTTCTAATTTAAGGTAGACACGGGTTGGAGGCTCAGAGCATCCTTTCAGATCAAGTGCAGCTGATGAAATGCGGTCTACAGGATCAGTGAGATGGAAGGACAGTGAGTTTGTCAATCCGGTTCTGCCATTTACTATGGCTGCTGTTTATAGAAGCACAGGCTGACCCCACACCTGGGGCACTTGGCTGTGGGGACAGTGAGGACTGACAGCCAGCCAAGCCAGGCAGACTGCCTCCTAATTGGCCCAGACTTGCTACTTAGGCTGGTCTCAGCCCTGCACTTAACCGCAGGCAAGTCATGCCTCTTCTCTGAGCTTGGTTAATACTGCTCGCCTCTTAGGCTTGATGAGAAGATTAAGGTAGATAAATGCCTAGCAGAGATAAGCCACTTGGTAGGCACTCAAAAAATGATTGCTATGGTTATTCTACAAGAAGCCCAGGACCGAACCCTTTGTCGTGATCCCCACTATTGCACTGTTTCTGCCTCACCGGAAAGGCACTGTAGCTGCTCCAGGGACCTTGGCTGCTGTGCTTTTTCTCTGAGGGACGCAAAGAGCCAGCAGGACTCCAAGGCTGCAGCGGGGTGGGCAGAGGGTGAGGGCACAGCTCGCCTGCTAGCTGAGCCCAGCAGGCACACACCATCATCTTGCTTCCTCACAGCCACATGGAGCTTTGTGATTTTATTCTGAGCCTTTTAGAGGCATCATGGAAAACAGGCATCAGCCTGCCACTGGACAGATTCACAGAACATGAATCCACCCAAGGACACACTCCAGAGGAAGAACTACTGCTATTGATCTCTGATGATGCACCAGGCTCATCTTTCAATCTGATGGAGTCTTAGAGGCTTCTGGGTTTTTTGTGTGTGTAGCTGCCCTGCCTACAGGACCAGCTTTGGCTTGGTCGTGGCTAACACCTATTGAGGGTGTGAAACATGCCAGACTTTGAAAAAGCACTCAGTGTGTCTTATGGTTTTAATCTTCATCACGATCCTATGAGATCAGAGCTGTGAAGCTCAGAGAGGTTGAGTAACTGGCCTGGGGGTGACCAGCTAATAATGAGTACAGCTGGGATGTGCACTAGAGCTGACTGACGCCAGACTGTATAGGTGCAGGATTCGTTCTTGCAGGGACCCCTTTTCTGGATCCCCTTCTCCCAGGGCTGTCAGGGAGAGTAGCAAAGCCCCTCTGATGAGCTTCCCGCCCTCTTCCCGCCCCGGCCCAGGAAGTTGCTTTCCCCGGCTGGCAGAAAGCAACAAGGCAGGCGGACGAGGAACAAAAGTTAGGCCGGCGGCGATCTGGAGGCTGCAGCCGGGGGCGCTAAGCACATAGGGCGGGGCCTCGGAGCAAAGTCCCCTGGGGTCCCGGGCCGCATTCCTCCGAGGTCTGCAAAGGCCACCGCTTAAAGGCGCAGAGGAGCAGCTGGGAACGAGAACAAAGCGGCCGGGCCCCCCTCGGAGGAAGGAAGGAGCGAGCCCCAGGAAACAGCTGATAGCGCTAAGCTCAGCTTGTTTTTTTTCCTCTGCTCAACAGTTCTCCTGCCACGGCAAACAAAAGATGTACATTCTGATTCCCTCTTCTGTTTGGATTGTGCTGTCGAGTGGATCTGGTCTGTGATAAACTGGGGGGAAGAGAATCCGCGGGCGGTTTCTTGCTCCGCTGGCCAGTTTGCTGGGCCATCGCGAGACGCGGAGATAGCTTCTTTGACCGCCTCTTTGTCCCGCGCGACTCAGTAAATCCAGCCCGGCCTGGCCACACCCGGGGCCCGCGATACAGGCATTTCTTTTCCTGATGAATTGAAGATTGCCAACTTTGCAGGTTCACTGGGAACTGGCAGTGACCTTGACCTTGAAAGACCTGCACTGTACACATGGCACGCATGCTCGGGGGACACACTTTTTTTATGGACGTGTAAAACTATTAAGAGACGAACTATGCCCTCTCAGCCCCTCTGAAAGTCCACTCCCTGCTCTCATCACCGCGGCTGAGGTCACAGTTCACTCCTGCCCAGAGCCACCCTTGGACAACTCAGTGTGCAAATTCCGCCCAGCCTGGACCCAGCCACTTCGCTCTCAGGGGCCCAGGGGTGAGAGCGACTACAGCTGCAGGGTCAGGGGAAGCCAGCATCTGACAGCAAGAGCAAGGCAGGCAGTAGGTGTCCACACAGGTCCCCACAAGCTAGCTGGGATCCTGATGCTCGCCTGGGGTGTCCACCTCCCTCCAAGTCTGGATACCTGTAGGTGACAGGTGGCCCTGATGGGACTAAGCAACCCACGTGTGATGACAGTGGCAGATGCACCTCCTGCTGCCCGCTTGCAGGTGGGTGGGGATTTGAACCTCCATCTGGCTTCCCTGGTGGCTCAGTGGTAAAGAATCTCCCTGCCAATACAGGAGAAATTGGTTTAACCCCTGGGTGGAAAAGACCCCCTGGAGAAGGAAATGGCAACCGTCTCCAGTATTCTTGCATGGGAAATCCCAAGGACAGAAGAGCCTGATGAGCTACAGTCCACGGGGTCGAAAAAGAGTAGGACACGACTTAGCAACTCAAGAACAACAACTGGCTTCCTAAACCCTACGAGGTTTGATGTTTGATATCCTGAATGCTGGGCATACTGTGTTTTGCCTGACCAGGTGTTGACAGAGTGAGCCCATCCAAGGGCACTAGAAAACCATGGCAAAACAAAACAAAATGAATCAAAAGAAGAAGTTAAACTATACACAAAAACCTCCACTGAGTCCTGTTGCTGCTGACACTTGGGTGATCCCTACAGCCCTTGCGATGGCAGTTCTGGTCACACGGACTGAAAAAGATTGTTTTGATGCCATAGAGACTGATGTGCGGGGGCCCTTTGTAACTGCAGGAGTTAAACTGAGCTGCGAGAGGTCAGCGTGGCTGGACCCTGCCCCGTGCTGTTTGGCCCGGTCTCTCCTCCCACCCCGTTCTGAGGAGGCAGTTCACATGCAGAAGACAAATGGCGTAAAGGGCAGGCAATTAATTTTTTCAGCTGGAGGCTGTGATGGAATTTGGGTGCTTAGACTCTGGCGTGCACTGCTAATTCCATTCTTCTCCTCTGTGAAATACCTCCACTCTGCAAGGGGGTGGTGCCCTTCAAAATTCCATCACTGATATTTTCTGCCTTTGGGGCCAAGAGGTAAATTCTTTGTTCAGTCACTAAGTCATGTCCGACTCTTTGCAACCCCATGGACTGCAGCACACCAGGCTTCCCTGTCCTTCATTATCTCCTAGAGTTTGCTCAAACTCATGTCCATTGAGTCAGTGATGATATTTTCTCTTTAGAGTCAAGAAGTAAATTTAGTGCTGAAAATTATTTGGAATGAGTCTGAGGTTACCCTCCATACTATTAATGGTTCAAAACCCCAAGGGACTATAGTGCCAGCTGGCCGATTCTTCCCTTATTTCCTGGAGAGGGAGCAACGTGGTCCCGGCATGGTTCAAGGTCTGGTTCCCACCACCTAGCAGCCTCTGGTGTGGAGCAGCCCAGCCAACCTCGTGAGCAGAAATGCAGGCAGGGAACAGAGAACTTGCTGGGAAAAGGGGAAGAGATGTAGCTTAAGCAAGCATGGACCACAATGAAGACTTAGTACTTGGCAGATGGGGAGAGGGAAGGAGGATACTCTAGAGGGAGAAAAAGAAATCCTGAAGGGAACTTGGAAGAGTAAGAAAAAGTTACCTCAGCCATTTCCACAGAGGCAATGTAGTGTAGTAATTCACAACGCAAGCCTGTGTGTAAATCTTGGGTGGGTGACCTTGGGCAAGATTTAACCTCTGTGGGTTAGTTTTCCAGTCTGCAAAATGGGCGATAAAGTAGTCTCTATCTCATAGGGTTATCATGAAGAGTAAATAAGAAATTCATAGAAAGCATTGGAGAAAATATTTAGCGTGTAATAAACACTCAATACCTATTTCCCATTATTAATATTTCCAATTTTTCTCCCAGTGTGTGTCTTACAATCCTTTGTTCAGGACGGACTGGCATATGCTCTCCACTTTTACCCTAAAGCTTCTACCAATCAACTGATGTTTATCCAGTGTCCTGATTAGTGATTTTAATCCTTCAAGTCACTTGCCTCTGAAATCTGCTCATTGGAAGCTTGCCACACACAGAGTAAGCTCACAATAAATGTAACCAAGTAGAATTTACCCATCATCACCATCTGAAATGCAGTAGGATGTGGTTTATAGTCTTTTTTTATGCCTCTCCCACCCCAGCTCAAGAAATTCAACAGAGAGAAGCCTGACCCAGGAACTTATAGCCCAACTCAGAGCTGTAGAGGATGAAATACTACACACAAGGAGACCTTTAGCAGCTTTCCATCTCAGCACCCATAATGAGGGCAAGCAGACTGACACCTCTCTTATGGAGTATTAGAGAATCTCCCTCTGGGGACACTGAATAGCCTAACAAAAAAGGTCTACAGGTGAGATCCTTGATGACATGGCTTGGCATAATCACCCTACAGTGAAATCCAAGCTTTTGTCAACTTTTTGGTGTCACACTGTTAAGCATAAACAAAGATCGTTTGTCACTTGAAAAAAATCATCCAAAATGAAAGGCAGTGCCAAAACAAACAGAAGAAAGAAACTTGGAGCAAACAGGAACAATTCAGGGAGTAAAAAAGAACATTTTTGAAAACCTACAATTCTTATCTTTGAGATTTAAGGGAAGATATTGCATCCATGAAACAGGGACAGATGCTGTAAAACAAAGAACATTCAGAGAAGAAAAAGGACATTTGGAAATAAAATATGTGTAAATATGTCTGCAGAACAGCATGGATAAATCTCAAAAAACACTATGTTTAAAAAAAGAGAAGTCAAACACAAAGGAGAATCTATCTTACAATTCCTTCTGTATGAAATGCAAGACTAATTGATGGTGACAGAAATCAGGAAGTGGTTGCCTGGGAAGCAGGGAGGAGAAGGAACCAGAAGGGGCACAAAGTAGCTTTCGATGTGAATGGAAATGTTCTTTATCTGGTTTGGGTTCTATTTGTGTGGATGTAGTCAATTATCAAAATTTACTGAACCAACAGTATAAGATCTATGCACATTATTCTGTGTTAATTATGTTAATAAAAACATATTTGCAGAAATGAAAAGTTCAGTAGAAGTTTCTAGATCTAGCTATCAACTTACAGGAAACACAAAGAACAGAGGAGCATGTTAAATGACATCACAGGAATGCAATTAGCAAAGTCTGACCGTGGGAAACTCTAGAGTTTAACCAATTTTTTTTCTAATAAAAACTTGCAAGGGGAGGTGGTGAGGAGAGACAGAAAAAATTAATTGTCACAGAGATTTAAGAGACATATAATCAATCACATTGTGTGAACCTTGTTTGAATCTAAATTTAAACAAACAATTTAGAGGACAAGTTTACTGAACAATAGGGAAACATGTCCAGATATTTGATAATATTCAAGAATTATTGTTATTTTTAAAGTGAGATAATGGTGTTTGTAGTGCTTTGGGTTTGTTTGCTTTTTTTTTTTTAAAGTGACCTTACCTTTTAAAGATTCATAGTGAAATACTTCAAGTAATATCTGAGTTAGTAGAGTGGAGGGCAATAAGAGTGAGTAAGGACAAAAGAAACAAGATTGATCATGTGTTGATAATTGTTAAAGCTGGGAGTAGAGTACACTGGGTTTATTATTCTAGTGTCTTTTCTTTTGTGTGTGTTTGAAATTTCCCATTATTAAAGTACTTTAAAAAAAAATAGAAGAGTTAGAAGAAAAACTGAGGAAGTCTCCCAGATTAAAAAAGGAAGGAAAGAAAAAGACAAAGAGATGGAAAATAGAAGCAAAAGATAAGAAACACAAATAATAAGTTCAGATTTAAAGAGAGAGAGAGAGAAAGAGAGACAGCAGGAGAGAGAGAAGAAAGAAAATGAAAGGAAGAAAATGATCAAAGAAATAATTCGAGCAAATTTCATGATACTGACAGCCATTAGTTTCTAGACTGAGAGGCCAGCCAGTAGCCAACACGGGATGAAAAATACCCCACACCAAAGCCCATCATAGAGAAGTTTCATGAAGCTGGTGTACCGGCTCACAAACTCACACACTGACAGTCTTCACTGATGCCTCCTTTTTCTCTCTCTCTTGGGCAGTACCCTGTTGGTACCACTTGTAGGCCAAGTTGCTCCTCCACTTTTAGAACCGGATGAAACATCATACTTTGGTATGATGCGGGACCTGGTTTTCAGCGCGACTGCTGAGGGTCTGGATAACATATCTGGGTAGACAAGCTAGCTTTAGCGTAACTGTCTTTTTCTTTCATGCTTTAACAATTCTGTTTTTTATTATATTTAGTCATGATATAATTTCAAAATACAATTAAACATTTACCTGAAAATAACATTTTCAAATTGAAATATAGTTGGAATTTCCCTCGTAGGCCAGTGGTTAAGAACCGCCTGCCAATGCAGTATACACGGGTTTGACCCCTGGTGTGGGAACTAAGATCCCACATGCCACAGACTACTGATTCCTTGGGCTGCAACGAGAGAGTAGCCTCTGAGCATCACAACTAGAGAAAGTCCACACACAGCAATAAAGACCTAGCAGAGATTAAACTTAAATAAAATTTCTTTAAAAAATGAAATATAGTTGATATACAATATTATGTAAGTTATAGGTATACAATATAGTGATTTTCAATTTTTAAATGTTATGCTCCATTTATGGACTTCCCTGATGGCACAGATGATGAAGAATCTACCTGCAGTGAAGTAGATGAGGGTTCAATCCCTGGTTCGGGAAGGCCCCCTGGAGTAGGAAACAGCAACCTACTCCAGTATTCTTGCCTGGAGAATCCCATGAACAGAGGAACCTAGCAGGATACAGTCCATAGGGTTGCAAAGAGCTGGACAAGAATAAGCAACTAACAGGTCAGGAAGCAACAGTTAGAACTGGACATGGAACAACAGACTGGTTCCAAATAGAAAAATGAGGACGTCAAGGCTGTATATTGTCACCCTGCTTATTTAACTTATATGCAGAGTACATCATGAGAAATGCTGGGCTGGAAGAAGCACAAGCTAGAATCAAGATTCCCGGGAGAAATATCAATAACCTCAGATATGCAGATGACAACACCCTTATGGCAGAAAGTGAAGAAGAACTAAAAAAGCATCTTGATGAAAGTGAAAGAGGAAAGTGAAAAAGTTGGCTTAAAGCTCAACATTCAGAAAACGAAGATCATGGCATCTGGTCCCATCACTTCATGGCAAATAGATGTGGAAACAGTGGCTGACTTTATTTTGGGGGGCTCCAAAATCACTGCAGATGGTGATTGCAGCCATGAAATTAAAAGACACTTACTCCTTGGAAGCAAAGTTA
>NW_011494956.1:9134251-9139389 GCF_000754665.1 Bison bison bison | reverse complement strand
GCTATGGTTTTTCCAGTGGTCATGTATGGATGTGATAGTTGGACTGTGAAGAAAGCTGAGCGCCGAAGAACTGATGCTTTTGAACTGTGGTGTTGGAGAAGACTCTTGAGAGTCCCTTGGACTGCAAGGAGATCCAACCAGTCCATCCTAAAGGAGATCAGTCCTGGGTGTTCATTAGAAGGACTGATGCTAAAGCTGAAACTCCAGTACTCTGGCCACCTCATGCAAAGAGTTGACTCATTGGAAAAGACCCTGATGCTGGGAGGGATTGGGGGCAGGAGGAGAAGGGGACGACAGAGGATGAGATGGCTGGATGGCATCACCGACTCGATGGACATGAATTTGAGTGAACTCTGGGAGTTGGTGATGGACAGAGAGGCCTGGCATGCTGCAATTCATGGGGTCGCAAAGAGTCGGACATGACTGAGTGACTAAACTGAACTGAACTGAAGCAACTAACACATACACATACTCCATTTATAGTTATTATAAAATATTGGCTATAATTCCCAGTGTTGTACAATATATCCTTGCTTATTTTATATTTAATAGTTTGTGCGTCTTAATCTCCTATCCCTATATTGCCCCCTGGCACTGGTAGCCAGTTTTGTTCTCTATATCTGTGAGTCTGCTTTTTTGTGGTTGCTGTTGTTATAGCCACTGATTTGTTGCATTTTTTTAGATTCCACGTATAAGTTATAGCATACAGGGTTACTATTGACTAATGGCAATGGGAGATGAGAGAGAGCTGGGCAGACAGATGCCCCTCTCCTGTGGTTCCTCCTTGTGACCCTTCTGGAAGAGTCTTATCTACCCATTAAACTAGAAGCCAGTGTGGTAACATCTGACATCACATTCCCCCTGCCCCTCTTTCCTTTTTTCCCCGTGCGTTCTTTTTTTTCTATATAGTTTTATTTCTTTTTGGCTGTGCTGGCTCTTCGTTGCTGTGGGGGCTTTTCTCTAGTTGTGGTGAGTGGGCTGCTCTTCATCGAAGTGGCTGGGCTTCTCTTGTGGTAGCTTCTTTTGTGGAGTGTGGGTTCTAGGGCACAGGCTCAGTAGTTGTGGCCGCCGTTTTAGTTGTTCCTTGGCATGCGGAATCTTCCCAGATCAGGGACTGAACCCGTGTCTCCTGCATTGGCAGGCAGATTCTTTACCGCTGAGCCACCAAGGAAGCCCTCCCTGTACATTCTATTATGAAAACTTTCAAACATATAGAGAAGTTGAAAGAATTCACAATGAGCGCCTGTATACCCATTACCTAGATTTTACCATAGACATTTTAAACAGCTTTCAGTTCAGTTCAGTCGCTCAGTTGTGTCCAACTCTTTGTGACCCCATGGACTGCAGCACGCCAGGCTTCCCCTTCCATCACTAATTCCCGGAGCTTACTCAAACCCATGTCCATCAAGTCAGTGATGCCATCCAACATGTCATCTTCTGTCGTCCCCTTTTCCTCCCTCCTTCAATCTTTCCCAGCATCAGAGTCTTTTCTAGTGAGTCAGTTCTTCGCATCAGGTGGCCAAAGTATTGGAGTTTCTGCTTCAGCATCAGTCCTTCCAATGAATATTCAAGACTGATTTCCTTTAGGATGGACTGGTTGGATCTCCTTGCAGTCCAAGGGACTCTCAAGAGTCTTCTCCAACAGCACAGTTCAAAAGCATCAGTTCTTCAGCGCTCAGATTTCTTTATAAACAGCTTTATTGAGATATAACTTACTTTTTTAAATATTCATTTGGCTGCACTGGCTCTTAGTTGCAATGTGCGGGATCTTTTGTTGTGGCACGTGGGCTCAGTAGCTGTGGCCTGTGGGCTTACTTGCCCTGTGGCACATGCAGTCTTAGTTCCCTGACCAGGAATCAAACCCACGTCCCAAGCAAGTTCTTAACCACTGGACCACTAGGGAAGTCCTGAGATATAATTTAAATACATAAAATTGACCCATATAAAGTGTACAATCCAGTGGTTTCTAGTATATTCACAGATACGTGAACATTATCACAGTTTTAGAATATTCTCTTCACCCCTAAAAGAAACCACCTGTCAATTAACAGTCACTCTCATTCCCCTTCTCCCAACCTTGCATGCATGCGTTCCTGCCCAGTTGCTCAGTCGTGTCCGACTTCTTGCAACCTTATGGACTGTAGCCTGCCAGGCTCCTCGTCCATGGGATTCTCCAGGCAAGAATACTGTAGTGGGTTGCTACGACCTCCTTCCTGACCCAGAGATCCAATCCTCATTTCCTATGTTTCCAGCATTGCAGGCAGATTCTTTGCCCGCTGTGCCACCTTTCCCAGTCTTCAACAACCACTAATCTACTTTCTGAATCTATGGAATCATCTATTTTAGACACTGCATATCAATGGAGTCATACAGTAAGTGGTCTTTGGTGACTTGTTTCTTTCACTTAGCATAATGTTTTTAAGGCTTATCCATGTTGTAACATTTATCCATGCTTTATTCTTTTTTATATAGTATTTCATTGTATATTATTAACATTTTATATGTGCTTTATCACCTGTCCATCCATCTATCCTTCCCCCTATGGATCCATGAATCCATCTTATATCTTTTATGTATTTCCGGTTTTTTAAGTCTTTCCACAACTCTCATTGCCTTTGCCTTGCACACCTTTCAATACAACTCATGTCACATTATCACATGGCCACCCTGGGAGCAACAGGGGCCGGGAGATGGAGTACTTAGCCTTCTGGCTCTACACAGAGGGACAAAGAGAAAAGGGAGCCTGGGAATGGATTTTTGTTACCTTGGCAGACAGCGTTTCTCAATTTCGTCCACATCTCCCCCTCCAGATTCCCCTCCCACCATTGCATCTCACAGATCTTTTATTCTAGAAATCCGAAACTCCTTAAAGTTCCCTGGGCACCCCACGTTTTTCTGGACTCCAACTCTTACACTCATCCTTTACCCGGACAACCTTCTCTGTGTGACAGGTTCTTTCCTCCTAATTCAACTCAGCTGTCACCCTTCAGTGAAATATCCCCAACACACAAACACACACACACACCCTCTGGCCTCCCTTTGTTTGCTTTCCACTCCCATTTTGGCATTGACCCTCCTTTATTGAATTAACCTTTTGATCTGTCTCCACCAACCTGTAAATCCTCAGAGGCAGGGGCCAGGCCTTGTATATCTTGGTATCCCTAGAAATCACTGCAGGGGTGGCTCCACAAATATTTGTTGGATATTGAATGGAAAACGTCTGGTTACCATTGTTACTATTGTTTACCTGCCAAACATGTTTTGGGGCATGCAGGAAAGGAGACTTGGGAGTAAATACCTGGTTTGAAACAATGATGAGTAAGACTATATCCTGGGCCTCAGAGGACCTCCAGCACCCTTTTGTTCTGGGCAGATGTAACACTGGACAAGATGCCAGGACAACAGATGTAAACTGGTACTGTCCCGGGCAAACCGGAACATAAGGTCACCCAAATTACATGTCCACGTCTATGAAAACAGCAGTGCCACGCTGACTCATGACCAGCCTGTCAGACCAGTCACTTCCAGGATTTTCTTGCACGGGCCAATTACTCCTAATCAGTGCTTGGGTTATTCGTGTTTTTCATTGTTATTATCCATGTAGAAAAATCACCCATGAAATTTAATATTCCTAAGGTAGTACATACATGGTGCACATAAAAGAAACATATACTTGGGCTTCCCTGGTGGCCCAGTGGTTAAGAATCTGCCTTGCAATGCAGGATACATGGGTTAGATACCTGGTCCGGGAAGATCCCACATGCCACAGAGAAGCTAAGGCTGTGTGCCACAGTGACTGAGCTGTGAGCTCCGCACACCGTGGAGCTCATGTTCTGCAATAAGAGAAGACACTGCAACTAGAAGCCCACCGTCTACAATAAGAGAAAGCCTATGCACAGCAATGAAGACCCAATGCGGCCAAAAATACATTGAAAAAAATATATATATATACTTATGCAACCAGACAGAAAAAAAATCACCCAATGAACAACAAAAACGTTTTTCAACCTTTTCTGGTGTACTGAATTCACATTTACAAACAGTATGCAAAACCCATTACATATATGCACTTCTTGGTATTAACATGTGACTCTGGTCTGTTGTCTTTACTGAAAGGCATTGGGTGTTTCCAGCCTGTGGCCATAATGGCACTATGAACATCTTGATGTAGATTCCTTTCCCTTTCTTCTGAGTCAATTCTTTGAGCTACTTGCTCCAAGTGATCTGGTTCTGGAACGAGAATGGTAGATACATCTTACTTACCTATTGCTCTGTGTCTGACCGCTGTCCTGAAAATCTGAGTCAAATCACAGAGCACATCTGTTTCTCAGAGCTCTGTCAATAATTGATGTTTTCATGTTTTCTGTATTAATAGGTGTTTATTGTGCTGTGATTCATGGGGTCGCAAAGAATCGGACACAACTGAGCGACTGAACTGAACTGAACTGAACTGAATTGTCATTTAGGATGTTGTTAGCATTTTTAAGTGCTGCAGAGGTTATACATTATATATATACATTATACTTTAAACAAAAGCAGCTTAGTTTTTGTGAAAACACATTCTAATGTAAATATATACATTATAATTATAAGATTTGTTGCAGGTATTTGTTAAGTATTTGTTGAATGAATGAGTGAAATTATGCTGAGTTACAAAGAGAGATGCTGTGTGATTCTACTTAAATGAGGTACCTAGAATGGTCAAATTCATAAAGACAGAAAGTAGATGGCAGTTGCCAGGGCTTGGGGAGTGGGGGCAATGGGGAGTTGTTTAATGGGTACAGAGTTTCAGCTTTTAAAGATGAAAAGAATTTAGGAGATTCATTGCACAATGTGAATGTACTTACTAGTTGAACTGACCATTTAAAATGGTAAGATGGTAAATTGTGTATTATGTGTAATATATATATGTGTGTGTGCGTGTGTGTGTATGTCTTTGTGTGTGCTCAGTTGCTCAGTCATGTCACAAGGCTTCTCTGTCCATGGGATTCTCCAGGCAAGAATACTGGAGTGGGTTGCCATTTCCTTCTTCAGGGGATCTTCCTGACCCAGGGATCAAACCCACATCTCTTACATTTCCTACATTGGCAGGCAGATTTTTTTTACCACTGAGTCACCTGAGAAGCCTGTAAAAAAAA
>NW_011494956.1:9116098-9134151 GCF_000754665.1 Bison bison bison | reverse complement strand
TAAAAAAAAAAAAAAAAAAAAATATATATATATATATATATATATAAACCCAATGATCATTTGGTATATATTATCAGTGGCAGTGTGCCTATAATATATAGTCATTCATGTTAAATGAAGTTTCATGTGTGGAATTTTCTGATTTAAAATATTTGTGTTAATTTTTCAGTGCAGAGACAAATAGGCATAGATGGCTGATGATAATATCATCACATGCCAAATAGACTAAAAAACTCTTATACAGATACTACTATGTGAGCATCCAATATTATCATTAAAGAGCTCTACCTTTTAAAAAATCATGCATCTAATTTTCTATTATCTTTGAATGAAAAGCAGAAGCACAATTTAGGGGCTCTTAGCAACAGCCATGTGAATTTTTCACCTAAGGATGAAGTGAGGAGACTAAAAGAGTTTGCTGTGCTAAGTCGATCAGTCGTGTCTGACTCTTAGCAACCCCATGGACTGCAGCCTACCAGGCTCCTCCATCCATGGGATTTTCCAGGCAAGAGTACTGGAGTCGGGTGCCATTGCCTTTTCTGAAAAGAGTCTAGGTTTGATTTTGATCAAGAGACCAAAATCTCTTGATTTTCCCACTTCAAGAGTCACAGTATCTCTCTCCTTCATAATGCACTCCAGCCAAGTCCTCTTAATGTCTCATTGGCTAAAATGGATTGCGTGGCTTGCCCTGACTACACCAGAGGCTATTGGGAAAGTTGGGGAATAGAACAGGTTAGACACGTGGCCACTCCAAGTAAATTAGGGTTCCCTCATAAGGAAAGAGAAGGAGAATGGGCATTGGGAAGGCATCAGCCGTGTCTGTTACACTCACATTAGTGTTTTTGTTTTGTTTTTTGCTTGGGGCATTACAGGCTGGAACTAATGGTTATATGGCTCCTGAAATCCTAATGGAAAAAGCAAGTTATTCCTATCCTGTGGACTGGTTTGCAATGGGATGCAGTATTTATGAAATGGTTGCTGGACGAACACCATTCAGAGATTACAAGGAAAAAGTCAGTAAAGAGGATTTAAAGCAAAGAACACTGAAAGAGGAAGTCAGATTCCAACACAGTAACTTCACAGAGGAAGCAAAAGATATTTGCAGACTCTTCTTGGCTAAGACACCAGAGCAACGCTTAGGAAGCAGGTAACTATTATATAAAGATAATGTTTATATTATCTTATAAATAAATATTTATTGTCAGCATTGCCACAGGGATTTGGAGAATACTTTGGATTGATGATAAGGCCTTGGTATTAAATAATAGCAGTATTTTCTTATTATTTGCATATTGTGTGGTTAAGTATTTTCAACACTTTCAAATACTAGAAACACTTGATGTCCAACAGTCTCCAAAATACATTTTAAAGTGAAAAGGTGAGGTGCAAAGCAGCATACATTAAAAAGAAGAAAAATAATACATAATTCAAATAGTTGCATTGACTATTTCAAGCAGAGTATAGAAGGAATATATAGGATTGATTGAATTTACTTTTATTTTATCTTTTGCCTGCACTGTGTGTCATCAGTTCAGATCAGTCACTCAGTCCTGTCTGATTCTTTGCGATCCCACAGACTGCAGCATACCAGCCTTCCCCGTTATCACCAATTCCCAGAGCTTGCTTAGACTCATGTCCATCGAGTTGGTGATGCCATCCAACCATCTCCTCTGTTGTCCCCTTCTCCTTCCGCCTTCAATCTTTCCCAAAATCAGGGTCTTTTTCAGTGAGTCTGTTCTTTGCATCAGGTGGCCAAAGTATTGGAGTTTCAGTTTCAGCATCAGTCCTTCCAATGAATATTTATGACTGATTTCCTTTAGGATGGACTGGTTGGATCTTCTTGCAGTCCAAGGGACTCTCAAGAGACTTCTCCAAACCACAGTTCAAAAGCATCAATTCTTCGGCACTCAGCTTTCTTCACAGTCCAACTCTCACATCCATACATGACCACTGGAAAAACCATGGCTTGGACCTTTGTCAGCAAAGGAATGTCTCTGTTTCTTAATATGCTGTCGAGGGTGATCATAGCTTTTCTTCCAAGGAATAAGAGCCTTTGAATTTCATGGCTGCAGTAACCATCTGCAGTGATTTTGGAGTCCAGGAAAATAAAGTCTCTCACTGTTTCCATTGTTTCCCCATCTATTTGCCATGAAGTGATGGACTGGATGCCATGATCTTCGTTTTTTTAACATTGAGTTTTAAGCCAGCTTTTTCACTCTTCTCTTTCACTTTCATTAAGAGGCTGTTTAGTTCCTCTTCACTTTCTGCCGTAAGGGTGGTGTCATCTGTGTATCTGAGGTTATTGATATTTCTCCCTGCAATCTTGATTTCAGCTTGTGCTTCATCCAGTCCAGGATTTCTCATGATGTACTCTGCATATAAGTTAAATAAGCAGGGTGACAATATACAGCCTTGACGTACTCCTTTCCCAATTTGGAACCAGTCTCTTGTTCCATGTCCGGTACTAACTGTTGCTTCTTGACCTGCATACAGATTTCTCAGGAGGCAAGTAAGGTGGTCTGGTATTTCCATCCCTTGAAGAATATTCCACAGTTTGTTGTGATCCACACAGTCAAAGGCTTTGGCGTAGTCAATAAAGAAGAAGTAGATGTTTTTCTGGAATTCTCTTGCTTTTTCTATGATCCAACAGATGTTGGCAATTTAATCTCTGGTTCCTCTGCCTTGTCTAAATCCCGCTTGAACATCTGGAAGCTCATGGTTCACGTACTGTTGAAGACTGGCTTGGAGAATTTTGAGTATTGCTTTGCTAGTGTGTGAGATGAGTGCAATTGTGTGATAGTTTGAGCATTCTTTGGCATTGCCCTTTGGGATTGGAATGAAAACTGACCTTTTCTAGTCCTGTGGCCACTGCTGAGTTTTCCAAATTTGCTGGCATATTGAGTGCAGCACTTTCATAGCATCATCTTTTAGGACTTGAAATAGCTCAACTGGAATTCCATCACCTCCACTAGCTTTGTTCATAGTGATGCTTCCTAAGGCCCACTTGACTTCACATTCCAGAATGTCTGGCTCTAGGTGAGTGATCACATCATTATGGTTATCTGGGTCATGAAGATCTTTTTTGTACATTTCTTCTGTGTATTCTTGCCACCTCTTCTTAATATCTTCTGCTTCTGTTAGGTCCATACCATTTCTGTCCTTTATTGTGCCCATCTTTGCATGAAATGTTCCCTTGGTATCTCTTGAATTTTAATTTTCTTGAAGAGATCTCTCATCTTTCCCATTCTATTGCTTTCCTCTGTTTCTTTGCACCTATCGCTGAGGAAGCCTTTCTTATCTCTCCTTGCTATTCTTTGGAACTCTGTATTCGAATGGGTGTATCTTTCCTTTTCTCCTTTGCCTTTAGCATCTCTTCTTTTCTCAGATATTTATAAGACCTCCTCAGACAACCATTTTGCCTTTTTGCATTTCTTTTTCTTGAGTCTTGATCACTGCCTCCTGTACAATGTCATGAACCTCCGTCCATAGTTCATCAGGCACTCTATCAGATCTAATCCCTTGAATCTATTTGTCACTTCCACTGTATAATCGTTAGGGATTTGATTTAGGCCATACCTGAATGGTCTAGTGGTTTTCCCTACTTTCTTCAATTTAAGTCTGAATTTGGCAATAAATAGTTCATGATCTGTGCCACTGTCTGCTCCCAGTCTTGTTTTTGCTGACTGTATAGATCTTCTCCATCTTTGGCTGCAAAGAATATAATCAACCTGATTTCAGTATTGACCATCTGGTGGTGTCCATGTGTAGAGTCTTCTCTTATGTTGTTGGAAGAGGGTGCTTGCTATGACTGGTGAGTTCTCTTGGCAAAACTCTGTTAGCCTTTGCCCTGCTTCATTTCGTATTCCAAGGCCAAACTTGCCTGTTACTCCAGGTATCTTTTGACTTCCTACTTTTGAATTCCAGTCCCCTATGAGATGGTGATGGACAAGGAGGCCTGGTGTGCTGCGATTCATGGGGTCGCAAAGAGTCAGACACGACTGAGCGACTGAACTGAACTGAACTGACTGATGATGAAAATGATATCTTTTTTTAGGTGTTAGTTCTAGAAGATCTTGTAGGTCTTCGTAGAACCATTCAGCTTCAGCTTCTTCAGCATTACTGGTCGGGGCATAGACTTGGTTTTCTGTGATACTGAATGGTTTGCCTTGGAAAGAGACAGAGATCATTCTGTCATTTTTGAGATTGCACCCAAGTACTGCATTTTGGACTGTTTTGTTGACTATAAGGGCTACTCCATTTCTTCTACGGGCTTCTTGCCCACAGTAGTAGATATAATGATCATCTGAATTAAATTCACCCATTCCAATCCATTTTAGTTCACTGATTCCTAAAATGTCGATGTTCACTCTTGCCATCTCCTGTTTGACCACTTCTAATTTACCCTGATTCATGGAACTAACATTCCAGGTTCCTATGCAATTTTGCTCTTTGCAGCATTGAACTTTACTTTCATCACCAGTCACATCCACAACTGGGCATTTTTTTCACTTTGGCTCCATCTCTTCATTCTTTCTGGAGTTATTTCTCCACTCTTCTTCAGTAGCATATTGGGCACCCACTGACCTGGGGAGTTCATCTTTCAATGTCATATCTTTTTGCCTTTTCATACTGTTTCTGCAATTCTCAAGGCAAGCATACTGAAGTGATTTGCCATTGCCTTCTCCGTGTGTCATATGGGATCTTAGTTCCCCAACCAGGGCTCAAACCCATGCCCTCTGCAATGGAGGCATGGAGTCTTAACCACTGGATAGCCAGGGGAGTCCCAGGATTAACTGACCTAAAAAGAGAGAAATTGAGAGAGCTGGCGACAGGGATACAAAGTAACAATTTTCATTCAGTTCAGTTCATTTCAGTCGCTCAGTCGTGTCTGACTCTTTGCGACCCCATGAATTGCAGCATGCCAGGCCTCCCTGTCCACCACCAATTCCCAGAGTTCACTCAGACTCACATCCATCGAGTCGGTGATGCCATCCAGCCATCTCATCCTCTGTCGTCTCCTTCTCCTCCTGCCCCCAATCCCTCCCAGCATCAGAGTCTTTTCCAGTGAGTCAACTCTTCTCATGAGGTGGCCAAAGTACTGGAGTTTCAGCTTTAGCATCATTCCTTCCAAAGAAATCCCAGGGCTGATCTCCTTCAGAATGGACTGGTTGCTTGAATTTTGAGCTATGTGAATAAATTATTACTCAAAAATGAGTAAAACTTAAAATAAAAGCCATCAGTACAGATAGCCATAGTTCTGGGAAATTCTGCCCCTTTTAAACATCTCTGTAAAATACCATCAATCAGTCAATAGATATTTAATAAGTACATATGATGTTGCCAGTACAGTTGAAATTAGTTTTGAGAAAAGTCAAGTTTTATTGCTTACAATGGAGTAATAAGATCAAGATATTTTAGAAGAAAAAAATTACAAAAGCTGACCTGTGATAGCACCCTCGGCAGCAAGTAATTGTGTTACGTAGGGGGAAAACCAAGATTTTTTGACTCACAGAGGTAGACTCACATCCCAGCTCTGCTACATACTGGTCATTTTATCCCCAGCAATTGAATTATTTTCTCTGAGTCTCAATATCCTAATATATAAAATGAGATTTTTGTGGGCGTGATGGTTAATTTTGTGTCTCAACTTGACTAGGCCACAGTACTCAGATATTTGATCAAACATTATTCCAGATGTTTCTGTGCAGGTATTTTTAGGCGAGATTAATATATATACACATGAGTAAAGCAGGTTATTCTTCATTATGTGAACGGGCCTCTTGCTATCCATTTGAAGGCCTTAATAGAAAAGAACTGGCTTCCCTGGGAGAAGAGGGAATTCTGCCAGCAAACTATCTTTAAACTTGAACTGCACCTCTTCCCTGGGTCTCCAGCCACACAGCCTACCTTGCAGAATGTGAACTTGCCAAACCTCCACAGTCGCCTGAGCCAGTTCTTTAAAATAAACCTCTCTCTCTCTCTTTATCATATACATATTGCTGGGAGAGGAAAGAACTTTTCTTCTACCCTCCTTAGGTTTAGGAATGGAGGCCTGAAAATTAAACTGCCGAAAGATGATTAACAAGAGACAGATTTTTATTTACATTCAGACCCGGAGTTCACAGAAAATTGTGGCTAGGAGGCAGTTAGAATTTCAGGCTTACACACCATCCTAATAGGGAAGGTGGATGGGGAGAAGGTTACTTACCAGAAAACAAATGATTTCTTTGAAATGGTGGGGAAGGGCACTTATGGGAGAGCAGTTGACTTTTAGGAAAGATAAATGGCCCTTAGGAGACTAGATGGGAGATATGATATCTTTGTGACAATGTCTATTTATGTGTGGTGCTGACTTCTCTCAGTGGTGATAAGAGTCAGTCTTTCCTGATTTCAAAACTCTGAAACTCCTGGGGAGAGGATTTATGAGTTAGGTATTTTTCCAAGGCTCTGCTTATCTTAAAGGCAGACAAGGGGACTTCAAAACCTGCATCTGTTGACTGTCAAATACCTACAGCACAGCTCAGTTGTGTCCGATGCTTTTGACCCCATGGTCTATACAGTCCATGGAATTATCCAGGCCAGAATACTGAAGTGGGGACCTGGGTTGGGTAGCCTTTCCAACCCAGGGATCAAACCCAGGTCTCCCGCGTTGCAGGCAGATTCTTCACCAGCTGAGCCACAGGGAAGCACAAGAATACTGGCGTGGGTAGCCTATCACTTCTCCAGCAGATCTTCCCAACCCAGGAATTGAACTGGGGTCTCCTGCATTACAGCCAGATTCTTCACCAACTGAGCTATCAGGGAAGCCCAGTTTTTATGTCACTGCCATGCATTCTGGACCCCTTCAACATCCTTTTGGTTCTGTTTTTCTAAAGAACCCTAACTCACTCAGTGGGATATTTTGAGGCTTAGATATAATACATGCAAGGTTAGATTCTTTACCATCTGAGCCTACAGGGAGGTTAGATATAATGTATGTTAGGAATCATTCAATAAATGATAGCAATTATTAAGTAGTCCTAAGAGTGATATCAACTAATGTTTTAACTCACCTATGAGTTTATGTGTCTTAAATTACTTGGATTGAATTTTCAAAATCTAAAAACATATAACAAATAGAAAGTTACAACCATAAAGTAATATGACTGATTTTTAAAATTACCAAAACTTGGGGGGCGAAATTAAAATCCTCTGAGGAGTTGTCATGGAAGCTCTAGAACAAGGCTGCCTTAGCGTACAATGCTTTTGTATGGAGGCAACCTTTTGATTTTTGACCTGATTTTTTAAAACAGTGAAACAAAATGTATTTATAATGACTTTCAAAACATTTCAAAGATAACCAAACTTACAGAGGAGTATTTTGAAATGAGATGAAACCTTACATTGATGGGAAGTAAAATCTGGAAGTGATTTTCTTGTGTAGATTTCAACATGGTTGTATTAATGTGGTCAGAATAGGCCATGTTGTGATAACAGGCAAATCCCAAAGTCTCAGCCACTTTAAAGTATTATTTCTCATTCACACGAAGTCCTTTATATGTCCAGTGGTTCTCCAGCGTATTTCCTTTCAGAGCGGTGACTCAGAGCTCCAGGCTACCTCCATCTTTCAGCTCCACTGGAACTTGTGGGTTTCGGTTGCTATGGCAACACAAGTGCATGCAGAAAACCTGGGAGCTTTGTCCTGCCTCAGACCCACTTCACAGGTCAGTTCAGACACACTTCTGTTAGCCAGAAAGAATCCTTGGGCCCTAAGAGCCAGGAGGCTGTCTCGTATTGCCTTCTATCTGCCCAGGAAGGAGGAGAGGAGAACTGAATATGGTGACCACTGATCATCTCTACCATCCTGGATTTCAAGCACATGCAGGGGGTGGGAAGCGGGGGTGGAGTGTCAACAGTGGCCAAGGCACTGGAAGAAGTGAACAGTCTCTTTAGATCACCTCCCTGAAGGAAACATGACCCACTTGTTGTGTTTGAATAAAAATCTATCTCAATACTTTATAAGCACACTTTGAATCTATAAAATGAAACGTTGACCAACCTCTTTAGGAAAACACCACCTTAAAGCACCATATCATGGCTTGAAGCTGCTCTGTCAAGCGAAACCTTTTTAAAAAGCATCTGTTGTTGAGACTGTTTTGAATAAAAGCTGTTTACAACATTAGAGAGAAGGCATATAAAAACCAGCTGTTCAGTGAAAGAGAAAACCTTCCAACATTTTCATTTCAACTCTTTGTATTTTTTAAACATTCATTCAGACGAGATAACGTTCGATTACTGTCGTGGGCATCCTCCAAAGACAGCAAATGCCTAGACAGAGTGTTACACAGCGAAGAGGTCAAGGGCCCCCCTCACTGTTGCATTCACGAGCATTTGAAAGAAATTAAAAACCCTGCTCTTTTAGACATCACTCAAGGGAATCTCCTCTTTTGCCTTTATGTGGGGTTTGTGAGTTAATTTTGCAGAGAAGCCAAAAACCTTTTTGACACAGGGACTCCAGATAGAGTCAACTATGGTGTTTTCCAATAAAATAAAAAGTGAAGACTTAAGTGCTTTGCAGGATTTATTCTGATCAGATAGTGCAGACAAGGACAAATAACCATGTAAGTCTCTGACTTACGCGCTTCTCCAAGACACAATTTCGGGCCAATTCAGGTTCTTGGCAGACCAAACCCCACAGTGTGGTCCTTGTGTACGGGCAGCTGGTATCTTTTCTTCAGTGACTGTTACCAAAAAATCCATTGTAATCTGTGTGGGGCTTGGTAACACGAGAGCCCCTGTCAGTGCTCTGAAATGTATTTAATAAGCAGAAGTCTCCCTGGAGCTGCTGATTTGGCTATTAGAAAAGGTGCTGCTTCCTTCAATAGCCTCTTCTATTGGTCCAAAGGGCACAGCATGATGATGCGTCAAAAGAACCCTGAGCAGGGACTTCCCTAGTGGCTCAGGGGTTAAGATTCCCACTCCCACTGCAGAGGGCCTGGGTTCAATCCCCGGTCAGGGAACTTGGAGCTCCCATGAGACAACTAAAGATCCCATGTGCCGCAACTAAGACCCAGTGTAACCAAATAAATAAAACTTAAAAAATAAAATAAATTTTAAAAGAGCCCTAAAGAAAGCTGCCAGGGAAATGTTTAAGAGTCAACTGACCTTCACACAATTTCTAATTCCACAACTGAGGCTAAACATCACTCGTGCCAAAGAACCAAGTGAGCAGCCCCATGGTGGCCTAGACACAGAGGGAAAGAACAGAAGTTGGAGAGCCTAGTCTTCTGTTGTTAGCATCAGCAACCAGAAGCATTTATTGGAAAGGGGCAAAAGGCATGGGCCCTGCCCTCTAGGGGCACCTGGTGGGAGATGTTGAGGAACATGAGGGAAACCTCAACGTGGCCCATTGTGTCCTTGTCTGTCTGTGACTAGTTGCAAAAAAGGCAGCAGTTGGTCCTTCTTAATGGACAAACCAAGGCCATCTGGGCCTAGTTGAGATGTTAGTTGAGAACTGTACATTTGGGGGGACTTCCCTGGTGGTTCAGTGGCTAAGAATTTGCCTTCCAATGCAAGGGACACAGATTTGATCCCTGATCAGGGAATTAAGAGCTCACATGCCATGGGGCAACCAAGCCAGAGCACTCTAGAGCCTGTGCACTGCAACAAGATTGCCTGTGCCACAAGCAACCAAGAACCAACGCAGCCAAAAAAACTAAATATTTTAAAAAAGAGACAGTCATCAATGAAAAAACTGCATTTTAAAAATTATACGTGATTTTTAAAACTATACATCATTCTACTGATGCATGGTGTTAATGTCTGCTATACAGCAAAGTGATTCAAATAAGGTAAGGTGAAGTCACTCAGCCGTGTCCCACTCTTTGCCACACCACACGCTGTAGCTTAATCAAGCTCCTCCATCCATGGGATTTTCCAGGCAAGAGTACTGGAGTGGGTTGCCATTTCCTTCTCCAGAGGATCTTCCCGACCCAGGGTTCAAACCCAGGTTTCCCACATTGTAGGCAGACGCTTTACCATCTGAGCCACCAGGGAAGTCAGTTATACATATATAAACATATTCCTTTTCATATTCTTTCCCATGATGGCTTATTACAGGATACTGAATATAGTTCCCTATGTTACCCAAAAGGACTGTGTTGTTTATCCATTCTATATATAACAGCTTGCATCTGCTAATCCCAAACTCCCCACCCACCCACCCCCACCTCTTGGCAACCACAAGTCTGTTGTCTAGATTTGTGAGTTTCTTTCTGTTTCCTGCATAAGAAAACTCTGCATCTTGATGTGAAGACTGGCTCGGCAAGTTCCCCATGGTTACTGAGCTCCTGGGCGCTCTCCTTTATCCAAGTTAAATCTGCTCAGAGTGATTTTAAAGGTGCCCTCTTGACCTCTGGTACAGGGCGTTCATCCCTGCCAGCAGCCATCAAGGTGGTACAAGCTCCTTTCTCATGGCACCTGGTCCCATCCTAACTCCTCTGTTGTCTTCAAGACACACAGACCTGAGGTTCATTCCTGATATACTTGAATAGAATTTTAGCTCTAGTCTAGTTCTGACACATTTAAAATTTATCTGATACCAACCCCCATTCCTTGAATATACTTCAATAAAACTGACTGAACAACAACAAAAGAAAAAGAGAAAAAAATTGTTTGAACCTGATACTGCAAAACAGCTCCCCTACTTTTTAAAACATTTCTTGAAAACTTGGACTTAAGAAGAATCAAGAGGGGACTTCCCTGATGGTCCCTTCTCACTCACAATGAATAGGGCCCAGATTCAATTCCTGGTTGCGGAACTAGATCTCACATACCACAACTAAAAAAATATATCCCATATGCCACAACTAAAATATGGTGCAGCCAAATAAATATCTTCCTTTAAAAAAAAAGAACCAAGAGAAGTGTATGGCAGACCACCCTTGACATAATCCCCAAAGATCTCCACCTCTTGCCGTCTACACCCTTGAGTAACCCTTTCCCTTAAGGATGGGCTGAGCTGACTGACTTGCTTCTACCAAATAGAATAGGCTAGAAGTAAGGAGATGTCACTTCCAAGATTAGGTAATAACAAGAAGAGGCTCACATGGTGAGGGGGGTACTTTCCAGTAACCATGTCAGTGAGCTTGGAAGCAGATTACCCCTGTCACTGACCCCCTAGTCAAACCTTCAGATGAGACCACAGCCCTGACCAATAGCTTTACTGTGATGTCACTAGAGACCTTGAACCAGAAGTGCCTGCCTGGTTTATCAGAGTCTAGATACTTGCCCCACAGAAACTGTGAGATAATAGCAAATGTTTGTTGTTTTAAGTCACTAAGTGTTGGGGCTATCTGTTACACAGCAAAAGATAACTAACACAAAAGGTTACTCAACTAGAAACACACTTTCCCCCCTTATTATAAGGCAAATACCAGAATAATTTCTAGCATTGGGAAGAAGGGCTTGAAAACAAATAATGAAAGTCATGAGTATCAAATGTATGCTCATTTATGCTACTAAAAATTGCTAATGGGTTATTTTAAAGTCTTTAAATATTATTGTGGCAGTTGGGGGAGGTAGGTGGGGTTCTTAGAAATTGTGTCATATGAACAGTAAGGAGATATGACTGCTATCTTTTAAAATGTAAGTGGTGATCAGGTGAGGAAAGACATGCTTAACTTGTACTCTCTAACCCTGAAGGACAAAGCAAGAGGATGTGACTGGAAGTTGTTGGCAAGCAGGTTCTGGCCCCACTGAATTTTGCTGGTGCTTCCGTGAAACACCATGAACAAAAGTCATGCCAACTGCCTGACTCTAAAAATTACATCTAAAGTGAAAGTGGTCTACAAACAATGAAAATGCTACTGAATGCATATGGTAGAATTGTGGGGTGATTTTTAAAGATGTTATTTTTCTAAATTATTATTTTTATATCATCTTTGCAATGAGAATGAAATGTAATTTTAGGAAAAGAATACCACATGCTTTGTATTGCTAGAAGAGTTCCTCTTTGGGTTTGTTACTATGTCTCAGGCTGACCGTCTCCTTTCTTCACAGAGAAAAGTCTGATGATCCCAGGAAACACCATTTCTTCAAAACCATCAATTTTCCTCGCCTGGAAGCCGGCCTAGTTGAACCTCCATTTGTGCCAGACCCATCAGTGGTTTATGCCAAAGACATCAATGAAATCGATGATTTCTCTGAGGTTCGAGGAGTTGAATTTGATGATAACGATAAGCAGTTCTTTCAAAGGTTTGCAACAGGTGCTGTCCCCATAGCTTGGCAGGAAGAGATTATAGAAACGGGACTGTTTGCAGAATTGAATGACCCCAACAGGCCCGCAGGTTGTGGGGAGGGTTCATCCAGGTCTGGCGTATGTTTGTTATTATAAGTTGTTGTCTCTACCAGACCAGCAGCAGGAGTCTCAGCTGACCGAATCCTCGAATGTTCCTAATACATGAAATCTGTTGTGGACGACTGATCAATCAGGAGGGGTACCTCAACTACAGAACAGTTCAAAAGACAAATGAACTCACCACTAGGACATATTTGCTCTCCTTCCTTCCCTCCTTTCCTCCCTTCTTCTTTTCCTCCCTACCTTACTTCTTTATTCTTTCTTTCTTCCTTCACAAAGAAAAGTACAGTCTCGGTTTTCACTGAGTGCTGGGAAAAGGAGCCCTCAGATTTGTTTTGATAAAGTAAAAGCCTGAGCCTTCGCCATCATGCCCTTGAAAAATGACATCAAGTCCTAGGAACAGAGGATGGAGCTTTGGGGTATGCTCAGAAAAATGAGCATTTTCAATTCTTAGTAAATAATCATTTTAGTTTTTCTTTGTTTATATCTTTTCTTCCTTTCATCTGTCAGTATTTCTTCTCCTTCTGTACTTATGAAAAGGATTTTAAACCTGAAAATAAATATTTCTGACTTCCTTCTCCCCTGTTTAAAAAAAAAAAAAGGGAGTGGATTGTAATATTTTGGAAATATTTCAGATCACAAAATAATTTTTAATTTGCAGAATGTCTCTTTTTCATATTTTTGAAATATTCTACCATTATAATGTTCAGTTCAGTTCAGTCGCTCAGTCGTGTTCGACTCTTTGCGACCCCATGAATCGCAGCACGCCAGGCCTCCCTGTCCATCACCAACTCCCAGAGTTCACTCAAACTCACGTCCATCGAGTCCGTGATGCCATCCAGCCATCTCATCCTCTGTCGTCCCCTTCTCCTCCTGCCCCCAATCCCTCCCAGCATCAGAGTCTTTTCCAATGAGTCAACTCTTCACATAAAGTGGCCAAAGTACTGGAGTTTCAGCTTTAGCATCCTTCCTTCCAAAGAACACCCAGAACTGATCTCCTTTAGAATGGACTGGTTGGATCTCCTTGCAGTCCAAGGGACTCTCAAGAGTCTTCTCCAACACCACAGTTCAAAAGCATCAATTCTTCAGCGCTCAGCTTTCTTCACAGTCCAACTCTCACATCCATACATGACTACTGGAAAAACCATAGCCTTGACTGAAGCATGTTAAATATAGATACACATGATGTCTGTGGATTAAAGTATTCTGTAAATTGAGTTCTTTAAGTAGTATTCTACAAATTGCTCACTTGTATACTCCCATATTCCATTGCTTCCCAATTTTTGCTGAACTTTGGAATCACCCAGAAGTCTTTTAAAATACTAGTGCGTTAACTCCCACTGCCAGATTTTAATCGATCTGGGGTACAACCTGGGCATCTAGATTTTCATAAGCTCTCCAGGTGATACCAGTGTGCAACAAAGTTTGGGATCTACGGCCTTGTAGATTTAAATGTTTATACACGGATCCTTGTTTGGGTCACTCAAAACCCTAATCAGACATTTTGACAGCGATCTTCCAAATACTCCAAAAAATGCATAACTTGGGCAATTGCACTTAAATGAAGCAATTATAATCTGTATTCATCTTGTAGATTTTCTTGCCCAGGCACACTTTAGTTCTTCACACATATCTTGGAAAGTAGATCTCTTGACTGTTTCAAGACCTAAAGGAGAAACATGGGCCTTGAAACTAATTTGAACAAATGGTGGCTTTCAATTCAAGTGGGTGCCCAGCCAACACTCTGTAGGAGTATTGTACTTAATCACTCAGTCGTGTCTGATTCTCTGAGGTCCCATGGACTATAGCCTGCCAGGTTTCTCTGTCCATGGAGTTTTCCAAGCAAGAACACTGGAACAGGTTGCCATTTCCTTCTTCAGGGGATCTTCCCGACCCAGGGATTGAACCTGCATCTCTTGTGTCTCCTGCATTGGCAGGTGGATTCTTTACCAGTAGCACACCAATTAGCACTTCTCAAAAGCACAGCCAGGATTTCCCTGGTGGTCCAGTGACTGAGACTCTATGATCCCAATGCTCAGGTTCTATCTGTGGTCAGGGAACTAGATCCCACATGCTGCAACTAAGATCCCAGTTGAGACCTGGCATAGCCAAATAACTAAATAGAACAACAACAAAAAAATTTTTTAAAGCACAGCCAAAGTAAGAATTTTAAGGCTGAGATATATAAATTTGACATAAATATATCTGGAGTGATTGTGTGTGTGTGTGTGTGTGTGTGTGTGCGCGCGCATAAGGCAATCTTGTTTGTCCCAAAGGTGAGAAACTTGGCTGAACTTATTTTAAAAGTTTTGTCCCTTGAGTAAGGGAGCCAAAAATTACAAAAACACTGGCAAAAATTCTTTTGGTTAATTGGAATCCACCTAACAGTAATCCTCAACTACAAGACTCAACTACAACATCAACCATATCAGGAACCAGGAGGAAGAAACGCCCTTGGAGTTGAGCCCTGGGTTAGAACACCTGCCATTCACCCTCCTGCTCATCCTCTATCCTCACTGAGCTCCCTGAAGCTGCAAACCCTACCCTGGAGACACCACAGAGTCCTGAGTCACCCAAGCGAAATACAGGTGTGTCCACCAGATTCTCCTTCCTAAGGCCAGAAAGTAGATTACAACTTGATAAAATGTCTGTTTAACAAAAAAACTAATCAACAGTTAACAGAAACCTTATTAACCACAGCATTCCAAGAGTAGAGATCTCAAGATTTAGCTTTATAAGCATTAAACATTTTTTAAAAGTGAAGTCTACTTGCATTCATTTTTTTCAAGTGAATGCCTACTGGTTTTGATAAACTTCAAAAGCAAATCTGTTTCACTTTTTAGAAGTAACTCAGGAAAATAATTGAGTAAGATAAGCATGTTCAAAGAATCTGCCTGCCAATACAGGAGACTCAAAAGAAGCAGGTTTGATCCCTGGGTCAGGAAGATCCCCTGGCACCGCACTCCAGCATTCTTGTCTGGAAAATTTCATGGGCAGAGCAGCTTGGTAGGCTACAGTCCATGGGACCACAAAGAATTGGACACAACTGAACACAGCAGTACATTTAAACAGTCGCCAAGTAAGTATGTGTTGAGCTTTAATTACATTGAGCCCTATACTGGGTAGTCTTGGGGACACAGCAGAGAAATAAGACAACCATCTAAGAAAGGCCATGTGGTGTCATGTAGAATGCAGATTTATGTGGGTATATTACTCACATTTTAAAAGAGGAAACTGATACTCATAAATGTTTTATAGCTTTTCCAAGGTCACACAGCTTTACAGTGTTATTGAGAAGACATGATGTAGATATAATAGAAATAATGTATAGGAAGCAAATAGCCTGAGTTGTTGCTGTTCAGTACCCAGTCGTGTCCGACTCTTTGTGACCCCATGGACTGCAGCACGCCAGGCCTCTCTGTCCCTCACCATCTCCCAAAGTTTGCCCTAGTTCATGTCCATTGCAACGGTGATGCCATCCAGCCATCTCTTTCTAACAAATTGAAGATCATGGTCAGGAAGTAGCAGCAGGTCAAATGACTCTAGGTTGAGGAACAAAGTATCAAGAGCTGAACCCACATCTTCATTAAAAGTTACAGAGTGGGTAAGAGAGGCAAGAGAGATGGTTCCTGGGGAGTGGTTGAGAAGGTAGTTCTTTACACACAACAGAAGAAAAATCTAATTGCAATAAGTGGAGACACAGAAGCCCATCTTAGGCCTTCTGCCTATCATATGCCAGGTGGGGATTCACTTGGGCCAAATCAGAGTGAAGGAGATCCTATAAAGGAGATCGTATAAAGATCCTATATGCCACAACTAAGACCCAGCACAGTCATAAATCAATACATAAATACTTAATACATTTTTTTAAAAAGTATTCTCAATTGGTTACTTTGAATATCAAATTTAAGATATTTCTCATTTAGGTGACCAGGCATGAATGTGAAATAACTGAATAATTTAAGCTTTGCTTCTTGGGAATTGCTCATATGAAAACATAGAGGAAGTTCCCTGACAGTCCAGCAGTTAGAATTCAGCACTTTCACTGCACACAGCAGTGGCCTTGGTTCAATCCCTGGTTGGGTAACTAAGATCCCACAGGCCATGTGGTGCCGCCAAAAAAAAAAGGCAGAAAGAAAAAAGAAATCATAGAGAATTCTACATCAATTTTAAAAGATCATTATTATTATATTGTGTTTATCATTGGGGCAATTTAACATACATTAAGTTTTAGACAGTAAAACATGATGAAAATAATGAAAAATATATAATCCTTGCTTCTTAAATGATTGTTCTTGGCAGTTACAAACCTTAAGGAGAAAAAAAAATCATAAAGGGAAAAAAATAGATAAAAGATTTTGGGGGGTGGCAAAGGGGAGCCTAGAAGACTTACCATATTAGCCATTTTGATTATCAAAAATGTAAAAAGACTGAATTTTCTTGGATCATCTGGGAAAAATAATTGCAGTTGTTTAGGCTTCATTCTTTCAATAAATATTCTTACAGTAATGTTCTAGGCCCCGTTTCAGTTTGAGGAGATATTCTGGGGTTTGTCCCTTTAAAATTTTTAGATTGGAGGGTGCTTTCATTCACTTTGTATTTCACTAAAACTTTATACCTCTCTGGGGAAAGATGAATTTTGTTTTCTTCATTTTTTCCTAAGTTTTCTGCACTGAACATTTAAACTTAAAGTTGAACATTAGAACTTAAAATTAAAACTTCCTTTTAAAAATCAAGAAAAAGTATACATTTTAAAGCAAAACATAATTGGACCTGGGTGTGAGCCCAGGCTGGCTCTGGCAATAACCAACTCCCAAGGACTTCCTTTTGCAAAGGAGAAAAGGAAAGATATACCCATTTGAATGCAGAGTTCCAAAGAATAGCAAGGAGAGATAAGAAAGTCTTCCTCAGTGATCAGTGCAAAGAAATAGAGGAAAACAATAGAATGGAAAAGACTAGAGATCCCTTCAAGAAAATCAGAGATACCAAGGGAACATTTTATGCAAAGATGGGCTCAATAAAGGACAGAAACGATATGGACCTAACAAAAGCAGAAGATATTAAGAAGAGGTGGCAAAAACACAGAAGAACTGTACTAAAAAGATCTTCACAACCCAGATAATCATGATGGTGTGATCACTCACCTAGAGCCAGACATCCTGGAATGTGAAGTCAGGTGGGCTTTAGGAAGCATCACTACGAACAAAGCTAGTGGAGGTGATGGAATTCCAGTTGAGCTATTTCAACTCCTAAACGATGATGCTGTGAAAGTGCTACACTCAATATGCCAGCACATTTGGAAAACTCAGCAGTGGCCACAGGACTGGAAAAGGTCAGTTTTCACTCCAATCCCAAAGAAAGGCAATGCCAGAGAATGCTCAAACTACCGCACAATTGCACTCATCTCACACGCTAGCGAAGTAATGCTCAAAATTCTCCAAGCCAGGCTTCACCAATATGTGAACCATGAACTTCCAGGTGTTCAAGCTGGTTTTAGGAAAGGCAGAGGAACCAGAGATCAAATTGCCAACATTGCTGGATCATCGAAAAAGCAAGAGAGTTCCAGAAAAACATCTATTTCTGCTTTATTGACGATGCCAAAGCTTTTGACTGTGTGGATCACAATAAACTGTGGAAAATTCTTCAAGAGATGGGAATACCAGACCACCTGACCTGCCTCTTGAGAAATCTGTATGCAGGTCAGGAAGCAACAGTT
>NW_011494956.1:9085653-9115998 GCF_000754665.1 Bison bison bison | reverse complement strand
ACCGCACAATTGCACTCATCTCACACGCTAGCGAAGTAATGCTCAAAATTCTCCAAGCCAGGCTTGACAGTATGTGAACCATGAACTTCCAGGTGTTCAAGCTGGTTTTAGGAAAGGCAGAGGAACCAGAGATCAAATTGCCAACATTGCTGGATCATCGAAAAAGCAAGAGAGTTCCAGAAAAACATCTATTTCTGCTTTATTGACGATGCCAAAGCTTTTGACTGTGTGGATCACAATAAACTGTGGAAAATTCTTCAAGAGATGGGAATACCAGACCACCTGACCTGCCTCTTGAGAAATCTGTATGCAGGTCAGGAAGCAACAGTTAGAACTGGACATGGGAAAACAGACTGGTTCCAAATAGGGAAAGGAGAACGTCAAAGCTGTATATTGTCACCTTGCTTATTTATCTTATATGCAGAGTAAATCATGAGAAATTTTGGACTGGATGAAGCACAAGCTAGAATGAAGATTGCTGGGAGAAATATCAATAACCTCAGATACGCAGATGACACCACCCTTATGGCAGAAAGTGAAGAAGAGCTAAAGAGCCTCTTGATGAAAGTGAAAGAGGAGAGTGAAAAAGTTGGCTTTAAGCTCAATATTCAGAAAACTAAGATCATAGCATCTGGTCCCATCCCTTCATGGCAAATAGATGGGGAAACAGTGGAAACAGTGGCTGACGTTATTTTGGGGGGCTCCAAAAATCACTGCAAATGGTGACTGCAGCCATGAAATTAAAAAATGCTTATTCCTTGGAAGGAAAGTTATGACCAACTTTGACAGCATATTAAAAAGCAGAGACATTATTTTGTCAACAAAGGTCCATCTAGTCAAGGCTGTGGTTTTTCCAGTAGTCATGTATGGATATGAGTTGGACTGTAAAGAAAGGTGAGAGCAGAAGAATTGATGCTTTTGAACTGTGGTGTTGGAGAAGACTCTTGAGAGTCCCTTGGACTGCAAGGAGATCCAACCAGTCCATCCTAAAGGATATCAATCCTGGGTGTTCATTGGAAGGACTGATGTTGAAGCTGAAACTCCAATAATTTGGCCCCACCTGATGCAAAGAACTGACTCATTTGAAAAGACCCTGATGCTGGGAAAGATTGAGGGCAGGAGGAGAAGGGAACAACAGAGGATGAGATAGTTGGATGGCATCATCGACTCAGTGGACATGAGTTTAGGTAAACTCTGGGAGTTGGTGATGGACAGGGAGGCCTGGCATTCTGCAGTCCATGGGGTCACAAAGAGTCGCACACAACTGAGCAACTGAACGGAACTAAAAGGACCTCCTTGGGGGCTTCCCTGATGGCTCAGTAGGTAAAGAATCTGCCTGCAACATAGGAGACGCAGGGTGTGCAGGTTTGATCCCTGGATGGGGAATATCCCCTGGAGGAGAAAAATGGCAACCCACTCGAATATTCTTGCCTGGAGAATCCCATGGACAGAGGAACCTGGCAGGCTGCAGTCCAAAGGCTCACAAAGAGTTGGACACAGCTAACCAATTAAGCATACAAGGACCTCCTTGCCTGCCAAAAGGCATAAATTAGCCTGGGTACCAGGATTAAGTCCAGGACTCCTGGTCTGAGGCTAGAGGGTCTTTCTCAACAGAGCCAGAAGTTAGTGCCTAAGGTTGGGCCAGATTATTGGTTCCACAATCCAGACCATGAACTGCAGCTGGTTGGTGGCAAAATTTTGACAGAACCTCAAAGAAAAAAAAGAATGGAGAACGTAGCAAGTTTTTCAAGCATTATGCTCTTCAAAATATCGTCTTTTATCAAGGAGCTAAAATGTCTCCTTTTATGAAGTAGTTGATATTTGACAGAAGTAAAAAATGCAGACCAGTGACCACCCCTCATGTATTTTTTGGAAATTTTACTGACACATGAGATTTCAAAATCTGGAACCCCACTGGACTGGATGACCTTGAAGGGCATTCCAACTGTAGGGGAACTGTGCTTCAGTGCAAAACGATGCACTGTCTAGAGGAAGATCTACACATTTTTTCTGTAAAAGACGTGATAGTAAATATTTTAGATTTGGGGGATGAGAACTACTTAACTCTGCCTTGTGGTGGCAAAGCAGCTACAGACAAGGGAAAGGAGTAAATATGTCTGCGTGCCAATAAAGCTTTATTTACAAAAACAGGTGGTGGAACTGGATTCGACCCACAAGCTGTGGTTTACTGATTGTAGTCATAAATGTCTTATTAAACTGACTAGATTATCTGACTCTAACAGAGCTATTTTACAATTCTATACATTATAAATAGCTAACTGGGGTGTAAATTAATTCTTGATTATCTATGTTCAAATGAGCCTTTCCCACTGAATTAGTTAGGGCTATGATAACGAAGCACCATAAACTGGGTGGCTGACACAAGGGACATTTATCTCAGTTCTGAAAGCTGGAAGTCTTAGATCAAGGTGTCATTGGGGTTGGTTTCTTTTGAGGCCTCTGTCCTTGCTTGACTTGTAAATGGCCACCTTCTCCTTTTGGCTCAGATCAGATCAGATCAGTCGCTCAGTCGTGTCCGACTCTTTGCGACCCCATGAATCGCAGCACGCCAGGCCTCCCCGTCCATCACCAACTCCCGGAGTTCACTCAGACTCACGTCCATCGAGTCAGTGATGCCATCCAGCCATCTCATCCTCTGTCATCCCCTTCTCCTCCTGCCCCCAATCCCTTGGCTCAGGGCTCTCCTTCTATGTGGGTCTGTGTCCTAATTTCTTCTCCTTATAAGGACAGCAGTCATATTGGATTAAGGCACTCTGATGACCTCATTTTAACTTGATTACCTTTTTAAAGACCTTATCTCCAAATACAGTCACAGTTCAAGGTACCTCAGGGTTAGGACTTAAACATTTGGGGAGATACAACTCACTTTATAACACCCCTGAAGCTAATTTTATGTCCATTTGCTCACTCATTTCAACATTTCTTTACCCCATATAAATCTGTGGCTTTTATTACTTCTTGAACTGGTCATAAGGCCAGTTTCCTTCTTAAAGAGTTAAAGTCTAACATGTGTTCATTTTTGTTTCTGTATGACAGTCATAATTTTAACACTCCCCCTTTATGTTTTGAGGATTATCCATTAACACAATGCAGAATGTCACAATGCCATTAAGAAACCTGGGGCATATTTAGAAAATTCCACTTCCATAAGCAAAAGTTCTCAACAAGAGCCCTCTCTCATTTTGTTCTCTTATGAAACACACAGCAGAGAGCAGAGCCCCTAGACAGAGGGCTGGTGGGAACTGTGGTGAGCCCAGAAAGCTGCTAGCATTTCCCAGGAAGTCTGGTTGAGGTGCAGGGGGCCAGCTGACTATTCCATATTTTTAAGCCTATTCTCTTCATCCTGGCTCTCCCATCTGCATGGCCAGCTGTCAGGCACATTCCTACCATGCCCGCTGTTTCTGCATGCAGTAGGGGAAGCTTTCAGGAAAGAGGAGCAGGGAGGAGAGAGCCAGGGGCCACAAGAATCAAAGACAGCTTCACAACTTCACCTGCTCTTAGGGCGGGGCGCTGAGCCTGAGGCCACAGTGCAGACGTGCATTCCAGAGGCACACCCAGAGGTGGGCCGCATTTCAGAGTCCCTGGACTAAAGATTCCCCTCTGAAGTGTGCCAGTTCAAATGCAGGATGTCCTGTTACATTTGAATTTTAGTAAACAATTAATTGGTGTTTTTGCTAGTATAAGTATATCCCAAATGTTGTGTGGGACATACTTGTACTAAAAAGTCTCAAATAAATAAATATTTTTTAGAAGTCTCTTGTCCACAAATGTACAGAATTGACTGAGGATAGTCAATTCTGTCAGGACTAAAGAAAATACAGGAAAACTCCCAGCACAGCACCTGACAGATAGGGCTCTACCTGGGCTGCTCAAACTTGTGGCCTCTCTCCTCCTGCACAGCTGCTGTGAATTTTATTTTATTTTTTTTTGACAAGCCCACATGTGAGCTCTAACTATCTCTAACTCTATCTCTAACTCACCTAAAGAGTTGGCCAGACAGCATTGCCAGCATCGCCAATAATAATAACACAGCAAAAAGTCCTATGTATTGAGCACCTACAATTTGCCAGGCTCTGCACTTAGCGCTTTTTGGGTATTATTACCAGTGGTCACAATAGCCAGTGAAGCTGGTATTATCTGCATTTTATTGAGGAAGCAGGAAAGCTCCAGAATTTAATGGACTTATCTAAGTACAGAGTAAGTGCTCAGTAAACCCAGGTCTACCTGATAGCTCTTGTCTATGTGGTCACTGGTTTCCCAGGTAGGAACTGCCCCTGTTCTACTCCCTGAAACACCTCCCCTGGGGCTCAGAGCAGAGTCAATGGACCAAGCCCAAGGAGGAAATAATTTTTTAAAAGATGTATTTTATTGGTTCTAAATGGACCAAGTTGGGGCGGGGAGAGAACTAGGAGTGAGGTGAGTGAGGCAGCTGGAGCACAATATTTAGAACATTTGAACAGCACTCTCTCTCAGGATCATGCCAGCAGGTGCAGCCTGGAAACCTGCACAAAACCGAAATGAGTGCCTCCCTCACAAAATGGAAGAGAGTACCTCAGTCAATTCTGTAGACCTTTCCTTCTGCCGGCCCTAACTCTGGGCCTGTGGCCTAGCCAGCTCAGGTGCAGAAACAAAGAAAAATGCTTTTGAAACATTTATTTCTTTGCATCTTCAAAAACAATCATTTACATTTATTCATACAACAAATTCTAGTTTAGGACTTACCATGTGCTAGGCCTGTTGTACGAGACAGGCATACCACCTAGCATAGACCATACTTGTCCTGAATTTGGCTGGATATCTCTGTTAGGCAATATCAATCAATAATTTTTTTCCTCCTCCTCTTGTCACCCTTTAGTGGATGTCAAGGACCCAGAGGCATAATGCCCAGGAGGTAGGTAGTTAAGAACAGAAACTCACTTTCCCCTCTTCCTTTCCTCTTCAAAAAATTTCTTGCAAGGACTTCCCTGGTGGTCCAGTGGTTATGAACCCAGGCTTCCACCCCAAGAGGTGTGGGTTCAATTTCTAAGATGCCACAGGCTGCACTGCATGGCCAAAAAATAAAATCTTTTTTTAAATCAATAAATTAAAAAATTTCTCCTGGGTTTATGCTTTAAAATCCTTGTTCTTACAAAGCTGTGAAATTAAGACTTGTAAACTCCTCATTACATCTCCCCTAAAGTGGAAAGTTACAGGCAGACCAAAAGACAGATCCAGATCAGATCTTGGTAAATGTTGTTTTAACAAATGCCAGCGGAATGAAGGGGCAAAGCCTGCCCTGGCACATGTCATAACTGGTAACAAGGCAGACAATGGTGAGACCGCAGCTCAACCAAACAAACATGCGGATGCCCTTGTCTGCGCCTCGCTTCCCAGGGAGCGGGGTGCCCTCCGGCTCTCGCCTCTGCTTGGCTGTGTTCTGGGCCAGGCTCATAAAAACAGCACAGCAGATACCACAGGGCAGAACTGGGCCCAGACATGTGGGGTTTTCATGACTGTGATTACTTTACGACTTTATCGGCCACATTTCCTGTCACGGTTGAGTGTTTAATCAATTCTAAGTCACTTAAGATTCCCATGCAGTTTGTAGATTTGCTGGCCACCTTGCCTCTCCCTCCTGCGGAGCATTTTGGGGCAATCTGTCACTCACTGTGCCCTACCTTCCTGTGTGTGGGGCTGCAGAAAGGAAGAGAAATAAATCCATTCATTTGATTTGGGAACAAGTATTTAAGAAGACGGCCAAAACCATTCACTGGATTCTGAATTCTCTGTGACATACTGACATGCTCTATCTGCTCACATCTCCTACCCCCCTTTCTTTGATGAAAAGATAGCTCAGCTCATTCACCTCAGATGTTACATTAAGTTGGAATTTTCTCTTTTTTTCAAGATTTATTTATTGTGTATTTAGTTATTTATTTTTGGCTACGCTTGGGTTTTCAATGCTGTGAGTGGGCTTTCTCTAGTTGTGGCAAGAGGGGGGCTCCTCTTCGTTGCAGTCCACAGGTTTCCCATGCCGTGGCTTCTGTGAAGCACCGGCTCTAGGGTGCTCAGGCTTAAGTAGTTGCCGCTTGCAGGGTCTAGAGCGTGAGCTCAGTAGTTGTGGTACACTGGCTTAGCTGCTCTGCAGCATGTGGGACCTTAATTCCTGGACTAGGAATCGAACCCATGTCTCCTGCATTGGCCAGGCAGATTTTTAACCACTGGACCACCAGAGAAGCCCAAATTGGTGACCATCTTGCCAGTGACTATAAGCCAGCATGCCTTCGTATAAGGAAGAAGGAAGGACAATGGGAAAGACTAAAAGCAAAATGCAGGACTTCCCTGGTGGTCCAGTGGTTAAGAATCCACCTTCCAATGCAGGGGACAGTGGTCTGATCCCTGGTTAGGGAACTAAGATCCCACCTGCTCTGGGGTAGCTAAAAACCCACGTGTCACAACAAGAGAAAGCCCATGCACTGCGATGAAGACCCAGCACAGCTGAAAAGCAAAATGCAATTTCAAATCAAAGCTGACTTCTAATCATACCCCTGCCTGCCCCAAATACTGACTCAGGGAGATTGTGAGCGCATGGAAGATTTCCATTGGAAAAAATTCCAGAGAGAAATTGTTTGACTCTGTTTTGGAAGACATGGACTATTAAAATATTGCGTCATGAGGGCCATGTCTGCACTGGCCCTGCAGCATGCTCACCTCTTCCCGTCTCTAAGGTCTGGGTGACCTGTAGCTTGGATTAGATCACAGTGGGTGTGTCTGCATCATGAAAATTGGCAAATCCTACAAAGCAGATTTATCTTTTTTCTGACGAGTGAGTTTTTAAGCATTTACCAGCTCTTCACTGACTTGTCCCTGGCATATACCATGTCTAGTTAAGGTATGACTCTGCCTGGGACCCCACACGCTCTGCCTCAAACTTTGCTTCTATTTGCAAGGAGTAGGGCAAGGCTGTAGGGGAGACATTAGCTAGAGTCACAAGCCACTGCCCAGGGGAGATACTCAGCAGGAGCTGAGAAATGGCAAGGGAAACTGGATGTGAGGCTTTGAATATCTGAAAGATGACACTAAGAGAACGTGAAAGAAGGGAAATCACCAAAACTAGGAAGGAAAGGAAGGCAGGGAGAGGAAAATGGGCCAAGAGCTCTGTAAGTTCACTACAAAAATTCTACATAATGTCCTGAGGTGTCCCATGGAATCATCTCTCCACATGGAGGACTCATTAAAATTGTGAGGAAGCTAATGTGGGCATGAGGTTTGACGGAAGTTACTTCATGTTACTGGGATCTGCCACCTCTTCCATATACACTTCCATGAGTGAGTGAGTGAAGTCATTCAGTCATGTCCAACTCTTTGCGACCCCATGGACTGAAGCCTACTAGGCTCCTCCATCCATGGGATTTTCCAGGCAAGAGTACTGGAGTGGGTTGCCATTTCCTTCTCCAGAGGATCTTCCCGACCCAAGGATCAAACCCAGGTCTCCTGCATTGTAGGTCGATGCTCTATCAACTGAGCCACCAGGGAAATCACACACTTCCATAAACATGTTTAAATCAAACATGATTCATTCATCTACAAAAATACAAAACACACAGAGTTAAAAGCATCCCCAGCAGGTTCCCAAGAAAGACATCCTTCTGCTAGGCATTCTGGTCCTTCAGGCACAAATCACTACTGCAAGCATCAGCCACAGACCTAAGCCATAGACCCCAAAATCACAATTTCAAGCCCCTGAGCTGTCACTGAGAAAATATTACAACTCCCTCCTGCCTAGTAAGTTCCCCCTTCTGAAACATTTGAGATTGAAGGATCAGGTATTAGGGTATGTGGTAGGCTGATTAATAGCCCCCAAACACAGTCAGGTCCTGCTGCTGCTGCTGCTAAGTCGCTTCAGTCGTGTCCAACTCTATGCGACCCCATAGACGACAGCCCACCAGGCTCCCCTGTCCCTGGGATTCTCCAGGCAAGAACGCTGGAGTGGGTTGCCATTTCCTTCTCCAATGCATGAACGTGAAAAGTGTAAGTGAGGTCACTCAGTCGTGTCCAACTCTTAGCGACCCCATTGACTGCAGCCTACCAGGCTCCTCTGTCCATGGGATTTTCCAGGCAAGAGTACTGGAGTGGGGTGCCATTGCCTTCTCCGAGTCAGGCCCCCTAATTCCTGGTAAATGTTAACCTTATATGGCAAAAGGATCTTTGCAGGTATGAATAATTTAAGAATCTCAAAGGACTTCTCTGGTGGTTTAGCAGTTAAGACTCAAAATGCAGGGGACTTGGGTTCAATTCCTGGTTGGGGAAGTAAGACCCCCACATGCTGAGGAGCAGCTAGACCGTGCACCACAACTAGAGTCCCTGCGCCACAGCAGGAACTCCTGCATGATGCAATGAAGATTCCACGTGTCACAGCTAAGACTTGTTGCAGCCAAATAAATAAATATGTTTAAAAAAAAAAAAGAATATTGAGTCTGCCTGTGGCTGTTGGGTTCCATTCCAGAGCTACAGTAGTTCCAGCACCATGTGAATGGCTGACTGAAGGCTTTCAGTTTCAGATCTTGGAGACAAAGTGAAAACAAAACAAAACAAAACAAATGTTGAGAAATGGAGATTATCCTGAATTAATAATCACATCCCTCCTTCTAAGAGGGATGCAGGAGTCAGTCAGAGGAGAAGACTGTGGGATACACAGAAGCAGATGCTGTTGGTACAGTTAACCCATGTTAAGATGGAGGAAGGGGCCATAAGCCAAGGAAGACAGGAAGCCACCAGAAGTTGAAGAAAGCAAGGAAATGGACTCTCCTTGGATTCTCAAGAAGTAACCAGCCCAACCAACACCGTGACTTTTAGCGCAGTGAAACAGATTTTGGATTTTTGGCCTCCAGAGCTGTAAATGAATAAATTTGTGTTAAGTCACCAAGTTTGTGGTAATTTGTTAGAGCAGACATAGGAAACTAATACAAGGTCAGATGTATTTTTTTATGGTATTGGAATTAGAGAATTTTCTGAGGCTTTAGGAGAATTAGGAAAATACAAAGGTCAATTATTCTGCAAAAAAACAACTATGAACTGCATCAATTAGCAAACCATGTCCCCTATTCTCCAATCCTGACCTGGACCTTACCCCAGGGGAGGGCAGGGTTGGTGTTTTTTTTGTTTGTTTGTTTTGTTTTGTTTTTTAAGGCTTTTTGGGAGGAAGAACATGAGAGGAAAAGAAAGGCAGCCTACCCAACAGCCATCTTTCCTCCTTCCTTGCACACAGATGCCAAATATTGCTCAGGGAAGCTGCATGACTTTACCTAGAAGATGAATCTTGATTGGTCTCAGCCCAGCATCCCTTTTACCAATAATTGGTCTAGGCATGGTCATGTGACCTCTCCCTGGCCAATGAGAAGTAAGCAAATGCCTCTTGAGATGTTTTTCTGGACAGAATTTTTTTTCCTTGTTCTGAATAAAAAGAACCACAGGAAAAAGAAACCCCTTTGTCCTCTTCTTTTTTTTACTGTTTAAGTGATAAAGGAACAATGGTGCTTTGCCCTGAGGTGGCCATCTTGAGACCATAGGGTAGGAACCTGAGGATAAGAGCTAACATGAAGAGGCAGAGTGGCAAGATGGAAAGGCCTGGATTTTTTTTTTTTTTTTTGGCTGTTTTCCAGGCCCTTGGCAGTAAGAGTACAGGGTCCAAACTTCTGGACCACCAGGGAATTCCCCAGGCCTAGGTTCTTGATGATACTACTGAGCTGTCAAACCTACCACCCTCAGACTTATGAAGAAGATAATAGACCTCTTAAGGTTTAGATTTGCACTGATAGTAGAGATTCTGATTGCTTGCTGCCAAACATACTTAAAGAATAAAAGAAGGAAGAAGAAAAGCCAGAGGGATACACAGCATACCTTTACAGAAGGAGCTGTCAGAAAATAAATGCACAGAGACAGAGAATGGAGGAGTGGTTTCCAGAGAGGAAGTGGCAGGAGGTGGGGAAGAAGGTGAAATAGGTAAATGAGTTCAACTGGATGGTGACAGATGGACACTAAATTTTTTGTGGTGAGCTTACTGTAGGCTATCGAGAAGTAAAAATATAATGTTGTACACATGAAACTTGTATAATGTTGTAAACCAATATAACTTCAATAAAAATTAAATCCCAAAATTCACCAGTAAGTGTTCAGTTTGATGAAGTTTGTATTAGATATATAATTGTGTAACCACCACCACAATAAATATATTGAACTTGTGAATCACCCTTAAAAAAAAGTGGACTGTCAGTTCTACAGCTGCTGCCAGAACTTCCAAAGTGAGTCCTCAAAGTGGGCTGAAGAACGCCCTGTGGGGGCCTGAGGCACCCAACACACCTTTGGCTGTAGAACTACATCTGCTCTCTCTTTGCGCACCACAAACCCCTTTCCAAACCCTGGGACTAGTTATCCAAGTGCAGACAAAGTGCTACCAGCACCAAAACCATGAGAAAAGCATGCAATAGAAAAATCAGAGTCATCACAGGAAAAGGTTTTTAAATGTATACAATTTCATATCCTACTTCAGAATTTTGTGTTTTGGATTTGGATTATATTTGCTCAGAGGCATTTTTTTTTTTTTTTAACCACACCACATAGCTTATGGGAATTCTGTGACCAGGGATCGAACCTGGGACCCAGCATGAAAGTGCCAAGTCCTAACCACTGGATTGTCAGGGAATTTCCCAGGGGTGCAATATTTCTGATGCTCAGAATCTCAAGCAGTGAAATCACTGACGGGTTCATTGCACTGAACCTTGAATCCTGATTCTGTTACTTGCTAATCATATGACCTTGGGTTTTTTTTAATTTTTTGCCTTTTTTCCCCATCTCTAAAATAGGGTAATGATGCTAATACTAGCACCCAGCTTTTAGAGATGTTGTGAGGCTTCAGTTGAGTTCATTTCAGTTCAGTTGCTCAGTCGTGTCCGACTCTTTGCGACCCCATGAATCGCAGCACGCCAGGCCTCCCTGTCCATCACCAACTCCCAGAGTTCACTCAAACTCATGTCCATGGAGTCGGTGATGCCATCCAGCCATCTCATCCTCTGTCATCCCCTTCTCCTCCTGCCCCCAATCCCACCTAGCATCAGAGTCTTTTCCAATGAGTCAACTCTTCGCATGAGGTGGCCAAAGGACTGGAGTTTCAGCTTTAGCATCATTCCTTCCAAAGAACACCCAGGACTGATCTCCTTTAGGATGGACTGGTTGGATCTCCTTGCAGTCCAAGGGACTCTCAAGAGTCTTCTCCAACACCACAGTTCAAAAGCATCAATTCTTCAGCGCTAAGCTTTCTTCACAGTCCAACTCTCACATCCATACATGACTACTGGAAAAACCATAGCCTGAGATGAGTGCATATATACATAGTGTTTGGACAATACCTGGCACAGAACAGATACTGTATGTTTACAAGCTGTTGCTGTTATTAATATTATTGTAATATTACTGTTACAACCTCTAACTATCTCATTATGGCCCTGGCTCTGTGCCTCCTGGTCACAGAGAAGTGACTTGAGCCAAGGACCATCATACAGAGGCCACTCCAGTTTCTGTGACTGACTGCAGTGGGACTCACATTCCCATTGCTGAGAGCCTGTGTGCTGCTCTTCCTGTGACTCCGGTAGATTAGGCCTGAGGCCCTAGGGACCTTTGCCTCTGTCTGCCCTCTTTCCCCCACCCCCAGCCCCAGCCCTGTGAGATCACAAAAGCCAACCTCTTCCCACCTTCACTTGGTAGCCCTGAGTTTCTGTACTTGTACCAGAAGCCAGTCTTGACCGGGATGTGTTTCGGTCTGTGGAGAACGGCTCTTGATATGATTAAAAATGCCATGCTCTGGACCACTATGAATTTTGAACTAATGTCTATTATTTGTCCTGTGGGCTGTGTGTGTGCTCAGTCACTCGGTCATGTTCGACTCTTTTCAACCCCATGGCCTGTAGCCCTCCAGGCTCCTCTGTCCTTGGAATTTTCCATGCAAGAGTACTGGAGCAGGCTGCCATTTCCTACTCCAGGGGATCTTCCCTGATCCTGGATTGGCAGGCAGATTCTTTACCACTGTGCCACCTGGGAAGCCTATTATTTGTCCTGTAGTTGGAGTGAAATGAACAGTCATACCTCTTCTAAGATGAGAGTCTTGGAAATTTTTTCCAGAGATGTTTTTCTTTCCTATTAAAAAGCAATATGGGACTTCCCCAGCAGTCCTGTGGTTAAGACTCCACCTTCCAATGTAGGTAGTGTGGGTTCCATTCCTAGTCAAGGAACTAAGATCACACATGCCTCTTGGCTAAAAAACCAAGACAGAAAACAGAAGCAATATTGTCAATGCAGACTTTAAAAAACTAAAAGTAAATAAAACTTGTTTTAAAAATAATAATACAAGATGAAGCAAGACTGGTCATAGATAATTACTGAAATTCAGTGATGGGTAGATGGTGAAGAGGAGGGTTATCATAACTTTTTCTACTTTTTGTTTATGTTTCAATTTTTCCAAAACAAAAAGACCAGAAAAAAGCACAACATATTCATTGGATAAAATTAGTTTTTAAAAAAAAACTAAATCCAAAAAAGAACCATTATCTTAAGCTAACCATTTATATTTTGGTAGATTCTGGTGGATACATTTAGTGGACTGGTTTCATATTTGGTGGATCTGGTAGACTATTTGGTGTGGATATATATGTTGGTTTTTAACTACTCTGGGGTCTTAGTGTCTATATTGAGAATATGTCTTTGATTAAACAATGTATTATAAGCTCTTCTCATGTGGAAACATTCCTTGTTAATCATGATAACAACTGCATTTCATTTCATACGGTATAGAAAAAAAGAAAGAAAGAAAGTGAAGTTGCTCAGTCGTGTCCGACTCTTTTCGACCCCATAGACTGTAGCCTACCAGGCTCCTCCGTCCATGGGATTTTCCAGGCAAGAGTACTGGAGTGGGTTGTCATTTCCTCCTCCAGAGGATCTTCCTGACCCAGGGATCGAACCCGGGTCTCCCTCATTGTAGGCAGACGCTTTACCGTCGGAGCCACCAGGAAAGCCCTTTCATATGGTATATGTACCATAATTTAACCAATCCTCTGTTTTGATTATCAGTATTTTTTCAGTTCCTTATTAGAAATAATCCTGTAATGACTATCCTTGTAGCTATCTTGCAACATCCTCAATTATTCCTTATTCTTGTTCTAGGATAAACTCTGAGAAATGGGATTTAGGGGCATAATTTTGAGACTTTGGATAAGTATTGCCAGATTGACCTCTGGAAATGTTATACCAGTGTACTCCTATGAACTGTGGGCAACATCTTCTGATAAGATAATTGGAAACTACACAACCTGATTGTTGCTAGGTTGCCTTGTATCAGTAGCAGGTACTATTGTCTGTATGCCTCAGAATTTCCATTTGGAAAATGCAAAGAATGTAAATTGTAAATCAAGACCTTTAAGGTCAGTTCAGACCTTATCTGATCCAACTCCTGAATTTTACAGATGAGAAAATTCAGCCCCAAGGTCGGATAGCTAATTGAAAACTTTCTGGAATTTCTGTAACATCTGCTGAGCACTTTACTCCACGCTCTTCATGAATTCATGATTTGATCCCTCCCCATTTTACTTTTAAGTTAAGAAGTTACATTTAAGTTAAGAAGTTAAGTTACATTTAAGTTAAAAAGACACTTGCCACAGTCACAATAATCTAAAAGCTAAACATAGATCAAACTAAAAATTATATACAGGAGGATTGGGGAAAGATGTATGCATGTGGTTTAAAGGAACAAACAAGTAAGAGGACAAAATCTTTATCCCTTACACAGATGTTCAATCAGAAAAAAAATCATTTATAAATGATTTAGCAATACGGATATACTCAAAAAAGCAGCTAGACGAAAATAGGAATAGAGGGAGAAATGGACCACAAAGCTATGTTTTTTACAAGTGACCTTGAAGAACCATTCAACTTTTAAAAATTGTGGATATGTACCACTTTAATAAAAACAAAAAATGAAGTGACAAAGAAGAGAAAAAAGCACAAGGAGGTGAAATAACTAGACAAAAGACACACAACAAATACATTAAAGATTTCAGGTTTAAATCCAGGCAAATAATGCCCCAAAACTCAATTTAACCGTAGATTATCAGCACATCCCTTATTTTTAATCCTGGAAGTGAAATTGAATAAATTAATTTCTTTCAGGGGACTTCCCTGGTGGTCCAGTGGCTGAGACTCTGTGCTCCAAATGAAGGGGGACTGGGTTCCATCTCTGGTCAGAAAGCTAGATCCCTCATGCTGCAACTAAGAGCCGGCACAACCAAATAAGCAAATACGTATTTTAAAAGTAATAATAATAAGTCCTTTCAGGCCAGGCTGGTCCCCACCCAATTTTCCAGGAGCACAGGTGTGACTGGAATCTTGTGGCTTTTGTTCCGTACCTGCACCCCATCCCGGTCATGCTCTCGTCACTGCTCATTTCCTCTTAATGGAAGGATTTTTATGGAACTTCATGTTTCTTAAACTTCTTTTCTGATTGTTGATAGGAGCTACTATTCTTTAAAGCAAACCTTCTCCTGGAATAGCCTGAGAGAACAATGTGTGCGATTTCCCCCTCCTTAATCTAGATAGAGCTGGATGTCCAAACTTTCAGCTCTTCAACAGTACTGGAAACGATGACAGATACCCAGCAATTGTACCTTGTAAATGGTTACTAATTGACAGCTCTTCCTGGGGTCTTCCTGTCAAAAAGAAAAAGTTCTGGCTGCTCCTGGACTATTATTTGCTGAAAACAATGAAAGAGCTCACAATAGCAGAGGAAAAAGTTACTGGACCTGGAAATCAAGTAACCCACAAAAAATCCCCAGGTCTCTCTGGAGCAAACCGAGGCAGAACTTTAAAGTCTCTTTCCTTCTTGTGTCTTCCAAGGTGGCGAAATAGAATGAACTACATCACCTGGACAAGTGCAACCATGATTCAACTGTAAGACACACAGTCATGTCCATAGTGCTCACAAAGAGGGAAGACAGAGGCTAGAGACCGGATCATAATAAAAGTCCTTCGTTTCAACTTTTTTCTCTTTTCCAGACCTAACCTACACTTAGAATTCTGAAGGAGAGCCTAGTCATTAAAGAACAAGACAGCCACCAGCAGATTACAATCTTATAATAATATTTTTTTTTTGCCAAGAAAGGAGCACCCCACCTTATGAATCATCCAACCGCTATTCTTTGGCCTCTTCTCAGCTTGTTTACTTAGCTCTGTCAATTGCCAATTTTTTTTCTTTTTTCCTTTTTTTTTCTGATTGAAGAAAAACCTCACTGGTACCAAAGGTGGAACAGTGGTAAAGAATCCACCTGCCAATGCAGGAGACGAAAGAGACACAGGTTCGATCCTTGGGATCCCTCCTGGGTTTGCTCCCTGGGTAAGAAAGATCCCCTGGAGAAGGAAATAACAACCCACTGCAGTGTTCTTGCTTGGGAAATCCCATGGACAGAAGAGCCTGGCTGGCTATAGTCCATGGAGTCAGAAAGAGTCGGACAAGACTGAGCATCTGAGCTCACACACACACACACACATACACTGGTGCCAAAGCCTGCCAGGAGCACAACCCAGATAAGATATGTCTTTAATCATCTATAGCAGAAAAGAGCCATGGTTTACAGGTTCTGTGATTTCTGGGACTGTGAGTTGGGGGACAGAGAGCCTGGACACTTTTCCCTTTCTTTAGGGCATCATCAGAGTCAGCTCTGGACTCTGCACAGCTCATGGAGCAGTTGCCAATTCATCCACTCTGGCTGAAGCTCAGAAGGCAATTTAGAAAGGAAGGTTAGGGGGACTTCCCTGGTAGTCCAGTGGCTGAGACTCAGAGCTCACAAGCAGGGGCCCGAGTTTTATCCCTGGTCTAGGAACTAAGATCTCACATGCCACAACTAAAAATCCCATGCCATAGTGAAGACCCAGCGCAGCAAAATAAATAAATAAATACATAAAAAATAAAAAAGGTTATAGAGTAGCCTGGGCACGCAAACTAAATTATCTTTACCTATCCATGTGTACTTGTGGGCTGTGCTGGCATACCTTGATGGATATTAATTAAACATCTTTATTTCTGTTGAAGTCCACCATGCCGTCTTCAGCATTGAGTGTTACCGGGAATTGTGCCTGTTAATTGTGTTCAGATGAGGCCCATGATACTCCAACTCTACATCATTCTCAGATTCTTCTGTCTCCAATCTCTTCTCTGATTCACCATCATCACAGAGCTTCATTCATTCTTACCTGTTTCCCCTCTCCTTTATTCCCCAAAGTTCTTGACCATGGGTCAGCCATTTGCCAACTACAAACTGGCACTTACCATCTACTTCTACAAGGATTAATTCATGTGCTGATTTTCAACATCTCCTGAAAGGAGTTCAGGGTAGAGAGCAGAAATGAGGCACCCTGTGCTCAGGGGCAGGGTCGGGGTGGGGAGGACAACTGGCAGAACAGGTCTTCAGAGAGATATTTTCAGGAAGCGATTTTATGAGCCCAATTCTTGTATCTCCTCAAATCTAGAAAAGCACTGAAATCCTTCATGGTGATGACTGCTCCTCATGACTTGGAGAAACCTTCATGACACTAGCAGAAACCTTCATGAGAGTAGCAGAAACCTTCTGCAAAAAAAAAAAATATGTGCTTGATTGCATGTGTTTCCTCTTCACCAAAATCACCTATACACTGACCTTCACCTCTACCTCTTTGGAACAGTTTCTCAGAGCTATCTGAGCTTCTGTCTCCTGGGCTGCAGTCCTCATTTTGCCCCAAATAAATCTTAACTCACAGTTCTCATGTTGTGCATTTTTTTTAGGTCGACACATTTTTATACCTTTCGAAACTCTCAAAACTTTGAACAAGTAAATAAACATTCGGAAATGCCTCTCAGAAATACCGATGATGTTCATCTGTATTCTTTGTGTTGCCTTGAATTCAAAATTGGTAATGAGTTTACCAATTGGTAATGACTTTAAGACGTGTAGAGATTCTAGGGTGAGTTTGAAAAAGATAAAGTAAATAATCAGTCACTTCCTATAAACGGTCTCTGTTATTGATAAATTAACCAGGCTGAAGATAGTGGAGGGACATGGATAAGCACGTGGACTCTAGGATCAGACCTGCCTGGGTTCAAACTCCACCTTGTCCTAGCTGTGTAACCTTGGTCAGATTACCTAAGATCGCCCCATCTGTAAAATGGAGGTGAGCAAAGTAGCATATCTTACAGGATTGTTGTGATTATTAACAATATTTTTATAATTATTAATTTAATAGTAAGAAATTACATAAAGTACTTATAAAAGTATCTGACACATAGTAAGCACAGAAGAAGTGTTAGCTATCAACACTTTGAGAGGATCACTAAATGCCAGGGAGCATGTGGATGATTTTGCTAATGAAGTCAATCCTTTGTTCATAGAGTTTCCATAGAATATGAGCTCAACTTTGCCCTCTGAAATGTGCTGGCAACAGATACTAGACATCCTGGAGTTTATGTTAACAATTCCATGCTTGGGACTTCCCTGGTGATCCAGTGGCTAAGACAATGAGATCCCAGACTATGTGGGGGCCTGAGTTCAATTCCTGGTCAGGGAACTATATCCTCCATGCTACAACTAAGAGTTCCCATACTGTAACTAAAGATCCTGAGCCCTACAACTAAGACCCAAGGCAGTCAAAGACATAAATGAACAAAAATAAAATATATGTATTTTAAATACAATGCTTATTAACAATAGATTCTAAGTACCAACCTCTGGCCTACAAATGGCGAGATCTTAGGTAACCTGACCAAGGTCGTATATATATATGTATACACGAAAGATATTTAGCACATCCCATATATATATATATATATATATATGGGCTTCACTGGATGTGCTAAATATCTTTCAGGAAATTTCCTTTAGCATCCCGTGCTCCAGGCTTGGGAGCGGTCTCCATAGGGCAAAAGGTGAGGTCATGATTTCTGTTTTACCCACAGACATGAGCCAAGTTAAAATTTTCCCTGGAGTATACATGTGCATACACACACATGCTCACAGGTGTGTGCATACACAGCCTAACATTTGCATAATTCTGAATAATTTATAAAGAACTTTCAAATATGCTGTCCTTCGATCATTGGAATAACATTTTGAAATAAGCAGGGCAGTTATTCTTTTTTTCTTTTAGCTTTTCATTTTATATTGGATTGTTGTTGATTAACAAGGCAACTCTTCTTACCTTCACCCTCATATGTGTAGTATTTAACACTTAGGGTAATTCAGCGACTTAATCACCCACCATTTCCCTGTGATTCTACAAATTGTCATGTCTCCTAAACTGATCTGTGCTCTCTCTTCTGCCCGACACATCCTTCGTCTTCTTCAAGGGTCAATTCAAAAGTCACGTTCTCTGTGACAAGGTTTCCCATGTATCTGCTCCCTCCCCTGAGTTCCCAGAGGAAACATCTATTACAACACAGCTATCGATGGGAGAGGTGGGGGAGTTTGTGCCTTGGGCTCCAAAAGGGAAATGCCCAGGCTTGACTCTCTAGTCCTCCCCTTGTTACTGGGTGACCTTGGGCAAGTCTCAGCCAGACCGGGCTCTGTGTCTCCTTGAATAACATGAGGATAATACTTCTACCGTTTATCATCTTCATGTGTCGGGCTCTCTACCAATCAGCTCACATATCCTTCCCTAATGCCCTAAAAGAAGGGATTATTTCGCTGTTTTAGAGATCTCTCAGGCTTGGACAAGTTGTGACTCTGGTCTATTTGATTTCATGTCTTTCTAATAGATTATCCTCCACCTTTTACACGGGAACGATTCTTTCGTGATTCCCGCTGCACTAGTCTTTGAGAAGGTAGAATAGACGAGAATGTCAACAGCTTTGTGACTCAGCAGTTGTGTTGCTCTCCTTTTTCTGCCTTATCACACAGTCCTAATAGTCCTTCACAGAGCAGTCTAACAAGTGTGGCCTCAGAGGCGTCCTTGAAATACATCACGTAAAATGTTTGCATCAACTGGTGCCTGAGCCCAGTAAATAGCAACCCTTGATCTCATGGGAAATAGATGGAGAAACAGTGGAAACAGTGGCAGACTTTATTTTTCTGGGCTCCAAAATCACTACAGATGGTGACTGCAGCCATGAAATTAAAAGATGCTTACTCCTTGGAAGGAAAGTTATGACCAACCTAGACAGCATATTCAAAAGCAGAGACATTACTTTGCCAACAAAGGTCTGTCTAGTCAAGGCTACGGTTTTTCCTGTGGTCATGTATGGATGTGAGAGTTGGACTGTGAAGAAGGCTGAGCACCGAAGAATTGATGCTTTTGAACTGTGGTGTTGGAGAAGACTCTTGAGAGTCCCTTGGACTGCAAGGAGATCCAACCAGTCCATTCTGAAAGAGATCAGCCCTGGGATTTCTTTGGAAGGAATGATGCTAAAGCTGAAACTCCAGTCCTTTGGCCACCTCATGCGAAGAGTTGACTCATTGGAAAAGACTCTGATGCTGGGAGGGATTGGGGGCAGGAGGAGAAGGGGACGACAGAGGATGAGATGGCTGGATGGCATCACTGACTCGATGCACGTGAGTCTGAGTGAACTCTGGGAGTTGGTGATGGACAGGGAGGCCTGGTGTGCTGCAATTCATGGGGTCGAAAAGAGTTGGACACGACTGAGCGACTGAACTGAACTGAACTGGCTGAATCTTTCTAAATATACACAGACATAAAACCAACAAACACACTTTTCAAATTGTGAAAAACAACAGATATACCTAAAAATGGGCAAAACATAGAATGCAAGCCTAAAAAATTATTATAAAGTAAAAACCCATAAAACTACCCCACAGGTCGAGAAATAGCTTATCACCATAAATAAGCTATGAAAATGAAAAGTGAAATCGCTCAGTCGTGTCCAACTCCTTGCAACCCCATGGACTGTAGCCTACCAGGCTCCTCTGTCCATGGGATTTTCCAGGCAATAGTACTGGAGTGGATTGCCATTTCCTTCTCCAGGGGATCTTCCCAACCCAGGGATTGAACCCCAGTCTCCCGCATTGTAGACAGATGCTTTACCATCTGAGCCACCAGGGAAGTCATAAATAAGCTATAAGGATATATTATCCAACAGGAAGAATATAGCCAAAGTTTTATAATAACTATAAGTGAAATGTAACCTTTAAAAATTGTGAATCACTATGTTGTATACCTGAAACATAAATATTGTATATCAAAAAAATAAATAAATAAATAAATATTGTATATCAACTATACCTCAATAGAAAAAAAAAAAGCATTAATAGCTCATTACCAGCACCCAGAAGCCCCCTGATGCTCCCTCCCAATCTCCCTCTGTTCTACTGGAGGTCAGTACTATCTTGACTTTAATGAAAATCACTTATTACTTTTCTTAGTAGTGTATTACCCAATAGGCATTCCTAAACACTACAGTTATATCTGGCTTATTGTTTAATTTGGTATAAATGGGGTCATATGATATGTATTCTTCTGGATCAGACTTCTTTCACCTGGCATTATGTGTTTGAGAGCCATCCATATTCTGTGTACATAGAATGTGTTCTTTTTCGTTGCTGTATAGTATTCCACCACATGAATATGCCACAGTTTATTTATCTGCTCTATTGTGGATAGGCATAGGGATTCTTCCACTTTGGGGCTATTAATGGATAACAGGGTGAAGACCCCTAGATATTGAGTCCTGTGGTCTTCTTCACTAATCCATAGATGTTTTATATCTCTCTCTTATCCAGAAATGATACTTTCTTCCCAACACAAACCACCCCACTCCCACCACATTATCTCTTGTTTAGCTTGGAAATGTCAAAGCATTAGAGTATAAGCTGAGAACCAAAACCTATTGAAGAAATAAGAGTTCAAAAACTTCCCAAGGCCTCCCTTCCTCCCCTTCAGATTTGACTTCTGATAACAACAGCAACAACAAGAAATACTTGAAAGCATGAGAAGAATTTTTATTCATTTCCTCCAGGTCTTGGGCTCTTGGGTGGTGGGGGCGGGGGGATGGAAATAATAGAGAAAGTGCTGAGCTTGTTCCTACTGCCAGTCCAACAGGGCCCAGGTTCATAAAAACCTCAAGTGAGGTTGGGGTTTAGGGAGGATCCACAAGGAAAGGGGAAAGGGCCAGGCTGCTTCTCCCTTGCAGGGCCTGATCTACACCCAGTTTTCAGACAGTTTGAGGGTGAAAGCCAGTGAGGCCAGAAATAAAGAGGCTCATTCTATCCTCCGGCCATGCAGGAAGCTGGCCAGGCTGACTAGGCCACCAGTTCACTCTATCAACTTGGCTCTGAGAAGGTGGCCCTGGGTGAACTGGAGGGACTGTCTCCTCTCCTGATCATGCCAATTGGTGCCACAGTGGAGACGGTGTATCTGACCCAATGGACTTCTCACTGGGGAAATGAACCATAGAGGCTTCAAGTAGTTAATGAATGACAAGGCTCTAGTAGAGTAAGACTTCCCTACAGGGTCTGAACCAGCCGACGAATCTCCCTCCTCAACTCAGTGTTTCCTGGGTCACACACCAGAAAAACCATCCAGCTGCTGTCACTTATCTTGCATTTTCATTGTTTCAATTCGTTGGACAGTGCACTGCTGGCAGAAACATAATTGGTACCATCTTTCTGGAAGGCTTTTTCGTAACAGGATCAGAAGCCTGGAAAACAAGCTTTCCCTTTGACCCTGCAATTCTACTTCTAGAAAGTGGTGTCAACTGCAAACTGGCACTTGCCATCTACCTCTACAAGGATTAGGTCATGTGCTGCTATAGCTATTGATTTTCAACATACCCTGAAAGGAGTTTAAAGTGGAGAGTAGAAATGAGGCACTCTGTACTGGGGTAGGGGTGGGGACTGGCAAAACAGGTCTTCAGATAGTTATTTTCAGGAGCTGATTTTTATGAGCCCAATTCTTATATCTCCTCACATCTAGAAGAACACTAAAATCCTTCCTGGTGATGACTGCTCTTTGTGACTAGCGGAAACCTTCTGCAAAAAGTACGTGCTTGATTGTACATACTCCATCTTCGCCATATCACCTATATCTTGACCTTCCCCTGCCTCTTTGGAGCAGTTTCTAAAAGGTATCTGAGGTGCTCTATCCCAGGCTGCAGTCCCCATTTTGCCCCAGATAAAACTTAACGCACAACACTCACATTGCACATTTTTTGAAGTCAAAAGAAGCCATCCTAAGGGAATAATCAGAAATAGACACAAGAATATTCATCACAGTATTGTTTATAATATGGAAAAACCGGAGTCAACTCAGACAATAAGGAACCAGTTAAATAAATCTACAGACATCATTATAGGAATGTTATTAAAGAATGTTTAATAGCATGGAAAAGGAAAGGAAAGGAAAGTGAAGTTGCTCAGTCGTGTCCGACTCTTTGCGACCCCATGGACTGAGGATACCAGGCTCCTCCATCCATGGGATTTTCCAGGCACAGGTACTGCAATGGGTTGCCATTTCCTCCTCCAGAGGATCTTCCCGACCCAGGGATCGAACCCGGGTATCCCACATTGCAGGCAGACACTTATCTGAGCCATCAAGGAAGCCTCAATTAATAGCATGAAGTGATGTTAACTCATATTATAACATGATGGCTATCAGTATCATCCCAAAGGGAGAAAAGGACTGAAAGGATATATATATCTTCATAGAAACATATTTATGGGTTCCTATGTAATTACATAATCAGTATATACTATATGTAATATTTTAAAATCTTTAATTTTTATTGCAAATGTAGTACATGCTTCTCCAATACATGTGGTGTCAGAGAAGATTCTTAAGAGTCCCTTGAACTGCAAGGAGATCAAATCTAAAGGAAATCAATCCTGAATGTTCATTGGAAGGACTGATGCTGAAACTCCAATACTTTGGCCACCTGATGCAGAGCCAACTCATTAGAAAAGACCCTGATGCTGGGAAAGACTGAAGGCAGGAGGAGAAGGGGATGACAGAGGACAAGATGGTTGGATGGCATCACCAACTCTATGAACACGAGTTTGAGCAAGCTCCGGAAGATGGTGAAGGGAAACCTGGTGTACCGCAGTCGATGGGGTTGCAGAGAGTCGGACACAACTGAGCAACTGAATAACAAACAATACACACTTATTGAAAAAAAATGCAAAGATTTTTATTCACGGCCACTCCTTGGAGGTTACCACTGTCAACAATTTGGTCAGACCATTTAAATTTTCAAGTGCTTTACAATTTACAAAGCAAACATCTCTTAATTTTTACAATAACTCCCATGGTATATAGTATTTTGATTTTTTCCTGATTTTGGTGGGGTTGGGGCACGGCGCTGCACTGGGGGATTTTAGTTCCTGGACTAGGGATTGAAACCAGGCCCCCTCATTGGAAGCATGGGGTTGTAACCACTGGACCACTAACTTTTTTTCTTTTAAAAATTATTTATTTGGCTGCACTAGGGCTTAGTTTTAGCACGTGGGATCTAGTTCCCTGACCAGGGATTGAACTCAAGCCCCATGCATTGGGAGTGCAGAGTCTTAGCCACTGGACTACCAAGGAAGTCCCTGGACCACTAACTTATGTATAAAACACGGATGTAACTACAGTGCATACATGTGTGCCCAGTCATATCTGACTCTTTGTGAGCCCATGGAATGTAGCCCACCAGGCTCCTCTGTCCATGGGATTCTCCAGGCAAGAATTCTGGAGTGGGTTGCCATGCCCTCCTCCAGGGGATCTTCCTGATTCAGGGATCGAACCTGTGTCTCCTGTGTCTCTAGCACTGACAGGCAAGTTCTTCACAGTACATTTAGGGAAGTCCCATATGTTTCTGATTTTTAGAGCTAAAGAAACAGAGACTCAAAATGATTAAATCTGGAATACTTCACTGTTTTCTGGAATACAAAATGGACATCAACATAAAGAATTCTATCCTTGGTTAGTCCTAGACCTCTCTGTAATAGCAGTTCTTGGACCCTTGGGAGATTAGATTTGGGAAAGTTGCTGGCCTTCAGTCGCCTCACTGAATCCCCAGTTCAGGAGTTCCCTTTGCTTCTTGGAAGAGGTGGCTCCCAGTCACTTCAATCACATGCCCAGGAACAGAGTGAAGGACAACCTCCTTCACTTCATGGAGCTGAAACCTACCCGCTGCAACTTGATTTCCTTGGCCAAGTCCTATGGCAAGTCCTGGCAAACCCAGCAAGGTATTTGCCCAGAGGGTTGGAGGTAGCCTTCTGGAGGAAAATGCAGTCATGGTGAAGGAAGAAGTTGCTAGACCAAAGTTTGGACCAAGGGTCAAGTTTGCAAGCCAGTTTCTAGGTCCAAAATAGAAAATGAGTCAAGTAAATTGGGGTAGGGGGAAGGCTGAAGAAATTTCCTAAATAAACAAACAAAAAAATTCAGAAGTTGCCTGAGTGTTACGGCAAGCATGCTGGTGTTGGACTGCATCCAACATCTACCCTTGCATAGACATTCTGGAATGACGCAGAAATTCACTCGCTTTCCCACATAAGAGCACTCCAGATATTTGCACTCACCATTCCCCCAGTCATGACTCACCTTAATCTTCTCTTCTACTTACACCTGCAAGGATCAGATGTCCTTTCCCATACAGTTACTATTTCTGGATATGTGATGTATTGACTCTTGTCCTTGTTGATTTGATTTTAATTAACCATGTAAATTAGTCACTGAAAGCAAATTCTGTCATACAATTTGTCCACTGTGGGTAGGGCCCAAGGGAGTTCACCTGAATTAATAAGGGATGGGAGGTCCCTGCGCATTTGTTGTACTATTCTTTATATTTCTGTGTTGTATTAAATAGGTCATTAAAATGCTCTCAAGCCTATATCTTGAATATAAAGATGCTCTTCATTTTTATATTCAAGATATAGGCTCATAAAAAAGATGCTAATAATAATACTATTAAAGTTATGAAACAGGAGCTTTCCTGAGGGCTCAGTGGTAAAGAATCAATCTGCCAATGTGGGAGACACGGGTTTGACCCCTGGTCCAGGAAGATCCTGGACCCGTGCACCACAACTATAGAGGCTGTGCTCCAGAGCCTAGGAACCACAACTACTGAGCCCTGAAGCCTCAGCAACCGAGGCCTGAGCCCATGCTCCACAAGAGAAGCCACTGCAGTGAGAAGCCCATGCACGGCAACTGGAAAGTAGCCCCTGCTCACGGCAACTGGAGAAAAGCCTGTGCAGCAACAAAGACCCACCACAGCAAATAAATAATTTAAATAAACAGCTAATATTGAAAAAATACAAAGTTATGAAACATATCTTTCAAATAATTCATTTGGTCACTCATTCAGTCCTGAAAGATAATGAGCCGGCCATGCACAGATGTAGAAAAGAGCATTCCAAGAGAGCGGAAACAGCAAAGTCAAAGGCTCCAAGTGCAGTTAAGCTTGGGAGTTCATGAGAAAGCAAGAGATCACTGAAGCTGGAGCATGGTAAGGTGAGAAGAAGAGAGGTAAAAGATAAAGTCATCAGAGTGGGCAATTGAGTACAAGTCAAGGAAGAGGTACAGGCTGGAAATATAAATTTGGAAATGAGCAGCAAATAGATGGTACTTAAAGCCTTGATACTGTGTGTGAATATCGATTGAGTGTGGCTAGTGCTCTGGGAGATATTAACTTTTAGAGATTTGGAATGATGAGATGAGGCTAAAGAGAAATGGCCAAAAAAGTGAAAGAACAATCAAGAGTGGAGTCTATACAGATATTAAATGAAGAAGTGCTGCAACAAGGTGAGAGAGATCCTGTGTGTCCAATGCTGCTGAAAAAGTTGAGTAAGAATGACGACCAATAAATACCCAGTGGATTTGGGAGCATAAAGGCCCTGGGGACATTGACAAGAGCTCTTTCTATGGAGTAGAGGAGACGAAAATGTGGCTGGAGTAGATGCAGGGGAGAAGTGAAGACAGGAAGTGTAGACAACTCAAGAAGTATTGCTGTAAGGGGAGTAAAGAAATGGGGCAGCAGCTGGGGTTCAGAATATGTTTCTTTAAGATGGGAGTGTTCTTATATATTGATGAGAATGATTTAGAAAAGGGAAAAACTGGTGATAATGCTTAGACTCAAGAGTGAAAATGTTAGTCCCCTAGTCGTGTCTGACTCTTTACAACATTATGGACTGCAGCCCACCAGGTTCTCTGTCCATGGAATTCTCCAGGCAAGAATACTGGCGTGGGTTGCCATTCCCTTCTCCAGGGGATCTTCCCGACCCAGGTATCAAACCCAGGTATCCTGCATTGCAGACAGATTCTTTACTGTCTGAGTCACCAGGGAAGCCCATACCAAAGAGTAATGATGCTTATAACTACTAAAAGACATGTGCAAGAATGTTTGTAACCACCTTACTCTTAGAAGCCAGAAACAGGAAATAATCCAAATATCTGACAGTAACCCACTCCAGTACTCTTGCCTGGAAAATCCCATGGACGGAGGGGTGTGGTGGGCTGCAGTCCATGGGGTCGCTAGGAGTCCGACACGACTGAGCGACTTCACTTTCACTTTTCACTTTCATGCATTGGAGAAGGAAATGGCAACCCACTCCAGTGTTCTTGCCTGGAGAATCCCAGGGACGGGGGAGCCTGGTGGGCTGCCGTCTGTGGGGTCGCACAGAGTTGGACACGACTGACACGACTTAGCAGCAGTAGCAGCAGCAGTTTCCTGGTTATTGATTATTGTGCACCAAACAATCCCCAAACTTAGAGGCTTAAAATAACAATATGTCTGTATTATTATGTCTTACGGTTCTGTGGGTCAGGATATCAGACAAGGCACAACAGAGACAGCTCATCTTTGCTCTACGATCTCTGGAGCCTCAGTGGGATGATTTGAACATATGGGGACTGGCAAGGAAACTCTCTTTTTCTTTTTTGGCTGCCCTGGCTCTTCATCGCTTCTTGGGCTTCTCTAGTCCTGTTGTGTAGGCGTAGTTGCCCCAAGGCATGTGGGATCTTAGTTCAATCCCTAATTGGGATTGAACCTGCATCCCCTGCATTGGAAGGTGGATTCTTGACCACTGGACCATCAGCTGCTGCTGCTGCTACTGCTGCTGCTGCTGCTAAGTCGCTTCAGTCGTGTCCGACTCTGTGTGACCCCATAGACGGCAGCCCACCAGGCTCCCCTGTCCCTGGGATTCTCCAGGCAAGAACACTGGAGTGGGTTGCCATTTCCTTCTCCAATGCATGAAAGTGAAAAGTGAAAGTGAAGTCACTCGTCTCCGACTCTAGCGACCCCATGGACTGCAGCCCACCAGGCTTCTCTGTCCACGGGATTTTCCAGGCAAGAGTACTGGAGTGAGGTGCTATTGCCTTCTCCCTGGACCACCAGGGAAGTCCCCAAAACTCTGTTTCTACTCTCAGCCACTTTACATGGGCTTTCATGAAGCATAGTGCCTTTAGAATAGTCAGTCTTCTTATATGGTGGTTCTGGGCTCCAAGAGAAAGGAAAGAGGTGCCAAACCTCTTAAAAGCTAGGCTGAAAGCAGCTTAAGCTCACTGCCACCATACTCTTGGTCAACGCAGTCACAGACCAGCCCAGTTCAAGGGGACACAGACCCCTCCATCTTTCAATGGGAGGAATGTCAAGGAATTTGCAGCAATCTTAAATCTGCCACAATCAGTAAAACAGGTAAATAAATTGTTGTGTACTCATAAAATGGAATATTGCACAGCAATAAAAAAGATGAATTCCTGCTGCTTGCAATTAACCTCACAGGTATAAAGTTAAATGAAATGGTCAGGCACAAAAGATTACATTCTGTCATATTCCATTTATATGAGGTCTTATTTGCATAATCAATTAGGGTGACAGAGGTTAGAATGGTGGATACCCTCGAGCAGGTACTTACTTGGATGAAATGTACGGGGAAGGCTTCAGGAGTGATAGAAATGTTCTGTATCTGGACATGAATAGTAATCAGAGAGTTATGCTGCTGCTGCTGCTAAGTTGCTTCAGTCGTGTCCGACTCTGTGTGACCCCATAGACGGCAGCCCACTAGGCTTCCCCATCCCTGGGATTCTCCAGGCAAGAACACTGGAGTGGGTTGCCATTTCCTTCTCCAATGCATGAAAGTGAAAAGTGAAAGTGAAGTCGCTCAGTTGTGTCCGACTCTAGTGACCCCATGGACTGCAGCCCACCAGGCTCCTCTGTCCACGGGATTTTCCAGACAAAAGTCCTGGAGTGGGGTGCCATTGCCTTCTCCGAATCAGAGAGGTATATACATATATAAAAATGCATCAAGCATTACATTTAAGATTGATGCTTTTTGCTATATTTTAAAATATACAAACTGGGAACATTCCTGGGTGGTCCAGTGGTTGAGAATCCGCCTGTCAATGCAGGGGACACAGATTTGTTCCCTGGTCTGGAAACTGAGATGCCACATGCCACAGAGCAACTAAGCCCATGTGCCACAACTACTGAAGCCGGCGTACCCAAGAGCCTGTGCGCCACAAGAGAAGCTACCACAATGAGAAGCCCGCACACCGCAACTAGAGAGTAGCCCCTACTTGCCACAGCTGGAGAAAGCCTGTGCACAGCCAAAAATAATAAACAAATAAATAATTTTAAAAAAGTATATATGCATTTTTTAAAAATCTAAAGCAAACCAAAATAATGCAAGAAAGAGAAAAGAGTTACTGGAAGTTTGTGTGAAAGGTAAGAGGGGATGGGATGCATGCATAGGCTGGCTGGTGTGGTTGTACAAGTGCATGGAGCAGAATGCACACACACGTATGTGTGCATACATATATGTGCATGCACTCTTTTTCAGATTCTTTTCCCTTATAGGTTATTACAAATATTGAGTGTAGTTCCCTTGCCGCCCAGTAGGTCCTTGTTGGTTATCTGTTTTACATACTTTTGGTTGTTGTTTTAGTCGCTCAGTCGTGTCTGACTTTTTCGACCCCATGGACTCTAGCCTGCTTGGCTCCTCTGTCCAGGCAAGAATACTGGAATGGGTTGCTATTTCCTTCTCCAGGGGATCTTCCTGACCCAGGGGTCAAAACTGAGTCTCCTGCATTGACAGGTGGATTGTTTACCACTAAGCCACCAAGGAAGCACATATATTTATATTTTATGTACAGTGTATATGTTAACCCCAACCTCCTAATTTATCTATCTCCCCTCAAACATTCTTTCAAATTTTTAAATGAATTAAACATAAATAAAACTTGGATCTTACAGCTCTTTGGACTGCTGCTGTTTTCTCACTGGAAACAGGTAGCCTGTCAGACACTGATACAGGGGAAAGGCAGGAGATGTGCAGGGTTGAAGAGAAGAAAAATTGGGATAGAGTAGTGTAGAATGGAAATGTCAGATGATTTTCTAGTAGCACTAAATGCTCTATTAAAGTATTTGGTCATTTAATTTTAGCAGAGGCAGTTTGGTTCTGTGTGTCCACATACACTGGCTGCAGGAAATGAAGTAGACTTCACCCCAGTGTGGTTTTGCTAGGAAAGCACAGTGGAAGAAGGCAGGGACAAGGGAGCTGAGGGTGTATACAAGGGAGTACAAGCCAGATGATGAAGGTCCCTGGGTGAGGAGGAAAGTGGGGGTGGCAAATTATTAGAGTTTTGGTATGAGAGAAAAGGAGCTGAAAATATAGTAAGTGAGAAGAGGATGAAGTTGAAATGGCCCTTAAAGAGGAGGCAGAGCTATTGTTACACCAGGTGTGGCTATTGTGTATTGGTCAGAGTAGCTGCTGTAACAAATAGTCCTAAATCTTAGTGGCTTGGCACACAAAGTTTGCTTCTTGTTCACACCATAGTCAGCAGCTCAGATTCTAGGCCCACACTTTTCAGTACTGAGCACCTGAAATGTGTGTTGTGCAACAAAGAAACTGAATTAAAATCAAGGCTTTTTTTTTTTAATCAAATATTTTTTGTGGGAAGACTAATAGAGTTTTGCCAAGAAAATGCACTGGTCATAACAAACACCATCTTCCAACAACACAAGAGAAGACTCTATACATGGACATCACCAGATGGTCAACACCGAAATCAGATTGATTCTATTCTTCGCAGCCAAAGATGGAGAAGCTCTATACAGTCAGCAAAAACAAGACCAGGAGCTGACTGTGGCTCAGACCACGAACTCCTTATTGCCAAATTCAGACTTAAATTGAAGAAAGTAGGGAAAACCACTAGACCATTCAGGTATGACCTAAATCAAATCCCTTATGATTATACAGTGGAAGTGAGAAATAGATTTAAGGGCCTAGATCTGATAGATAGAGTGCCTGATGAACTATGGAATGAGGTTCGTGACATTGTACAGGAGCT
>NW_011494956.1:9085009-9085550 GCF_000754665.1 Bison bison bison | reverse complement strand
AAAAGAAATGCAAAAAAGCAAAATGGCTGTCTGGGGAGGCCTTACAAATAGCTGTGAAAAGAAGAGAAGCGAAAAGCAAAGGAGAAAAGGAAAGATATAAACATCTGAATGCAGAGTTCCAAAGAATAGCAAGAAGAGATAAGAAAGCTGAAGAACAGCAATCAATGCGAAGAAATAGAGGAAAACAACAGAATAGGAAAGACTAGGGATCTCTTCAAGAGAACCAGAGATACCAAAGGAACATTTCATGCAAAAATGAGCTCGATAAAGGACAGAAATGGTATGGACCTAACAGAAGCAGAAGATATTAAGAAGAGATGGCAAGAATACACAGAAGAACTGTACAAAAAAGATCTTCACGACCCAGATAATCACGGTGGTGTGATCACTGACCTAGAGCCAGACATCCTGGAATGTGAAGTCAAGTGGGCCTTAGAAAGCATCACTACGAACAAAGCTAGTGGAGGTGATGGAATTCCAGTTGAGCTATTCCAAATCCTGAAAGATGATGCTGTGAAAGTGCTACACTCAATATGCCAGC
>NW_011494956.1:9080039-9083899 GCF_000754665.1 Bison bison bison | reverse complement strand
GCTGGGAGGGATTGGGGGCAGGAGGAGAAGGGGACGACAGAGGATGAGATGGCTGGATGGCATCACTGACTTGATGGACTTGAGTCTGAGTGAACTCCGGGAGTTGGTGATGGACAGGGAGGCCTGGCATGCTGCGATTCATGGGGTCGCAAAGAGTCGGACACGACTGAGCGACTGATCTGATCTGATCTGAAAAGTGTAAATTACCATTTTTGAAAGACTTAATGTGAAAAAAGAATGCAAAATATCTCCAGTAATTTTTATAGTGATCACATGTTGAAATTATAATGTTTTTGACATACTGGGTTAAATAAAATATATTATTAAAATCAGGGGCTTCCCTGGTGGTCTAGTGGTTAAGAATCCACCTGTCAATGCAGGGACACAGGTTTGATCCCTGATCCAGGAAGATCCCAAACACTGTGGGACAGCTAAGCCTGTGTACCACAACTACTGAGCCCACATGCCTAGAGCCCATGCTCCCCAACAAGAAAAGCCGCCGCAAAGAGAAACCCGCACATCACATTAGAGAAAACCCACGAATCACAGCAAAGACCTAACATGGACAAAAATAAATTAATTAATTAAAAAAAATTAGTTTCCCCTGTTTCTTTGTGTGTGTGTGTGTGTGTGTGTGTGTGTGTGTTTTAAAGCAACCACAAGAAAATTTAAAATCACATGTGGTTTTTCTACTGGACAGTGCTGTTCAAGGGCCTTGGACACTCTCCACATGGCTGTAGATAATGGAGCAAGCAGAGGCCAGTTTCCATATTCCTTCATGCAGAACTCAGTCACAATGCCACATCTGACTACAGATGAGTAGGGGAAATGTCATCTGCCCAGGAAGGAGAGGAAACATATTTGGGGAGCCACAGCTGACCTCTGGCATAGGTAGGGTGAAAGAACAAAATCACTGAAGAGAGGAGGCTGAGGTGCTGGCAGACAGGGACTGGCAAGGTTGTGCATATGAGTTTTTAAATTACCATGAATTTGGAAAAAGTGACAGAGAATCTTCAAGACCCCCAGGATCTACAGTTGATTCAACAAAAAGGAATATTTAGTAAATAGAGTCTGAGACTAGGGTTCAGTTTGTGACCATAAGCAAGTTATTTAATCATTCTTTTTTTTAATATTTATTTTTATCCACTTATTTATTTGATTGTGCCAGGTCTTAGTTGCCATATGTGGGATCTAGTTCCCTGACCTGTGGTTGAACCTGGGCCCCCTGCACTGGGAGTGTGGAGTCTTAGCCACTGGACCAGCAGGGAAGTCCTTATTTAATCACTCTGAGGTTTCCTTATTTTAAAATAGGGATAATAATAATACTTATCTTAACGGGGTTGTTATATTAAATGCTAAAATACCTGTAAAGTGTTTAGCATGTAGAAATGACTATATATAAGACAATCTCCTAACATAGCACTAAACACATGCTGATTTTCGTTTCTGTCTTCTTCGTGTATTTGATTTCCTCTGTGTGCACCTTCATCTGGACTTGCTCCGGGACAGATTTAAAGCAATTCATCAATCCTACCCTTGTTCTGGGACATGATTCACTAGCAAAAATTACCAGTTCCATGAACGTTCACGTTGTCATTCAGAACAAAGGACTGACTTTCACCTGATGGAAAATTGATTTAGTGGTAGGCTATAATTGGAGAAAGGAGCACACGTTTCTTTTATAAACGAAGGTCTCCTTTTCAAAAGGAAAAAGCTTTGTGTGGGAAGAGGGAAGTTCTGAGAGGAGGGTGTGGCTCTTAATACTTTCCAGATCACAGTTGATGAAATTGCACAAAGGCTTTTTTCCCGTTGCCTAATAAGGCCTTGTATATAAATGGCACAATGAGGAGACACTCGGCAGTCTTTCCAGTGTTCCATTTGTTTCACACCATTTCCAGAGCAGGCCCAGAGAATCAATGGCTTCCATTAACATCGTCTGTAATAAATAATCTAAGCAGAACTTTCCAGGCATAAGAGTTAAGTTTATGTCGTATGTATTGCTTACTTTCCAGAGGGGACATCCCACAGGTCAGTCTTCAAATCTCACACCAGAAAGTAAGGAGCTCTTTAGACAGTCCTCACAGTGGTCCCCAGTGTTTTTTGGCACAAGGCACAGATTACGTGGAAGATAAGGTTTCCATGGACAGGAAGCGAGGATGGTTTCCGGGTGAATCAAGCGCATTACAGACGGTAAAGTGTCTGCCTGCAATGCCGGAGACCCGGGTTCAATCGCTGGGTCGTGAACATCCCGTGGAGAAGGAAATGGCAACCCACTCCAGTACTCTTGCCTGGAAAATGCTGTGGATGGAGGAGCCTGGTAGGCTACAGTCCATGGGGTTGCAAAGAGTCGGACATGACTGGGCGATTTCACTTTCTTTCTTTCTCTTTATTTATATTATTATTATATCAGTGGAGGTTGGGGACCCATGAATGTGACCATGCAGGGAACAGCTGCTGGTCCAGATTAAGGCTAGGAAAAGAGGTATTGTTTTCCAATAAACCACTATTCTTTGTTCCCTACAACTAGAGGAGAGCAGCAAAACCCAGCCTATCAGAAAGCTTCAACCTGTGAATAATTGAAAAAAAATCTCTCATACATTACTTGTTCTAGAGGAGGATTCTGAGCATTTGTGATGGTTTTGTGAGTTTCCAGTCATCAAGACGGTCATGCTGAGGCACTCAGTGGGTGGGTCTGCTGGGTCCGCCCTTCCACTCTAACCACTCTGTACCAGGAAGTCACAGGCAAGTCCTGATTTTACAAATCAGTACTGAATCCAAAACTTCCAGGCATTTCCAGAACCTGAAACATTTCTAACTTATTGTTTCACGCGTTTTATTTACATGGGGCTTCTCAGTACCTTCCTGTAAATTCTCAGCAGAGCCCTGTAAGGATGAGAGCTCTTGTCCTTACTTTACAGATAAGGGACTTGAATCTTGGAGAGGCTCCATCTTTCCTAAGGTCACGTGGTGATAAAAGCTGAGTCAAAGTGGCCCTCTGAAGAAAAGTCCTGTCCTCTTGCACAATGCCCACAGTCTCTTGTGATTAAAAACTAAACTAAACCAAAATGAAATTAAGTACTGCTTACTCATGTAGCTAATTTTATCACTGTGACCAGTGATTCAAAGTACATGGTACACTTTTTCTCAGCGAGGTAGCAGCCAGAACCAGCAGTGGCTCTTGCATACTCCAAGATATTCTCAGTGTCTGAAGTCTTCTTTTTTAATTGAAGTAGAGTTGATTTACACTGCTGTGTGAATCTCAGGTGTACAGCAAAGTGATTCATATATATATATATATATATATAAAATGCATATTTATCCTTTTCCAGATTCTTTTCCATTGTAGATACTAAATATAGTTTCTTGTACTATACAATAGTTCCTATTGTTTATCTATTTTATATACAATAGTGTGTATTTGTGAATCTCAGACTCCTAATTTATCCCTCCTACCGTCCTTCCCCCTTCAGTAACCATAAGTTTGTTTTCTATGTCTGTGAGTCTATTTCTATTTTGTAAATAAGTTCATTTGTATCACTTTTTTAGATTCCACATATAAGTGGTATCACATGATATTTGTCATTCTCTGTCCAGGTTATATCACTTTAGTATGATAATCTCTAGGTCCATCCATGTTGCTCGAAATGGCATTATTTCATTCTTTTTTAGGGCTGAATAATATTCCATTACACATATAAATTATAATATATATAATATACATTATATATAACATAATGTATATATAATATACATTGCTGCTGCTGAGTCGCTTCAGTCGTGTCCGACTCTGTGCGACCCCATAGACGGCAGCCCACCAGGCTCCCCTGTCCCTGGGATTCTGCAGGCAAGAACACTGGAGT
>NW_011494956.1:9067867-9079939 GCF_000754665.1 Bison bison bison | reverse complement strand
CCTGTGGACTGTAGACCACCAGGCTCCTCTGTCCATGGGGTTCTCCAGGCAAGAATACTGGAGTGGGTTGCCATTTCCTTCTCCAATGCATGAAAGTGAAAAGTGAAAGTGAAGTCGCTCAGTCATGTCTGTACATTATATATATATATCTCCATTCATCTGTCAACGGATGTCTAGGTTTTTTCCATGTTTCGACTATTGTGTACAGTGCTGCTGTGAGCACTGGAGTGCACATATCTTTTCGAGTTTTCATCTTTTCTGGATATATTCCCAGCAGTAGGATTGCTGAATCATATGGTAACTATTTTTAGTTTTTGAAGGAGCTTTCGTACTTTTCTCCATAGTGGCTGTTCCAATTTACATTCCCACCAACAGTATAGGAACGTTCCCTTTTCTCCATCAGTGTCTGAAATCTTAGGCACTGCAGAATCCCGTATAAAGCTGTCTGCCCTCTCACAGCTGGTGCTCACAGCCTTCCCAACATACAGCTTCTTACTGTCAACTATTTCCCAGATTTCAAAGCCTCATTCCAACCCTATCTCTTTCAGTGAAACTCGCCTGACTTCCACAGCTACAAAGGATTCCTCTCTCTTTTGAATCTCAGTTGATGGTTTGATAGCTAATATTTATTGCCCCATCATTTTACCTCATCAATAAATATTTGTTAATGGAATGAGTATTCCCAAATGGATGGTATATTACTGGAGGTGTGTGTATAGTTCTTTATTTCACCAGAATAATGTGTCTGTTTGAAGGGGATGTTATTGATCTGATTTTCCCTATGGGGTTCACCATCTACATTCCAGAGATAAACCCATCACCCCTGGCTCAAGCCAGGGTGGTGGAAACAGTTTGGCCATTTTAGTATATCTGATAAGTGATAGTGATTCTTGGTTCTATCAAAGTGATTCTTTCTGAGAACATTCTTTGGGTTGTTATATAGAGGAACAAATCAGATCCATCTTATTCACAGTGATGCACTGTGAACCTCTCTGAGGAAAATGGATACCTATGTCTGTGTCCTGGCCATCTATCCCATTTTTCCCCTTTCTGAACTTTCCATTGACTTACTGAGTCCAGTGATTGGGGTCTGTTTGCTTCTGTTTTTCCATCTGAAGGATTCTACTAGAATCAATAATTTTATTAGGGATTGTATTAGAAGCAATTAGAACATCAAAAAGAGGGCTACAATAGTTGACTGAAACATATCAAATCTCAGAGAATCCAGAAGCCCATTATGACACGGTAAATCCAGGGAATCACTCATTTGTCACATTTGAACCAACTCTTTGCTTTGGAAGTACATAACAAAGAATCAAACGTTTGTCCTATCTTTCTAGTAGCAACTTTACTGCAGAAACCAAATGACTCCATTGAGAAGGGGAAGCTCTACTTTACAGAGGAGTCACTTTATAGGTCCAACTGAACTGATTTTTCAGGCAAGGATTATCGATTGTTGTAAAACCTCCATGCATGGGGCTTCCCTAGTGGTTCAATAGCTAAGATTCCAAACTCCCAGGGCAGGGGGCCCAGGTTCAATCTCCGGTCAGGAAACGAGCTCCCACATGTGGTAACTAAGACCTGGCACGGCGAAATAAATAAATAAAAATAAATAGTAGAGACATTTTTTTTTTAAGTTTTCATTGTTTAAAAAAACCTCTATGGATGGATGCTAGTGGTTATTCATATGGTATCAAAGTGGTAACATTTGGGTTATTTTCTGATCACAGGAGATAAAAACACAGCTGATAATGGAGGGATCAGACTGCTCCCACCTTAAACTCATGGTCCTCTGTCCCATTCGATGACTAATGGTGAGATAATCCACTGTATGTGTCTTTTGATGTGGTACAATACAAAATATACCACATCAGGTATATTGTGCTCTAGCCAAAAATGTTTAACTCAAATCTAACCAAATGTTTTTGTTGTTGTTAGTCACTAGGTCATGTTCGACTCTTTTTCAATCCTGTGGACTGTAGACCACCAGGCTCCTCTGTCCATGGGGTTCTCCAGGCAAGAATACTGGAGTGGGTTGCCATTTTCTTCTCTAGGGAATCTTCCTAACCATGGATTGAACCTGAGTCTCCTGCATTGGTAAGCGGATTCTTTACTGCTGAGCCACCCGGGAAGCCCAACCAAATGCTTATATCTAACTTATTTACTGAAATATGGGGGCTACAGGAAGAAGCTAAACAACAATATGGGGAAAAAGCAAATTGTAAAGATAACACATTCTTTAGGACAGCTGGCCCAGGATCTTTAACAAATCAGTGTAATAAGAAAAAGGGAGGTTAAAAGAGAGTTGAAAAACATAACACTCAATATGGAACAGGTGGCTCTGGATTGGTTCCTGGTTTGTACAAACCAGCTATAAAGGACATTTTAGGCCAAATGAAGAAATTCAAATATTTTTAAAATTGTATTTATTTATTTCTATTGACTTTGCTGGGTCTTTGTCACTACTTGCAGTCTTTCTTTCTCTAGTTGCCATGAGTGGGGAGCTACACTCTAGGCGTGGTTCTTGGACTTCTCATTGTGGTGGCTTCTCTTTTCGCAGAGTGTGGTCTTTAAGCGCTCAGGCTTCAGTAGCAGCAGCACACAGGTTTAGCTACCCTGTCACACGTGGCATCTTTCCAGACCAGGAATTGAACTATGTCCCCTGCATTGGCAGGCAGAGTCTTAACCACTGGACCACCAGAGGAGTTCTAAATATGTTTTAAGTATTGGATAATATTAAGAGATCATCAATATTTTTAGATGTGAAATGTCATTTTGGCTATATAGGAAGATGTTCTTATTCTTTAGAAATTCATGCTGAAGCATTTAAGGTGGTATCAGGAATTTAAAACGGCAAATATTTATTTCTCACTCACACTACATCACGATCCCGGTGGGTAGCCAGTCTTTTATCGCCTTCAGTCTGATGTGCAGACTGAAGGAGCAGCCCTACCTAGGACTTTGCTGGTCTTTTTGTCAAACGAAAAGAAAGATGAAGGAACCACACTGTGATGTGTAAAAGGTAGGCTTCACTTGCACTCATGTTTTATTGGCTAAAGTATAATTTTTATGGGCAAGTCTAGCGTCAATGGGATAAGGAATTATAATTCCCCCACAGGGTGAGGGCAGTAGAATTACTTAGAAATCAGTGACAAAAGGGGACAAAGCACCTCAGCCCTCAGTCATAACAGAATAGTTTCTCAGGGACCAAATTATAATGTTAAATCCAGATGTCAGAAAGCAAAAAAGGCTGAAAATAAATGAACTTAGCCTTCACCTCTGAAACTAGAAATTTTAAAATAAACCAAAGAAGACAGAAGGAAGGAATTAATAAAGATAAAGTAGATAGTATGAAATAGAACACCCAAAATAATAGCTTCAACCTCTAAGTTCTGAAAAGATCAAAACATAGAAAGCCTTTGACAAGTATGCTCCAGAAAAGAAAGAAAGCAAAAAGACTCAATAACGTTCATTAGGAATAAAAACAGGATGCAGAGATTTTTTTGTTGTTGTTTTTTTAATTTTTAATGCTACATACAGCTTCCTTCCAGTGACTTCAAAAATCTAGACCGGGGGAATGACTTTCTAGAAAAATATAAATTACCAAACTTGACTAAATAAAGAGAAACCCTGAAATCATCAATAATAACATAAAAAAAAGTGACAGGTCTGCCTTCAAAACAGAAAACAAGGGACTTCCATCGTGGTCCGGTGGCAAAGATTCCACCTTCCCAATGCAGGAGGTCCAGGTACAATCCCTGATCAGGCAACTAGATCTCACATGCCACATCTAAAGATTCCACATGCTGTGCTGCAATGAAGATCCGGCACAGCTAAACAAATGAATAAATATTTTTAAAAAAGAAAACAAATCCACATGGCCCATAAGGTTGAAAACTGTCATGACTTCAAGGAAATAAACCCTGTGTAATAGGAAATGTTCCTCCTCATACGTGTGGTGTACTCAGTCATGTCCAACTCTTGGGACCCCATGAACTGTAACCTGCCAGGCTCCTTTGTCCATGGAATTTCCCAGGCAAGAATACTGAAATGGGGTGCCATTTCTTTCTCCAGGGGATCTTCCCAACCCAGGGATCAAACCAGTGTCTCCTGAAACTTCTGCACTGGCAGGTGGATTCTTTACCACTGTGCCAACCTGTGAAGCTCATGTTCCATGGGTTAGTGAAAGGCGAAAAGCTTTCCAATAGCAGATTTTCACTTTTCAGTGAAAGGTACTGTAGAATCAATTTCTGGTCAATGAAAGAAGGGGAAAAAGAGGTATGTGCTTTGGGGAAAGGTTTTCTTCTCCAATAAAAAGAGTCAGATTTGTGAGGAAACCCTGCTCCCCGCCCCCTGCTTGGGGATGTGTCCCTGTGGAGCAGCTACAGCAGTGACCCCAAGGGAACACTCAGCTGACCCACTGAGAATGAGATGGGAAGAATTTGGATTCTCTATGATACTGTTGAGCACTGAACCAGCTCTGAGCCTTCCTTCACGAGAAAAATATACTCTCGTCATATAAACACTTTTATTTATTTGTTTATTGGAATGGCAGCTGAGAACACTCTATCAAACTTTTAAACAGCTCAAACACCCCTGATAATATCAGTGGTTTCAGAACCCAGAAAAAGTTTAAGAGTTTTGCAACTAATTTTGCATAGTCTTGCATAATCTTGAAAGTACAACTAAATACTTTCATATACCATTTCTGCAGAGAAATTTGTCTTTTAATCCTATAGTGCAGTTGGTCTATTGAACTGTTTCAATGATGAAATAGACACAGAAATCCTTTTCTTTTTTATTGTTGTTGCTGAGGTAGACTTAATTTATAATGTGTTAATTTCTGCTATACAACAAAGTGATTTAGTCATACATATAAATGTATACATTCTTTTTCATATTTCCATTATGGTTTATCACAATATACTGAATATAGTTCCTTGTGCTATACAGCAGGACGTTGTTGTTTGCCTGAACTGTGGTGTTGGAGAAGACTCTTGAGAGTCCCTTGGACTGCAAGGAGATCCAACCAGTCCATTCTGAAGGAGATCAGTCCTGGGTGTTCACTGGAAGAACTGATGCTAAAGCTGAAACTCCAATACTTTGGCCACCTGATGACTCATTTGAAAAGACCCTGATGCTGGGAAAGATTGAGGGCAGGAGGAGAAGGGGATGACAGAGGATGAGATGGTTGGATGGCATCACTGACTCAATGGACATGGGTTTGGGTGAGCCCCAGGAGTTGGTGATGGACAGGGAGCCTGGTGTGCTGCAGTTCATGGGGTTGCAAAGAGTCGGACATGACTGAGTGACTGAACTGAACCCCAAATTCCCAGGCCATCCCCCTCCCGTCCTCCCCACCCCCACCACTTGGCAACCGCAAGTCTGTTCTCTGTATCTGTGAGTCTACAGAAACCATTGTCTTTAAGAAAGATGCTCCAAACAAATTCTTACCTGCAAAACTGAATCACATTTCATTTTTTCCTGCCAAGAGACCTTAGAGAAAACACAGTATACTGAATCTTTTTTCCTCCTCTTTTACCTAGTGAGGTGATTATGGAAGTTGTTATGACTATGATTCTTAATTCTTAAGCCTTTGATCTCTTGTAAAAAGTAAAATGGGATTTATGACCAGATGGCTGCTATTGAAATGGAGCAGGATCCTATGGTCCTTGCCCCACCCCACCCCAATGTCCTCAGCCTGCCTTTTGTCTGTGGGAAAATGTAGGCCAATGAATAAGTTTAGGAAGTGAGAAAATATAAAAACAAAAGAAAACAGTCAAAGGAGACCAAATAATAATAATGCAGTCATTAAGCATAGTTAAGGACCTTTAGTTCCTTCTGAAGGACAATAGATAATATTCTGAGCCATGTCCTGTGAGCTGTCTTATAGATACTGAAACCCCCACCAGGTGGAAGAAGCTAATTACACGATGACCAGACTGTAGCCATGACATAAGCTACCACAATTGCAAGAACTGGCCTCAAAGAGATGCAAACAAACTGACCCTGGAACTAAAGATTAACTGTAACTAAAACAACCAAAACGACACTGGTCAGACCATAGATGACCAATTCCAGGATGACTGTCAGAGCTGACCTTACTGTTTCTGCATGTAGCCCCCTCGCTCTGTCTTTAAACATTCTTGCCCACTGACTGTCAGGGGAAGGGAGTCAGTGTTTGGACAGGCGTGGTCTGCCCCCCCTCCGCTCTACCTCCTACCTGTTGCCTGCATCCAAAATAAAGCAAACTTTCCTTTCCACCAACCTGGACCCTTTATTGCCTTTTAAGCGGGAAGCACCCAGAGTACACTTTTGATAACATTGTAATTGGTTCAGATTTTACTGAAATGTTTGCACTGTTTGTTGTCTATATCACACTGATAGTTAAGCTTCCTCTTGTTTACATTGTGAGGTGTTAGGTGTTCATCCAATTTTTGGTTGTTTTTTTTTTCCCTAGCCCTTCTTGTTTGTGTTCCTGTCAGCTGATGTAATTCAATGCTAGCAAGTTAATGAGCTATTTTCAGTGCGATTCAGGACATTCAGAAAATGAAGAAGCTCTGGGACTTCCCTGGTGGTCTAGGGGTTAAGACTCTGCACTTCCACTGCAGGGAGCACAGATTCAATCCCTGGTCAGGGAAATACAATTTTTAAAAAATTAAAGCTAAGTAAAATATATGTCCCCAATTAAAAAACAATAAATAAAAAACACTCTTACACCTGTGTTAGGTGAATGATTCCGAGCCAAGGAGAGGTGAAATATATGCAGATAACTCAAGTGTAGGAGTTTAGGAGTCAAGGTCAGACAAATCTAGTTACTGGAGGGAACAGAGGGCAATTACAGAGGGCAATAACCTTCCTGTGAAACTGGGAGGGAAATGCAGTTATCAGGAACTCAGGGACAGAGCAAGGGTCAGTCAGGAACAAGCAGATGGGCAGATCTTGGTTACTAGAAATCCAGAAACCAAGGTCAAGGCAGTTGCAGGAAAGAGCAAGACTAATCTAATCTGAGCCAATGAATTTCCAACAAGAGCTTGAGAGTTGGAAGCTTCTGGCCCATTGCATCATCCCTAGAATGAGATGCAACCCTGAGCCTGGAGGTGGGAGGTGGGAAGTATCAGGAGTCAAGGAAGAGTTCTAAGACAAGTTCATTATATTAAACTAATGAACTGCTCCCTCAGCACCTGAGCTGCAGTCTGAAAAGGCTGACAAACTGCTTCTCTAAGAAGAGGACCTATTTACTTCCAGGATCTAAAGGGAGCTGACTTTGGAAAAAAAACTATGAAGACAATGTCTTGTGTTCAATGTGTGTAAACCCTCCTCCAACCCTCAAGTTAAGCACAGTCAAGGACCTGTAGTTCTTTCTCAAGGGCAATAGATAATATTCTGAACCATATCCTATGAGCTGTCTTATAAATACTGAAACCCAGAAATCAAAACACGTTCAGAAATCAAAACACATTCACTTCAGAAGGCTGGCCCATCCAAGAAGTCCAAAGTGCCCACGTGCTATCACCTAACTAAACCCCTCTTACAAACTTTGTAAGTAAGCACTTGGCCTTAACTTCCAAAGTAACTGAGAATCAGTTACTATTTGTTCATCTGGGGAACATAAAAAGAAGTTAATCTCTGCTGGGATTAGCGTGAGTGAATCCATCCCTCAAGAAGCCATGCTCTTGAAGGGGGATGTCCTGCAGAAGAAGAACATGGGGCAAAGGTGGGTACTGAAGCTTGGATCTAGTTTCCTCCTGGTCCGTGCACATTTGTCTTAGAACTAAGATCCTATCTTTCTAATGTTCTGTCATTTTATCTCTCAGCAACACCCACAGGACTTCCACTAATATATGTGTGTGTATGTGTTAGTGTGTGTGTGTGTGTGTGTTTGGTTGTGCTGGGTCTGCATTGCCGTGTGCAGATTTTCTCTAGTTGTAATGTATGGGCTTCTTGTTGCAGTGGCTTTTCTTGTTGTGGAGCACAGGCTCAGTAGTGGTGGCCCATGGGCCTAGTTGCTCCATGGCAGGTGGAATCTTCCCAGGCCAGGGATCGAACCCATGTCCCCCACTTTGGCAGACAGATTCTTAACCACTGGACCACCAGGGAAGTCCCCACTATAATATTTACTGAAGACACAGAGTCAAATCTTGGTGAGAATCAAAGGCCATCTTATTTTCTACTAGTTGGATCAGCAGGACTGCTGTTGTCCTTCTCTGCTTTTTCAGTTTGACTTCTCATTTTCATTTCCTTTCCCACCTTCCAAGTTTACGTTAGGTGCACCTGCTCTCAAACAAAGGCATGGAAATAAATCTCAGAGTTTACACTAGGAGGATCAGAGCATCCTGTTAAACACCGAAACATGTCTTCCCCCTGGGAATGAAAACATAAATGAATCCTCAGGCACCACTGATTTAGTGAGCTGAGACAGCGAGAGAGAGCGAGCTGTGCTTAACACCAGCCCATGGCACAGCTGTCACCAGGGCCTTCTTCTTTTCATGATATCCTAGACATGTATCAGTTTCATTTGGTTATTTCACAGAGCTCTGTAAACAGGGCCAGTATAGCCAGAGCAGGGTTGAAAACATTTCAGTTGCACTTGTTTCTCATTTTCTGCATGTGTTTTCCCAAAGGCTGCTTTCTCAAAGGGAGGCTGGGGAGAGGACCTTTCTGTTTTCTCTCTTGCTGCTTCCTACACAGTCAATGGGAACATCAGAAATAATTAACAATTTTTAGTTTTGTCCCTTCCCATTTTGCTTAGGAACTCACATGCTAGAGAAATTGTTTTCTGATCTAACTCCACCTGGATTTGGGTGGTATTTGGGAACCTAAGTCAACCACTATAGGTTGTATCTACCCCTTCTCTCAAGTTAGGTAAGGGGTGTTGCCTTCCAAGAAGTGGAATGTGCTTATTTTTCCTTGGCCACTCAGAAAAGCAAAACTTTGTTTTAAATGTCACTATCAAATCACAGTATCATTATAAATCTTATATATAGAGGTGGATCACTTATATATCTTGACAATCATATAGCCTAAGGGTTCTTGACCCCGGCTTGGAGGAGTCTATTAACCCTCAAAGTGTGAATATACAGGTGGACGTTGTGCCAGGTAGGCTATGTAGACAATGAGATGGCTATTTCTTTCTTTCTCAGAAATCTGAAAATGTAAGGAACAAGCCCCCCAAATATGGAGGCTCTTGGGAGATCAGTTTTCTTAGACTCATAATTTTTCCTCCAGTCTGAGCTCCAATCCTTGGTGCTTTCTTTTAAAAGAGGCCTGGAGATGGAGTCAAGAAGAGTGATGTCCAGATCTCACATATAGGGAGCCCTGAAGAAATGTTAAATGAATCAACGAATACAAGAATGACTCTAGGTTGAAATATTAGTTGTTGTTTTGGGGTTCTTTGTTGCTGTTGCTGTTTACTGGGTGGTTTGGTTGTGTGTGTGTGTGTTTTTTTTTTTTTTTTACCTATACTGTGCAGCATGTGGGATCTTACTTCACCAACCAGGTATTGAACCAGGGGCCACCTGCAGTGGAAGTGCAGACCCCTAACCACTGAACTGCCAGGGAATTCCCTGAAATGTTAGTTTTTTAAGGCATTTAATTAAATAGAAGTCTGTAGAATTTATCTCCCCATTCCTCTTCCTAGTTCAGTTCAGTTCAGTTCAGTTGCTCAGTCATGTCTGACTCTTTGTGACCCCATGAATCGCAGCATGCCAGGCCTCCCTGTCCATCACCAACTCCCAGAGTTCACTCAACTCACATCCATCGAGTCGGTGATGCCATCCAGCCATCTCATCCTCTGTCATCCCCTTCTCCTCCTGCCCCCAATCCCTCCCAGCATCAGAGTCTTTTCCAATGAGTCAACTCTTCGCATGAGGTGGCCAAAGTATTGGAGTTTCAGCTTTAGCATCATTTCTTCCAAAGAACACCCAGGACTGATCTCCTTTAGGATGGACTGGTTGGATCTCCTTGCAGTCCGAGGGACTCTCAAGAGTCTTCTCCAACACCACAGTTCAAAAGCATCAATTCTTCGGTGCTCAGCTTTCTTCACAGTCCAACTCTCACATCCATACGTGACCACAGGAAAAACCATAGCCTTGACTAGACAGACCTTTGTTGGCATAGTAATGTCTCTGCTTTTGAATATGCTATCTAGGTTGGTCATAACTTTCCTTCCAAGGAGTAAGCGTCTTTTAATTTCATGGCTGCAATCACCATCTGCAGTGATTTTGGAGCCAAAAAAAATAAAGTCTGCCACTGTCACTATTCCAAATTTCTTAACAACGCAATTGAGAGGGATTGACCACGCCACCAGGTCAAGAATGGACCCTCCTGGGCTTCATCCAATCAGCATATTACAGCTCTCTCCCTGGCCTTCTCAGTTGGTTTAGGACAAACACAGTACCCAAGTCAGGGCGGTGCTGGGGGGTCAAGAAGACTATATTTGTGAGTTTTATTTAAGCTTTGAGGGTGGCTTTGAGGGTTCTCTCTTTTCTGCTGAGTTTATACCTGGAAATAAGTAGGCCCAGAAGCTTCTGGAAACTAATCCTAAGGTAATAGAACCAATGAATGGAAAGCAAGGATTTACTGATTTTATTTGAGTTCTGGGTCAAACTTTTCTCAAAGTTGGACTTTACACTAAGTTCATCTGCACATTTTCCTTATTGTTTAGGTCACATTGAACTTGCTTTCTGTTTCTTTCTGTGGAAAGATCATTAGCTGATATAAGCTTATGTGATTTACAGGAAGTTGAAACACAATATGCATTTATGGGGATTTCCTAACTCCCAAACTGTCATTTAACCAAAAGACCATTCTCCTCATAATATGCCCAATAAGGCAGAGTTATATACTTGTACACAATGCATGAGACATAATGAATTTGTGTAAAAGTAATTACCTATGGTAGCTATGGTCCTATCAGAAGTTGATTGCAATACAATAATTAAGAATCAAGGAACTTGAATGTCCATGGCCCTGCAGATATTACCAAGGCTCTTAGGAAATAGTGCTGCCTAAAGTGACATTTAAATCTTCCTTCATGTTCCTTAGTCATATTCTGCCATAAGGGTGGTGTCATCTGCATATCTGAAGTTATTGATATCTCTCCCAGCAATCTTGATTCCAGCTTGTGCTTCTTCCAGCCCAGCGTTTCTCATGATGTACTCTGCATAGAAGTTAAATAAGCAGGGTGATAATATACAGCCTTGACGTACTCCTTTTCCTATTTGGAACCAGTCTGCTGCTCCATGTTCAGTTCTAACTGTTGCTTCCGGACCTGCATACAGGTTTCTCAAGAGGCAAGTCAGCTGGTCTGGTATTCCCATCTCTTTCAGAATTTTCCACAGTTTATTGTGATCCACACAGTCAAAGGCTTTGGCATAGTTAATAAAGCAGAAATAGATGTTTTTCTGGAACTCTCTTCCTTTTTCCATGATCCTTCCTCTGTCTTTCCTAAAACCAGCTTGAACATCTGGAAGTTCATGGTTCATGTACTGTTGAAGCCTGGCTGGGAGAATTTTGAGCATTACTTTACTAGCGTGTGAGATGAGTGCAATTTGCAGTAGTTTGAGCATTCTTTGGCATTGCCTCTCTTTGGGATTGGAATGAAAACTGACCGTTTCCAGTCCTGTGGCCACTGCTGAGTTTTTCAAATTTGCTGGCATATTGAGTGTAGCACTTTTACAGCATCATCTTTCAAGATCTGAAATAGCTCAACTGGAATTCCATCACCTCCACTACCTTTGTTCATAGTGATGCTTTCTAAGGCCCACTTGACTTCACATTCCAGGATTTCTGGTTCTATGTTACTGATCACATCATTGTGATTATCTTGGTCATGAAGATCTTTTTTGTACAGTTCTTCCGTGTATTCTTGCCACTTCTTAATATCTTCTGCTTTTGTTAGGTCCATACAATTTCTGTCCTTATTGAGCCCATCTTTACATGAAATGTTCCCTTGGTATCTCTAATTTTCTTGAAGAGATCTCTAGGCTTTCCCATTCTATTGTTTTCCTCTATTTCTTTGCATTGATCACTGAGAAAGGCTTTCTTATCTCTCCTTCCTATTCTTTGGAC